>NC_092086.1:84740529-85048660 GCF_045679555.1 Salvelinus alpinus
TTGCTTTGTGCAAGGGGGCATTATCATGCTGAAACAGGAAAGGGCCTTCCCCGAACTGTTGCGACAAAGTCGGAACCACAGAATTGTCTAGAATGCCATTGCATGCTGTAGCATTAAGATTTCCCTTCACTGGAACTATCCAGGCTGTATCGCATCCGGCCGTGACTGGGATTCCCATAGGGTGGCGCACAATTGGCCCAGCGTTGTCCGGGTTTGGCCGGGATAGGCCGTCATTGTAAATAAGAATTTGTTCTTAACTGACTTGCCTACTTAAATAAAGGTTAAATAAATAAAAAACTAAAGGGCCTAGCCCGAACTATGAAAAACAACCCCATTATTCCTCCTTCACCAAATTTTACAGATGGCACTATGTATTCGGGCAGGTACAGTGCCTTGCAAAAGTATTCATCCCCCTTGGCGTTTTTCCTATTTTGTGACATTACAACCTGTAATTTAAATGGATTTTTATTTGGATTTCATATAATGGACATACACAAAATAGTCAAAATTGGTGAAGTGAAATAAAAATAATTACATTTAAATGTAAAACTGTAAAGTATTCAATCCCTATGCTATGAAGCCCCTAAATAAAATCTAGTGCAACCAATTACCTTCAGAAGTCACAGAATTAGTTAAATAAAGTCCACCTGTGCGCAATCTAAGTGTCACATGATCTATACACCTGTTCTGAAAGGCCCCAGAGTCTGCAACACCACTAAGCAAGGGGCACCACCAAGCAAGCGGCACCATGAAGACCAAGGAGCTCTCCAAACAGGTCAAGGACAAAGTTGTGGAGGAGTACAGATCAGGGTTGGGTTCTAAAAAAATACCTGAAACTTTGAACATCCCACGGAGCACCATTAAATCCATTATTAAAAAATGGAAAGAATATGGCACCACAACAAACCTGCTAAGAGAAAACCAAAACTCAAGGACCAGGCAAGGAGGGCATTAACCAGAGAGGAAACAAGAGACCAAAGATAACCCTGAAGGAGCTGCAAAGCTCCACAGCGGAGATTGGAGTATCTGTCCATAGGACCACTTTATGCCGTACACTCCACCGAGCTGGGCTTTATGGAAGAGTGGCCAGAAAAAAGCCATTGCTTAAAGAAAAAAATAAGCAAACACGTTTGGTGTTCGCCAAAAGGGATGTGGGAGACTCCCCAAATACATGGATTAAGGTACTCTGGTCAGATGAGACTAAAATTAAGCTTTTTTGGTCATCAAGGAAAATGCTATGTCTGGCACAAACCCAACACCTCTCATCACTCCGAGAACACCATTCCCACAGTGAAGCATGGTGGTAGCAGCATCATGCTGTGGGGATGTTTTCATCGACAGGGACTGGGAAACTGGTCAGAATTGAAGGAATGATGGATGGCGCTAAATACAGGGAAATTCTTGAGGGAAACCTGTTTCAGTCTTCCAGAGATTTGAGACTGGGATGGAGGTTCACCTTCCAGCAGGACAATGACCCTAAGCATACTGCTAAAGCAACACTTGAGTGGTTTAAGGGGAAACATTTAAATGTCTTGGAATGTCCTAGTCAAAGCCCAGACCTCAATCCAATTGAGAATCTGAGGTATGGGGGCCTCCCGGGTGGCGCAGTGGTCTAAGGATTCTGGGTTCGAGCCCAGGCTCTGCCGCATCCGGCCGCGATCTGGAGGCCCATGGGGCGGCGCACAATTGGCCCAGCGTCACCCGGGTTAGGGAAGGCAGGGATATCCTTGTCTCATCGCGCAGTAGTGACTCCTGTGGTGGGCCGGGTGCAGTGCACGCTGACCAGGTCGCTAGGTGTATGGTGTTTCCTCCGACACATTGGTGCGGCTGGATTCCGGGTTGGATGTGCGTTGTGTCAAGAAGCAGTGCGTCTTGGTTGGGTTGTGTTTTGGAGGACGCATGGCTCTCGACCTTCGCCTCTCCCGAGTCCGTACGGGAGTTGCAGCGATGAGACAAGACAGTAACTACTACCAATTGGGGAGAAAAAGGGGTTAAAATAATAAAAAATCTAAAAAATAAAAGAGAATCTGTGGTATGACATAAAGATTGCTTTACACCAGTGGAACCCATCCAACTTGAAGGAACTGGAGCAGTTTTGCCTAGAAGAATTGCAAAAATCCCAGTGGCTAGATTTGCCAAGCTAATAGAGTCATACCCCAAAAGACTTGCAGCTGTAATTGCCGCAAAAGTTGGCTCTACAAAGTATTGACTTTGGGGGGGTGAATAGTTATGCACGCTCAAGTTTTCAGTTTTTTTTGTCTTATTTCTTGTTTGTTTCACAATAAAAAATATTTTGCATCTTCAAAGTGGTAGGCATGTTGTGTAAATCAAATGATACAAACCCTCAAAAAAAATCTATTTTAATTCCAGGTTGTAAGGCAACAAAATAGGAAAAATGCCAAGGGGGTGAATACTTTCGCAAGCCACTGTAGCATTCTCCTGGCATCCGCCAATCACAGATTCGTCCGTCAGAATGCCAGATGGTGAAGCGGGACTGTTGCCTTGAGTGAGTGTATAATTGTTTTTCTTTCTTTGCTTTGTTACCTTCAAGGTAATGGTTTTGTTGGTGTCCATAATCTATCGTAAAAAAACAGTGGGGGTGAATGTAGCAGAGTGATGTTGTTACCCTAGATTATGCACAGGCATTTTATTTTGAAGGAGTTGTACAAGGGACTCTTATTTTGATATAGCAGAGAGGACTGGGTCAATGGGTCACCTCGAGGTGATGCATTTATTTTTGTATTAATTTACATTCATTGTATGTGTATTATTTTATCACAGTTTGGTTGCTGTCCTTTTATTTGATGTAAAAGCACTGAACTATTATCATGTTTTAAAAAGTGTGTCATGTCAGGTTTAATAGTTACATTGTTAGGTTGGTTTGGACACGTGTGCGTGAGCTGACATTGCAACTTGTTTTTGTTGATTCTCTGCAGGTATGTTGTAATATAACTGTTGTTTGTGTGTTTTATTTTGTACTGTGGTGTGTGTTGTGCTAGTTGCACGGCATTTGTGCACCACAATATATTTTTGTGACCTCTCTCATTTGCCTATTCTTGGGAGCAGTGGTGACCCATCATCAAATGTGATCCCCACATTTTTAGCAACATTTTTTTGAGGGCATGCCTGTTTTGTATGTTATTTTGGCATTAATGCGTGTCACATATCAGTTTGCAAACAACGTAAAAAAAAAAATATATCATTGAGTTAATAAAGCCACATACAAACATGGTTTCTTTTTTGTTTTCTTGAGTAAGGCAGCGCCAAAATGCAGGTGTTTCAGTCTACCTCAGTGCTTTCTGTGGTGGTGGGGCAAGCCAGCAGAAAATACGGAGCGTTGCCCCTTGATTGGCTCAGTGTTCTGTCACTCATGGGGAAACTACGTCACGCCAAGTCTAAGGGTAGAGCTCTAAAATTCTAGCCCCTTGGGTGCTGCCATAGATTTACCTTAGAAGTGCCCATCTAAGAAGGCTCAAGGTCATTGGCCACAGATAAAATCACGTCAAATCACGTTATATCTACCGTAGCTTTGATTGGACTGAAGCATGATTTGCGCCGCACTCAAAACAAGTGAGTGAGTTGAAGACAACTGGGAACTCGTTTGAACTTTCATCCCAACTCGGAATTATATTATATCCAACTCGGAATTGGGAACATGGGCCTCTTTCTAGAGCTACGATCTGAAGATCACTGACGTCATCATAATTTAAAAAAAATATATATTTGAGTTCCCAGTTCTCATCGGCCATTGGACATAAACATTACACAACAAGTTTGAAATCGCTAATTCAACAATGAGTGGTTAGGAAGGAATCAATGGCTAACTGCAAGTGTTGCAAAGCAATCACTAGCCTGATACTCAGTGGAGAGGGTGTGTGGTCCAAGTCTGGGGTCTCTTTTCCAAACTTAAAAGGATAAACATTCACATGCAACACCATGGGCCAGAAAATGTTGAATACATTGGCTATGCTGTCAATCCAGCATGACTTTTGCCATGCTCAAAACAACTGGAAACTCGGAAATGGGAAATCTCAGACTTCAGTGAGTTCAAGACAACTGGGAACTCGAGAAAAAAAATTAGCTCCTACTGGGAAAATACATTTTGAACGGTAATCCAACTCGGAGTTCCAACTCGGGAACTCTGGCCTCTTTCTATAGATCACTGACGTCATGATTCAAACTTTGATGACAAAGTTTGATGACAAAATTTACACACGAAGGACCGCTGCGCCACCTTCCTGTTCAAGTGAGCACAGCACAACAAGGTGAGTCAAACATGTATTGTATGCTGCTGCATAAGTTATGTAATATGCCAGGGAGATAGTATTACTTTCTTAGCTACAGTATACATTAGTGTATGTTGTGTAGTAAGCTTTTAGTAGCCCATGTGCCTCACCCTAATAATTTGGTCTATTTTCACCACTGTTCTGACTTGGTGGTGCACATGTAGCCTATAATTTGTTTTTGAGAAATGTAATCATTGAATATTGTAAGAGCTTTCATTGTCTGCTTATATGCCCCCTTTATTTATCCTATGGTTCTGACCTGGTGTACAGGGAGAACACTTAGTACGGCCCATGTTCTGAATTCTGTCTCTGTACATTTCAAAAGTGCTTCACAAATAGTTATATTGACTGCGTCCTTCCTAGCTCACTCATTAATGTTTTAATGGAAATTACAGATTGCCTCTTATCCGCTTGTTGTCCCCTTATGTCATAGTTTGTACATCTCAATTGTCAGTAGGTAACACATTTGTTTAAGCAAGTCAGCCATATCAGCTGTTTATGTAAAGGCAGTAAATGAGGCTGAAAGAACTGTTTCGCTGCCAGACAAGGTTCCGCTGATAGCCAGGTGTAGCAGTGGTATAGTGCAATTAATGTATTGTTTAGTGTTGTGCAGTGGCTTTGCTGGCATACATCCCACTTTCTTTTTTTTTACCCCACCAAGATGTACATGCTAAAATTGCCACTGCTTGGGAGAAGGTGCGCAAGAGCTGACACTGCAACCAGTTTGTCAACTCTCTGCAAGTGGCAAATAAATCCCCACAAATGCAGAATTAAGCACGCTACAGAGGCAAACAAAATGAAAAACCTACACCAAACTTAAAGACAGGACACAAACCTAAAGGTGGAGCAAAATGAAAACAGGAGAAATCAGATAAAGGATCGTTTTTCTAGATTGGGTTTCAAATTGGGAGAGCCAACTAAAGGTGTTAACCCTCCACATCTCTTAAGACAAGTGGAGCACTGGGCCAGCCACTCTTAAATATCACATGGGCCAGCACAGGTGAAACACCTTCTGATTAATGAGGTGACACCACATCCAACCTCAAAATATAAATGGAAAAACCAAAGTCTGTAACACCACTGCTGTGGAGGGACCGTTGTTTTTTTAATATAAACCATATTGTTTGTTTATACTGTCTCATTTGTTTTCAGTGTTATAGAAGTGTCATTGTACGAGGGAACTGTCATCTACAATTTTGATAGGTCCTTTGATGGTGTTGGAAGAATAAACGGATTAATTTTTAATTCATGAGTCACTGACGGGCTGTATTTCTGTGTCCCTGCATGCAAAAGTGACAGAAGAGAAATGAAATACCTGCTGAAAACCCAAAGCAGAAGACAACGTAGACAAAGAGAAAGTGCAAGATATCACTTAGGATCATCTGCAAAGGAAAAAAAAGACATAGTAAAAAAGAGAGTATCAAAGGAACTGTGGATTATAACTACAGCTGGGTCACGACACCAATGTTGTGCCAATCATACATTTATTGTAAATACCCTGTGGCAATGAATCCTATAGCTTCTCTATAGGAGTGTGACCAGGACCTGTCCCCCAGAGACTCAGTATAGCACTGCTGATCTAGGATCAGGTCCCCCCTGTCCATATCATTTTATTCAATATGATCTAAAAGGCAAGTGATCCTATATCAGCACTCTTACTCGGAGAGTCTTTGTGAAAACAGGCCCTGGTATCCATTATACCTTCTGTATCATAACACTGTAGATGCCTATGTGTCCGTATCCCCTGGAGAAGTAGAACAGGTTGACCCAGCTGAGAGCCAGACACAGCACAAAGAACCCCAGGTACTCCACCCTCCCACAGCAGTACAGCACCGAGGAGGACAGGAAGATCGTCTGCAGAAAACTACATACAAAGTCAACTTGAACTCAAGTTTTATCACTCACTCCGAAAAATAACCTCTGACACTTACAGTATGAAACACTAATTTCCTACCCACACATGCATAGAGCTGCCAATAAACGTACATGAGCAACATGGCATGGCTTAGGATGGCTTTCACACATACAGTATGTAAAATCACACATGCACACACCTCTCCTGTGAATAAATGACAGGCTTCTACTGCTGTAAAAAGCTGATCCGCTAGACTCAGGAATTACTGTCTGGTATGCTCCAGAGTAAAAGGTGGCTGGATATCAGAGAGTGAGAGAAATTGAGCTGAAGTGAAAATTGTTTCTATGGACAGCACTTTGGCAACACTGATTTGATCTCCTGCATGATGTTTGCCTGGATCCAAACTGAGTTGCTCAGTTTCAGCTAGACTAATGCTAGAATAATGTATCTTATTGTGATCATGCAGAAAGACCTCACCGTTCCCTTCTTCCTCTTGTAGGCGGTTAAGAAAAACATCTGAGCAGCGAACTTGTCCCACTCCTCCAGTTCAGAGGCTCAATCTGGAGCATCGCATGGCGATTCTAAAATAAAATGCTACTACTACCCACTGGGCACACATTGGTTGTTTCCGCGTCATTTCAATTCAATTAAGTTGAACCAATGTGGAATAGATGTTGAATTGACGTCTGTGCCCAGTGGGTAGAATCACACTTTGATGCAAGTAGATCTTACTTTTGGTCTCTCTTTCTCTTGAAATGCATTTCCTTACAGTACACGTACCCCCGAGACACACCGACAGAGAGGTTGGAGCACAGGGTCAACCACCGCGCAGCACCCCTGGAGCAGATAAGGGTTGAGTGCCTTTCTCAAGGGCACAACGACAGGAGATGGCATTTAGAGCCCCATTTAAACCTGGTGCTAACATAAGTCCTTAATCTTGTCCACATTCTGATTCTGCCCACTTTTCTAGACAGGTTTAGACGATTATAAGATGCATTGTGATCTGATCTTCCTGACCACCCCCGAAGGTGTAGACAGAGCTGAACAGTGAAACCATTTAAATAATCATTATCCAGCCCTCTTAAATCATTGACAGGAGGCACCATTGCCTCAGGCCATCAATATGTGTCTTTAAATAAATACATATTATTTTGAAAGAATATTTCTGAAATAATTTGCATACAGGGAGGGATCAGGAAATCTGGTCAAAATGCAGACACAGTGTAGATGCATGTGAACAAGATCAGGACAACGGATGCATTATAGCACCAACTGGGGCTTATGATTTGATCTTATTATATTAACGCTGTAGACAATCTCCAGGACAGAGTTCTTCTCCTAGGAGTCACAGTGAGGCCAAATCGTCCAGGGAGGAATGGACAGGTCTGTACACCCACTCAGTGAATTTACGGGACAGGTGTCTGGTCTCCCTCTTATGGAACTCACGATGCATCATGTTCTCAAACAGCTAGAGGAAGAATACAACAATTGGCCAACACGTAATGGAAGGATGTAGCACATTATCATAAACACAATGTATTTTCTTCTGATGTCTAACATGAACAAAATATTACATTAAAGATCAGATGGCTTCATTTTTAAACAACAAACTGTTGATCTGTTCTCCAGTAGGTCTACATTAAGTAGTGGGCCGAACAACCATACAGCATTACTCCATATCAGACTCCTTCCTTACCCCGATCTTGCCAAACTTGGCAGACAGTTTTATAGGCATCAGGCCCTGGTTGTTGTCCAAGTCCTCCAGCCTCCACCTGGGGTGCAGGCGAGCAGCCGTGGTGAGGATGTAATCGTACATGGAGTTGATGAAGTCCGTGTTCTCTGGTGTGTTATCAGTTGACACCACCACCAGGGCATGCAGCACCATGTTACCCAGGGAGTCCCTCTCTCTCACATCTACCCAATGGTAGGAGTTCTCCAGCAGGAAGTCATCTACCTCAGGCTGGTTGGTGCAAACAGCCAGGGGCAGAGTCAGCTCACCTGGAAACACATTTTCCCTCACTTTAATGTATTTTCCATCACTCTACCCACCACAACAGTGACAATTGTATTTTCTGGATATGCAAACACACTTTCTGTAAGGTTCCACAAAACACTTTCATACAATTCCCTAAGTCATAAACAAGGGAATTATTATTCTCTCAGAGGAATGACTAGAGGTCTGACAAGCAGGAAATGTTGTTGCAAACCTACCAGAGGAGGGCACTGTTCAAGGCTCAGTGATACTGACACACTCACAAAACTACAGTAGAAGCTGAGTAGATCATGAGGCTGGAAGAATTTCCCACAGGCTTCGGCATGGACTTCTGCTCCTTTCTTGATCAATAGCTGAACAGAATAGGTGCTCCTTCTCTCAATGGCAATATGAAGGGCTGTTTGCCCTGAATGATACAGAGATAGAAAGGATAGACTGTCAGAAAATGCATGGCTTTACATATACACTAACATGACTGTATTTTTATATTACATTGGTTGAGGGCTGTGTACATAAAACTGAGTTGTCAGAAGCATGGTGTAGAATAGATGAACAACATCAAGTAATTATAATTCTGGCTATATGAAAGTTCACCTTTGTAATAGCTGGCGGTGTATGCTACATTTATAAATTATTTGATGTCCCCATCTTCTCTGAGATGTCAAGGAGAAATTTAATTGCGCTATTTCTGCCGTCTCTCAGATTCAGTAGAGCCTTCAGTGTTTTTACCATACAATTGATTTAGGAGAGCAGGAGGTGAAAGAATGGAGTATAAAAGAATACACAGACAAAAAATATTATCCATTTACGTTAATTTTCTTTGTCATTTAGCAGACGCTGTTATCCAGAGCGATTAGGGTTAAGTGCCTTACTCAGGGGCACTCCGGCAGATTGTTCACATAGTCGGTTCAGGGAACTTTCAGTTACTGGCCCAACACTCTTAACCACTAGGCTACCTACGTTACATTACAGGGCCCTTATAACTGTGTAATCACAGTGTAACAAATATTGTAATAACTCATTGTTACATTGTACTTACACTGTACTTGGGTTAGGGATAGGGCTAAGGCTAAGGTTACAGCTATAAATACAATTTATAACCACTCTAGGGTTAGGGTTGAGGTTAGGGTTGAACTGGGATGTGGACATGAAGATAGGGTTAGGGTAATGGCTAGGGTTAAGGCTATAGTGTAGCCGGGGTGTGGACATGAAGCTGTAAAGTACTAATATACAATGTAACCCTAAAATGCAAAAATTATACAATACTACAGAATATAATACACAGTCTGCCTAACACTCAGTGTTGGAGAGCTTCTTCATGGACTGATGCAGGTACTGAACCAGACCCTCAAGCTTCATGACATTCCCAGTGGACACGGCCTCAAACAGCTGCCCCCTCCTCTTTGTTCTCCTCCAAACCTTTTATTTTCCAACAAAGAAACATGTTAGACTTTAGTATTGGGAAAGCATTTATTTTTCAATTGGAAAACAAAATACACATGGTCTTGCCCAAAATGGCTTTAAAACAAAAGGCCTTCTTCTAATGATATTGTAAATGAGCTTCTGATGAACAAATCCTTCCCCCTGAGGAAGACAGTTGTGTCCTCTCAAACAGTGTTAAAACTGTTATTAGTGTTACTACAATAAGGCTATAAACACCAATTGTCCCCATACAGCACAGTATGTGTTATTATGTTCAGTGAACGTGCCGTCTCACTTGTCAAAGTTGAGATTGAATCTGATCTTGGGTATGGCCTTCTCCAGTTCCTCCTGGTAGTCTGAGTCCATGGCGGTCAGGCTTCTTCACCTGTCTGCTCTGTGCCCTCTCATCATTCTTCCTGTCAACTGTCTCCAGAGAGAAGGTAGGGTACTCTAGATCCATTGCCTTGCTCATAATGACTCGTCAAACCGATGGTCTGGGAGAGACAATACAATGATAACACTTCACATTCATGTAAAAACAGTATGTTCAGTATGTTATAAACCCCCTGAGAGGATTTACCAAATCTAATTGAATTACATTGTAATGCAGTGAGGGACTGCATTCATGGTTCTCTTCCTAAGTTTTGACCTGGTCAAATATTGTTTGGTCATACACATTTTAATAACTTGACATTGAATTTACATATGACCAAAAATCATTTCTTACATTTATCTAAAAGGTGCCGTAAAATGTTCATAGATCCTCTGAAACATGGTAGGAGAGTTGACCTCTGAATACACCAGCTTTAAGATATGTGATGTTTCACCCCCAGATGGCTAACAAAGCTGGTTATTTATTAGTACTTCCACATTACAACTGTAATAGAAAACTTTAACCAGGCCTTAAACCCATTCTTTACACAAATGACAGAAAAAATATTCCCAGTTCAGTTGAAAATTAGGACAGCCATTATTGAGAAATATGGTTAATAATCTCGTACATCTCCAAATGAAACTGATCAGAATGAATAATTACTTTGGGGTTTTAAATTATTTCTCCCAGGGAGGATGGTGTGAAAAACGACTTGTTTTGTTATTATTTCCCTCAACATGCCTTAGAAAAGAGGAAGGGGTAGACAATGACAAAGTTCTTCTCTGCCCACCATGTGGGGAACATCACATGTGGAAGAACAGAAAGAAGTCAGGGCCATAATTCAACCACGTGTCCATCCCCATTTATAACACAGCACATCTAGATCCATCTCATTCTCATCAAATATTTCAGGTTGATACCCTTGATTAAACCACATAATTGAGACAAATCTACATAACTGTGTTTTAGGGGCTACAGCATTCTGAAAACAAATCATATAATGCACAACATTAGTCACATTAGTTTTTTGAGCAACATATTGCTATTCTGCTGATACATTATTGTAAAACGAATGTGTCCCTTGTGTCCATTTGCATGGCACCACACTCGCTCAGCGTAAAACAGTGTGCACATGAACAAAGACTCTTATCCACTCTATGAGATCATGTCTGTATGCATAATTGATGTGGCCGTTTTGCTGTCACTTGATCTACTTTTCGGATCCTCATCTACTTGTCTCATAATGCTGCTGGACCCATTGGGGCTCAAGATGGCTTCCTCTCAGACCAAAATAAATATGATTACCAACCCCTGCCTACTAATAAAAAGATACACAAAAACAAAACTACAGCTTCTACCAACTGCAGCTTGTCAACAATGAGATCTCCCTCACCACAATGTATATTATGTTTCTCACTTGAAAACATTATTGTTTTTCTCAATCTAATAGACATCACATTAACCGCAGTATAGCTGAAACTCAGGCTAAGTAATCTAGTTGTTGTGCTTGTTTTAATCTGCTCTGATACAGTCTGTCTGTAACTGTGTACATTTGAATTGTCCTCCTGTGCAGGCCTTGTTTAAAAACGACTAGACTTGTAGACAATGACATCATGTATCGTCATGGAAACAATACATTTTAGAATTGCCGTTCCAGACATGTGTAATTAATAACGAGCATGCAATGCCAAACAGTGAGAAATTGTGATTTGGTTATTTTCATGGTGTCTACACAGTAGTTTCTCTCAGTGATCTCATGCACAACATGTTGACCGGAGTGAATGTTTACAGTTTTAAAAACTCTCCTACAATTCAGTTAAAGCAATAGAAGAACTGAAAGCTTCTCACATAAACAAAGCAAATGCAAGCCATCATCAACACCTACTTATGATCCAATCATTCAAACAAGGACATGAAATCTAACTGGGATCTATAACATACTGTGTACTTATACAGAAATTAATTAATTCCTTCCGTGCCAGTATAAAGAGCATTTCACTGAGTGGTCTGTTGGATCATATTTTCTCTTATGTCTCTGTCCATCATATCATCTTTATATTAAATAAAGGTCTTAAATCCACAACTACAAGACAATTCAACCTATACAAGCAGAGGGTGTATGAATCTTACTCACTACAACTGTGAGTAGTAGTGAGATTCATACACACACGCAGAGAGTATCAGAGAGTATAAGAGTACATTACCACCAGAGAGAGCTCTGCTCTGAAAGCTTAAAAGGCTACATGGCTGACCCTTGGTGTTATTGACCCGGCCTCTGTAGCACAGCTGTGACAGCAATGATAGTGACCAGGAGAGGCACAAAGAATCTTAGCTAATTGTTATGAAAGTTGACAAATAACAGATGTATTGTAAAGGTATGTTGTTAACATTATATTCAAAAGTAAATGGACATCAGCTTAGCCATTGGCTCTTGTTTATGCATAAGCACCATATGTATACATACTGTATCCCTATTGATAAAAACATAGAACACCACATCCATAGTTGATAAGGTGTTGGACCAACATCGTTAGTAAATCCTCAAAGTTGGATGGCAAGGTAAAATTAGCAAATTCAGCATTTCACAATCTCTGCTTCAAAAGTTAATTTCAGTGTCCTGATTTGCCCCTTGTTGTACAACATTATGTTGCAAATGCTTAGCCAAAATATCATCCCCTTCTCATTACTTCACACATTTAGTAGCCTTGAACATTTTGCACAACTGACCAGAGGTTTTCTAATGTCCCTATAAGACCTAATGGTACTGTCTAGTTAGTTAGAGGCACAGGCATCTATCTTCTTAAATACTTTGTATACGTCAAAACAATGTAATAACACAAAAGTCGATGATTAATCTACACTGAACCAAAAAATATAAACGCAACATAAAAGTAAAAATGTTTCATGAACTGAAATAAAAAATCCCAGAAATGTTCCATTCGCACAAAAAGCTTATTTCTCTGTTTACATCCGTCAGTGAGCATTTCTTCTTTGAAAAAAGAATCCATCCACCTGACAGGTGTTGCATATCAAGAAGCTTATTAAACAGTATGATCATTGCACAGATGCACCTTGTGCTGGGGACAATAAAAGGCCACTCTAAAATGTGCCACAAGTTTTGAGGGAGCGTGCAATTGACATGCTGACTGCAGGAATGTCCACCAGAACTGTTGCCAGAGAATTTAATGTTCATTTCTCTACCATAAGCCGGCTCCTACGTCGTTTTAGAGAATTTGGCAGTACGTCCAACTGGTCTCACAACCGCAGACCACATGTAACCACACCAACCCAGGACCTCCACATCCGGCTTCTTCACCTGCGCGATCGTCTGAGACCAAAAACCGAAGAATTTCTGCACAAACTGTCAGAAACTGTCTCAGGGAAGCTCGTCTGTATGCTCGCTCTCCTCACCAGGGTCTTGACCTGACTGCAGTTCGGTATAGACTTCAGTGGGAAAACGCTCACCTTCAATGGCCACTGGCATGCTGGAGAAGTGTGCTCTTCACGGATGAATCCTCATTTCAACTGTACTGGACAGATGGCAGACAGCATCTATGGTGTCGTGTGGACGAGAGGTTTTCTGATGAGAACCTCATGATGGTGGTGGGGTTAGGGTATGGGCAGGCATAAGCTACGGACAACGAACACAATTTCATTTTATTGATGGCAATTGTAATGCACAAAGACACCATGATGATAATGATTACAACTGGATCCTGAGATCCATTGTCATGCCATTCATCCACCGCCATCATATCATATTTCAGCAAGATAATGCACAGTCCCGTGTCGCAAGGATCTGTACACAATTCCTGTAAGCTTAAAATGTCCCAGTTCTTCCATGGCCTGCATACTGTACGCACCAGACATGTCAACCATTGAGGATGCTCTGGATCAACGTGTACGACAGTGTGTTCCAGTTCCCGCTAATATCCACCAACATGTTGGTAAATGTTGGTCACACCAGATACAGACTGGTTTTCTGATCCACGGCCCTACCTTTTTTTAAGGTATCTGTGACCAACAGCTGCATATCTGTATTCCCAGTCATGTGAAATCCATAGATTAGGGCCTAATAAATGTATTTCCATTGACTGATTTTCTTATATGAACTGTACCTCGGGGGAAGAAAAAAAAATTGTTGCATGTTGCATTTATATTTTTGTTCAGTGTAATTATACATAATTACATATTATCAGATGATTCATTACTTACTTATTGTTTTGATCACAGGGGGTCTCATCACAGGGGGTTTACTTCTCCTTTCATATGACATATAACATTCAGTTCTTCTTTCTTTCAGAACCACTTTGCAGAGCTTCCCGAGAGTCTGCCTTTTCTCAGATCTACCAACATGCTTTGTTGTTGGTGAGTCTCTGTTCCTGTGACTAATATTGTGGTCAGAACACTTCTGCTGATGAGAATAGACTGATATATAGTTAGAGGCATCAACAAGATTTAGGATTTATTTTACATGCCATTATAACATAACAATTGAATCATTAAGTTAAAACAGTTGTAATCATTATCAATACTAAAATCCTACCTAGTAATTATTACTAATAACAATGATATGTAAGCTAGCAGTAGCAGAACAATGTTTTAGTTGAAATTTCAAGTGCACTAATGCAAACATTAATAAAGTACATTTTTTTTACTGTAGTTAACTATACATTACCAATTACCACTTACTATAGGCCTAATTGAACTTTTAGTTCATACTATAAATGTGAGACATCATCTTGATTGGAGATTGCACAATGAATTTCCAATAGTATTCATTAAAAAACATGTCTGAGGATATCACTGGAATGTAAAATAAGCATGATGTTTATTGTAATAGTCTCTGTTAGTAATTCAGAAAAAATACAATTCAAGTATTCAAATATGCAAGTAAACAAATAGTCCCTCTGTGTGTATCATAATTCACATTCTGTCATGTAAGACTATCGCCACACCCACAGCTGAGTCCACATCCTGTCCGTATTCCACAGGCAGAGGAAACGCCCTTTCTGCTTCCTGTCTGAGTACTGCGTTACGGGATAAGGCACTCCCACTGCCCTTGATCCTTTGCACTCCGGCCTCCAGCAGGAAGACCGGGTGCATCATGGAGGTGATATTGTCCAGAACACCACGGCACACCGCTCTGGTCATGTGGCCCAGGGAGAGGTTGGAAGGGTGTATGTTGGACACCTGGCCCAGGCTGAGCGGGTCATGTCTTTCCCCCAGGATGGTAGGACTAACCCTCAGGTCACTACTGTCCACTCCAAGGGCACATCTGATCAGCTTCTCATACAAGCAGGAGTCGCTCACTTCCAGCTCTATTAGGTAAAAATATTAAATAAGTGTAATGACTAAGTAGCTCTCATGGACTTAACATGCCTTCTGCAAGTGACACAAACGTACAGGGTTTGTGACTAAGTCAATGACAGTAGATGAAAGTTTATGGATTAATTTACCTAGCTCGTTCATCCAGCCACTCAGCATGCCTACAAGAGTGGCCATCACGTTCCCTCCGTTGAGTGATGCTGCCACCGCCAAGTAGGAGCCATCGAAGTAAGGGAAGTAGGAGATGGAAGAGGTGGGATCAGGGATATTTGGCGGAGTGAAGTCAAGTGGCATGGCATAGGTCAGCTGGGCTGAGGTGCTTATATTGAGAACTGCAAAGAGGCACAGAAACGGTTACCTTATTATAATCAATGATAAAGTTTAATTTCAAAAGCAAATGCTTAATCAATCCCTAGTTCCTATCATTAGCATTTAGGCACTCCAGTAGATCTGAAAGATGGATAGGTGTAAGCACAGAATTCTGAATTTCCCACCTAGCCTATCGGAAAGTTTAAGGTGGAGCTGTTACCATATATAGCTTACACCTTATTCAATCCTCATTCAGCAATACTATTGACATTCAAAGGTCAAATTGCCCCTCTTCACCTGCATCCGTCCTGTCAATCATGCTGGAGTAGACAGAACACTGGAAGTCTCCCAGGGCTGCCCCTACAGGTGTGCTGGCAGGGACGCCATGCCACTCACAGCACGTCTGACCAGCCATGCAGCCAGACGGCACACACTCAGGGAGCAGGTGCACAGGAAAGCCAGCATCCTTCAGACTAGAGCATGCACACACACACACACACACACACACACACACACACACACACACACACACACACACACACACACACACACACACACACACACACACACACACACACACACACACACACACACACACACACACACACACACACACACACACACACACACACACACACACAGATACAGGTAACTGACAAAATAACGGAAACACTTGAGTAAATGAGGGATACAAAGTATATTGAAGGCAGGTGCTTCCACACAGATGTGGTTCCTGAGTTAATTATAGTCCCTATGCAGACGTTTTTATCTCAATATCAAATAATTTCTTGGTAACAATAAATCATTTCATGTGATTGTTTTCGATCAAAATGGTCAAAAAGAAACAAAAAATTGCTTCTTAGCAAGAGCAAATTCTCAAGCAAGAATTTTGCTTGGACTGTCTGGGAGTGGTCTGAGTGGGAAGGGGAAACTGAAAACTAGCTGCTATTGGCAGAGAGGTTTAGAACGGTCTTTCTTTTTGTTCTATTGACTAATTTACTGCATGGTGATGTCACCAGGCAGGCCAAAACTCCATCCCACCACAGGCTGTCTTTTCAAACAGCTCTTACACTAAAAGGGCATTATCATAATTTTCACAATTTCACAGTATTCTTCCAACATCATAGTGTGGAAGTATATACAAAACACAGAAAAATCTAGTTTTTGATTGCACTGGGTCTTTAAGCAATTAACATCCCATCATGCTTAAGGTCATGTGACCCCGCGCCTCCCGAGTGACGCAGCGGTCTAAGGCACTGCATCTCAGTGCTCGAGGCGTCACTACAGACCCTGGTTCGATTCCAGGCTGTATCACAACCGGATGTGATTGGGAGTCCCATAGGGCGGCGCACAATTGGCCCAGCATCGTCCGGGTTTGGCGGTCATTGTAAATAAGAATTTGTTCTTAACTGACTTGCCTAGTTAAATAAAATGCTGGGCAGGCCATTATTTTGGCTACCATGGCTATGACCCCATACAATGACAAAGCCCCCATCCACAGGGCATGAGTGGTCACTGAATTGTTTGATGAACATGAAAACGATGTAAACCCAATTGAACACTTATGGGAGATTCTGGAGCGGCACCTAAGACAAGGTTTTCCACCACCATCAACAAAACAGCAAATTATGGATTTGTCGTAGAAGAATGGTGTCCTCTCCAATAGAGTTCCAGACACTTAGAATCTATGCCAAGGTGCATTGAAGCTGTTCTGGGTCGTGATGGCCCAACGCCCTATTAAGACACTTTATGCTTGTGTTTCCTCTATTTTGGCAGTTACCTGTACATGTTAGCTAACACACAACACAACACATGCATTCATATTATGTTCAGTATGTAGTATGTTAGTAATAACATATTTTGTACTAAAAAGCAAACAATTGGTGCTAGAAGCGGAAGAAGGCCAGGATATTGTGTTCACATGTCTATGTTCCACTGGTTAGTGGCAGTGTTGAAGTAGCCCCAGCTGGCTGCATTCTGGCCAGTCATGACACAGCTCTCCAAGCCACACAGCATGGACACCACATAGTCATGGATGGTTCCTGCCACCATGAAGTCAGACAGGAACCCCGGCCTGCATTCAAACACACAGTGAAAAGAATAATGACAAGCTTTCTGAATCTATTAGTCTATAGAGTAAACTCCTGATAAGTGCACATAGGATAATGGTAAACTGGGTGTAATAGACATACACTTATCCTACATGTGTACTTATCAGGAGTCAACTGGCCTTATATGAAGTAAACCTATTCCTCAAAATCAGCCAAGTCGTGTAGGCATGATATTATAGGCCTATGTACCTGTGTTTCATGTACCAGAAGATAGTGGCACAACCAAAGCCTGTGGCTATGCTGAGATGTGAGTCTGGGTTTGGAAGAGTAGACAGGAAATCACTGTTGCAGCGCCCATCCTGCCAGGTGATTAGATGACTGGTGTCTCTAGGGCTGAAGAGGTGACGGCTGCCTCCACCTGACCAATCACAGCCTGAGGGTAGACAGTGATGGTACAGGACTTGTTTGAATAAAGAGTGTTGTGATTTCTACATAAAAAATGTATACCACATAATAGTGGATGACACACTTTATGGTTTTACCTGTTTGTGCTTTCCAGAATACAACCCCATGCATTTGTCCAGACACCCCAATTCTACTGACATTCTGGAGCTTGTCTATGGGCAGAGAGGCAATGCACTCATTCAGAGTCGTTATGATTTGTACAGAGTCCTGCTCTTTGGCCTGCAAAGGAAAACCAATCATATAATATATAGTTAAGAAGAGGTCTATAAATCAACAGGATTATGACCAATTTGAGATAAAATGCACACCAGCTTGAAAGGCTTAAAAGGCTGTACAATTGAAAGAGTGAAAGCTCATTATGTACGGTGATTCAGAGAGGTGCCTGTCACCTGTCACATACATGCGTTTCGTCGCTGACGATATATGCCTTGGTTGGCAGAGAGAAGCTATCCGTTACTGTTTTTGAGTTAATATCAAGTAACACGACCTTGATTGAAGTAGTTCCTATGTCTATGCCGAGTACATATTTCGCCATGGTTGCTCCCCGGATAGCATTAGACTCCTTAGCCAATTAATAACTGTACATTTTATCCAGAGCGCAGTGTTTATAAACAGTGCTCTACTATTTTGATCTCAGGCAGACACCGTAGAGACCAAAGTTCATTACAAAGGTCATAGGTCACAACAAATACATCTTTAAAATATCACAAAATATGAAAGTAATTTAATTAAATCAAATATTTGAGTGATTAAAATAAGATAACTGAACACATTCATCCACTGACTTCATAAAAAGCGAGCAGTTAATACAAAAACAAATGTCCCAGAATGCATTTAACAAGAAAATGGCCGATTCAGAATGACGGGTCGCGTCTGCTGTGCTAGCTAGCTTGAATTTGCTTTATTTCTGTAATTACATTCCAGCAGCTAGTAAATACATTGTGTAGGAATATTACGTGACACACGATGTCCATTTGATGTGTTTGTGAAGTAAACGAAGCACTGTATATTCTTTTTTCATTCGGTGAGTTACCAGCTAGCTGCAGTCCAGATGTCAATTTAGCTAGCACTTTCGTTAGTAATAAAATAGGCTAGATTGACAAATGATTCACAATTTGTTCAAGATCATGAATGTATTATGTAAAACATGTAATCAATCATGCATTTTTTTTGCAGCAGCTTTTATCGTTGGAAATCAAATCAAGTGCAGACATGTCCTCAATCATCGTAGCAAAACGAGAGGGACCACAGTTCATCAGCGAGGTCGCTGTGAGGGGCAACGCTGCCATGCTGGACTACTGTCGGACGTCTGTGTCGGCTCTGTCCGGGGCAACAGCGGGCATCCTTGGACTCACAGGACTGTACGGATTTATATTCTATTTCCTCGCCTCGTTTCTCCTCTCCCTTCTTCTAATCCTCAAGGCCAGTCGCAGGTGGAACAAGTGCTTCAAGTCTCGGAGGATGCTCTTCACAGGAGGGCTCGTTGGAGGTCTTTTTACCTACGTCCTGTTCTGGACCTTCCTCTACGGAATGGTGCATGTGTACTAATATAGTTGACCAGAATGATTTTGGTTTTAACCCTAATGTCAGAGAAATTAATATTGTTTAACTGCCCACACACTGTTTGTAGATATAGGTGATTGATGAAAGATGTTAGATTAACTGTTTATACAGCTATGTGAAGTACACTATATATGCAAAAGTATGTGGACACCCCTTCAAATTAGTGGATTTGGCAATTTCAGCCACACCCGTTGCTGACAGATGTATACAACTGAGCACACCGCCATGGAATCTCCATAGACAAACATTGGCAGTAGAATAGCCTTACTGAAGAGCTCAGTGACTTTAAATGTGGCACCGTCATAGGATGCCTCCTTTCCAACAAGTCAGTTCGTCAAATTTCTGCCCTGCTAGAGCTGCCCCGGTCAACTGTAAGTGCTGTTATTTTGAAGTGGAAACGTCTAGGAGCAACAACCGCTCAGCTGTGAGTGGTAGGCCACACAAGCTCACAGAACGGGACTGTCGAGTGCTGTAGCATGTAGAAATCGTCTGCCCTCAGTTGCAACACTCACTACAGAGTTCCAGACTGCCTCCGGAAGCAACATCAGCACAAACTGTTCGTCGGGAGCTTCATGAAATGGGTTTCCATGGCCGAGCAGCTGCACACAAGCATATTGCCAACTGTAAAGTTTGGTGGAGGAGTAATAATAGTTTGGGGTTCGGGCTAGGCCCTAGTTCCAGTGGAGGGGAATCTTAACGATTCTGTTCTTTGAACTTTGTGGCAACAGTTTGGGGAAAGACCCTTTCCTGTTTCAGCTTTACAATGCCCCTGTGCACGGTCCAAACAGAAATTGTTTGTTGAGATTGGTGTGGATTGAATTTGACTGCCCTGCACAGAGCCCTGACCTCAACCAAATCGAACACCTTTGGGATGAATTGGAATGCCGACTGCGAGTCAAATCTAATCATCCGACATCGGTGCCTGACCTTACTAATGCTCTTGTGGCTGAATGGAAGCAGGTCCCCGCAGCAATGTTCCAACGTCTAGTGGAAAGCCTTCCCAGGAGAGTGGAGGCTGTTATAGAAGCAAAGGGGGGACCAACTCCATATTAATGCCCATGATTTTGGAATGAGATGTTGGCCGAGCAGCTGTCCACATAAGTTTGGTCATGTAGTGTATGTCTAAGTCAGCAACTCTATTTGTATACTAATAAAATATTTCTCTCATGCACTAAACTGACTGCTGCAGTATGTTATTGTTTCTCTGCTCTATTACATCTATAGGATAACTGAATTTTCCAAGTTCTCATCTAGCAGTTGACACGTTTTATAATAAGCATAGATAAACAGAGTGATAAGTAGTAGGCTACAGGGTGATGTGCCTGATACTAAATATTTGTATGGCTATTACCCATAAAAATGCATTACCAATACAAAAATGTTTTGAATATCAAGCCAATACATTACAAACCACTCCTTTAGTCACAGGACATTTATATTAACAGGGAAGACATAATGAGATCTAGGTCTCTTTTTCAAATGCACTCTGTATAGTACAACATTGATATGCACTAATATATATATCTTTTTTTTTATACAAAAACACAGTCATGGGAAGCACACAAAAAAATCACTCAGAAAAACAGTTACATTCCTTCACAAATAAGTCCCCAGTCAATACATGATGGACATTACAAGTAATCACATTAAATGCAAAGTATTTATGATAGACAACCTCACACCCAGTGTATTTTCCAATGACGTGAGAAAGCAATTGTAGGCCTAATCTCACGATATGTGGAATTCCATAATATGACTCACAAGGATTTAATTATACTACAAAAGCTGTCTCTTTAGGTGTGAAGAAACACCACAGCCAGCATAACCTAGTTCAGTCCTCTACCATGGTTTGATTGCATGGCCTATTTGACACCAGATGCATTATGCTTCCATCTTAAACAAATAAATATGATACCACAGAAATGCAATGGTGCTTTTTCTCTTTGATAAATATCTCGCTTCGTAGAGCGTCTGCATTGTCATTGCACCAGTAAAGTGTAAGGAGATGAGAGCATTGCCATTTCTCTTTGCTAGCCTATCAGTCACCATCATTCCAATCAGCACACACATCACTCTTGAGACATTGGAAAACCAGAGCCAAGTGTCAGCATCAGCAACCTCCGCTGGTAGAGAAGGAGGGTGGGCATCAGGATCACCACCTCACCCACCCTCGTTTCCCTTTCCACCTGCTAGAGGACCCAGTCTAGCCGTCTTGACGATAGCAGCACCTCTTTGTCTCACGTCTTTCTTGAGAAACAAGTCTTCTGACCTCAATCGGCCAACCTGTGTTAATAAAGGGTAAATAAAAATGTGTTTCACTCTGAATTAATTGGTTAGTGTCGTGGTCGTGGAGGGTGAGTATTATACCGTTGCCCCACAGTTCGCGGAGAGAGAATATGAACCTCATTTTTCTCCCCAGTTTTAAGGTCCTGTTTCTCCGCGTCCTGAGTGGTGGGCTCTGGTTTCTCCTCTTTTTTCGTAGAGAGTGTGGTGAGCTCATGTTGTTCCCCAGCATGTGTCCTGTGTTTTCTTGTGTCTCGGTTCACCACTGTCTTCGCACTCTCTTTGTGCTTCTTAATCCGTTCTTTCCTGTTAAAGGGATGTTTTACAGAGCAAGCAATCCCAGACTTCAAATACATACTTTAATTGATTAAACTACAAAGTGTAAAATCTGTATTTAGTAGTAATACCATGTCATAGTGTCTTACTTGAGAATCTCAAATTTCCTGTCTCGGAAGTAGGAACTCGTGCTCATCATGTAGATGAATATCATATCGCACGCAAATTTTCCCTGAAACGAAAAACAAACACAAAGCCCAGGTTTAGGTCTAGACATACAATAGATCACAGTATTCAGTATGATATAAATAAAACCAAAAACCCCAATAAAGCTTGAGGTAACTTCTTAGGCCATAGCAAAAACAAAAAACACTAAGTGTCCTGTGAATGTAAACAGCAGACTTCAAAGAGCTGTCTTCTCTGATAAATAATATGACTAAAATAGGGCACTAAAATCTTATACAAGGGGGCAGAGGGTTGCTGAATCCCAAATTAACCCCTATACACCCAAGGTACTCCAGTAGATCTGACAGAATTAGATAGGCAAAATAAAATGTAGTCATCTTGCCAGTGTTGGAGAAGCTACTCTGAAAGTATATTTTAACAACATAATAAACTACCAATTACTTCACACTGGATGAAGTTAAGATACAATAAAGCTACCCTTAAGAAAAATATAGTTTACTTAACTAAGATCATTTTTAAAAGTAGTTCACTTCATCCAAACTACTTGGTGAAAAATGTTCATATAAATCTTACATTTCATAGACCACAAATTGCAAGAACAGATCACTTTGTTAACATGTGTTATTTAGCCTATTAAACAAAAAAACATGTTTCAAGTGAGAATTAGACAGGACTAATGCCAAAAACAAGAGGATATTATTCCCTACTTCACCCATTTTTTGGTTTGTAGTTCCAATAACAAAAGTAAATAACTACTGAAAACACTACTTAGATTTGACTTTAGTCAGAGAGGAAAAGGCAAAGCGAGAGGTTTTATATATCGGAGTTGTGCCTGTTATGGAAATAGAGGACTCATCATGGATATAACCCATTTTAGCATGGACATTGCCATTGAGGCCTTCCATTTTAAAGTAGACAACTGGGTGGGGATTCTTATGAGTTGGGAGCGAGCAGCCAATGAAGAAGAAAATTGACTACTTTAAAACGGAGCTTCAATGGCGCTGCCCATGCTGTCACGCTATAATGGCACAGATACAAAGATGAGTCCTCTATCTAGCTCTATGGCCTGTTGTTCACACATATCTGCCCTATAATTGGCTAGAAAGGTCCCACCTGATCTCTCATCCTCCCGCATAACTTCCATCTTTGAGGAGTATTTCCATTGTTAGAGCGGTCACCGAATATCTTGTCAATATAATAGGCAATCTTTGATTTAGTTCAACGACCACCAAGGTACTGCAAAATGTAGTTAAATTACTAGTTGATTTACATGTAGTTCATTACTCCCCAACACTGCATATTGCTTAGACCTACCCAATTGTTTCAGATCTACAGGAGTGCCTAAGCAAGGGGATAGGAGCTAGGGATCGATTTGGAATTAAGAAGATTACTCTTTCATTGAACAATGATAGGGGAGTGCTCTCTTGTGGTGATATATCAAAATAGTTTGATAACATCCAATCTGGCCATGCTACATGACATAGAATCACAGAGGAATATATTTTGGGGGACCAGTATGTCTATTGGAAACAAATGAATACACAAATCTATTAAATTACTTACCATGCCCATAATAGCGAGCCCAGACCCAATAGCTATTACTGTGGGAATGATGTTGAATTTTCCAGCCTGAAAAACACAATAAAGAACATTTGATCTGACAGACTGTAATATGAATACTATCAACACATTCAAGTAGGTGTAGCAAGAATCACTGTCATACCCGTCCATTCACCATGATATCAAAGCGAATCCCATAGACTTTATATAAAGTCCGGAAGCTCTCTCCAGCTTCGTCTTTGTAATACCGGGCATATCTGGGGAAAAAACGAATCAGCTGTTTGGAACAGAAATGTCAACAACTGCCTGGTAGAGATAGATCTGAGATTAAATGCAGTAGTTGGAGAGAGCTCAAGCCTTATTAGTTGAAGCTAATACCTTTTCAGAATGAGGGCATGGATTATTATATCTGCTTGAAGTACAATCTGCTTATTAATGCATGTCAAGATGTACCTGAAGTTGTAGCCTGACGTGACAGTGCTGTTTAAGTTGATATCCAAACGAGTAAAGCTGTACTTTGGGTTACACTGTGAGTAGTCCTTATCCAAATCACAGTTCCACTCAATCAGAATTCCAACTGACCCACCCTGAGAGAAAGAGAGAGGGTTAGAGATAGAGAGAGAGAGTTAGAGATAGAGAGAGAGACAGAGAGAGATTAGCGTTGCTCTAAATATGGAGGATGACTCTATTGCAGTGCTATTCAAGATGTACTTTCTTAACCTTGACTATGAACTGTGGTCGCATTTACATCAACTCCTCATTAAACATTAACAACTAGGAACATAATTATACTGTACTTTAAAATGTTAAAACCTCAAGTACAAACTGGCAACTCTAACAATAACACAGTAGCAAACACATTGCTGATCATCTTTGCCATAATTCCATCCTCCTGATTCCTGCTTACAAGCAAAACAAAAACTATTACGGACTACAAAGGGAAACCCAGATGCAAGCTGCCCAGTGGCACGAGCCTACCAGACGAGCTAAATGCCTTTTATGCTCGCTTGGAGGCAAGCAACACTGAAGCATACACGAGAGCACCTGCTGTTCTGGTTGTGTGATAACGCTCTCGGTAGCCGATTTGAGCAAGACCTTTAAACAGGTCAATTTTCACAAAACCGCAGGGCCAGATGGATTACCAGAACGTGTATTCAAAGCATGCACGGACCAACTGGCAAGTGTCTTCACTGACATTTTCAACCTCTCCCTTACTGAGTCTGTAATACCTACATGTTTCAAGCAGACCACCATAGTCCCTGTGCCCAAGGAAGCGAAGGTAACCTGCCTAAATGATTAGTGCCTACGTCGGTAGCCGTGATGTGCTTTGAAAGGCTGGTCATGGCTCACATGCAGACGTGGTTTGTCGTCCTCTCGTTTACTTTATGTATTTTTCATATTTTTTTGTATATATTTCAATGTATTTTTCAATCTCTTTTCCATTTTTAAATTAAATATACCTTCCGGTAACCTGCCTCACTCAATGTGACACGGATCCGCAATTATTTTAAGACCTTATAGCCAGAACCTCCATCAGAAGCTAGCCATCAGAAGCTAACCAGCAAATAACCTCAGGCAACAGACGTTTTTTTAGCCTGGATAATACCTGTCAGCCTTGGACTGTTTTTCTCCACTACAATGCCCGATTCCTGCCGTAAACCCTGGACCATTACTCCTGATCATCACAGCTAGCTAGCTGCCACCAAGTGACCCAGCCCCTAAGCTAGCTCTGAGCCAGGCCCACCTCCCGGGCCTACTCTATGATCACCCAGCTACTCAGCCGTTGCCTCCCGGACTCTACACCCAACACGGCTTGAATCCACTACTCCACCGGATACTTGCCGTAAGCTCTGGACCTTTGCATCGGATCATCGCTGCTAGCTAGCTGCTACCGAGTGGCTATAGTGGCTAACGCTCCTGCCCCGAAGCTAGCACCAGTTAGCCGCGAGCCAGGCGCATCTCCCGGCTAGCTACGAAATTACTACAACTACAATACCTCTTTCGCCATCTGGCCCGGATCCTTTGTCGACACGGCGCCCCGCCGTTATCTGTCGGCCCTAGCCCCGAACTCAGGCCCTATGTGTAGTTAACCTTCCCTCTCTGCCCATTCATCGCCATTTTACCTGTTGTTGTTGTCTTAGCTGATTAGCTGTTGTTGTCTTACCCGTTGATGTCTTAGCTAGCTCTCCCAATCAACACCTGTGATTGCTTTATGTCTCTCTCAAATGTCAATATGCCTTGAATACTGTTGTTTAGGATAGTTATCATGTTTTAGTTTACTGCGGAGCCCCTAGTCCCACTCTACATGCCTCAGATACCTCCTTTGTCCCATCTCCCACACATGCGGTGACCTCACCCAGTATAACCAGCATGTCCAGAGATGCAACCTCTCTTATCATTACTCAGTGCCTGGGCTTACCTCCACTGTACCCGCACCCCAACATACCCCTGTTTGCACATTATGCCCTGAATCTATTCTACCACGCCCAGAAATCTGCTCCTTTTATTCTCTGTCACCAACGCACTAGACGGCCAGTTTTGATAGCCTTTAGCCGTACCCTCATCATACTCCTCCACTGTTCCTCGGGTGATGTGGGGGTTAACCCAGGCCCTGCGTTTCCCCAGGCACTCTCATTTGTTGACTTCTGTAATCGAAAAAGCCTTGGTTTCATGCATGTTAACATCAGAAGCCTCCTCCCTAAGTTTGTTTTACTCACTGCTTTAGCACACTCCGCCAACTCTGATGTCCTTGCCGTGTCTGAATCCTGGCTAAGGAAGGCCACCAAAAATTCTGAGATTTCCATACCCAACTACAACATTTTCCGTCAAGATAGAACTGCCAAAGGGGGAGGAGTTGCAATCTACTGCAGAGATAGCTTCCAAAGTTCTGTCATACTTTCTAGGTCTATGCCCAAACAGTTCGAGCTTCTAATTTAAAAAATGAATCTCACCAGAAATAAGTCCCTCACTCTTGCCGCCTGTTATAGACCCCCCTCAGCTCCCAGCTGCGCCCTGGACACCATATGTGAATTGATTGCCCCTCATCTATCTTCAGAGTTCGTTCTGTTAGGTGACCTAAACTAGATGCCCTCAATCTCATACAAATTATCAAGTACAACCCTAAATCCGTAAACATGGGCACCCTCATAGATATCATCCTGACCAACTCGCCCTCCAAATACACCTCTGCTGTTTTCAACCAGGATCTTAGCGATCACTGACTCTTTGACTGCATCCGCTATAGGTCCGCGGTCAAACAACCACCCCTCAAAACTGTCAAACGCTCCCTAAAACACTTCTGCGAGCAGGCCTTTCTAATCTACTTGGCCTTGGTATCCGGGAAGGATATTGACCTCATCCCGTCAGTCGAGGATGCGTCGTTCTTTAAGAGTAATTTCCTCACCATCTTAAATAAGCATGCTCCTTTCAAAAAATGTAGAACTAAGAACAGATATAGCCCTTGGTTCACTCCAGACCTGACTGCCCTTGACCAGCACAAAAACATCCTGCGGCGGACTGCAATAACATCAAATAGTCCCCGTGATATGCAACTGTTCAGGGAAGTCAGGAACCAATACACGCAGTCAGTCAGGAAAACAAAGGCTAGCTTTTTCAAAACAGAAATGTGAATGTCCGATAAATCCATGATAATCGAAGATTTCAATAAGCATTTCTCTACGGCTGGCCATGGTTTACTCCTGGCTACCCCAACCCCGGCCAACAGCGCTTGTTGCAACCCCTATTGCAACCCCTATTACCAGTCTGTTCAACCTCTCTTTCGTATTGTCCGAGATCCCTAAAGATTGGAAAGCTGCTGCGGTCAGCCCCCTCTTCAAAGGGGGTGACACTCTAGACCCAAATTGTTATAGACCTATATCCATCCTGCCCTGCCTTTCTAAAGTCTTCGAAAGCCAAGTTAATACATTTACATTTACATTTAAGTCATTTAGCGACTTACAAGTTGGTGCATTCACCTTATGATATCCAGTGGAACAACCACTTTACAATAGTGCATCTAACTCTTTTCAGGGGGGGGGGGGTTAGAAGGATTACTTTATCCTATCCTAGGTATTCCTTAAAGAGGTGGGGTTTCAGGTGTTTCCGGAAGGTGGTGATTGACTCCGCTGACCTGGCGTCGTGGGGGAGTTTGTTCCACCATTGGGGTGCCAGAGCAGCGAACAGTTTTGACTGGGCTGAGCGGGAGCTGTACTTCCTCAGAGGTAGGGAGGCGAGCAGGCCAGAGGTGGATGAACGCAGTGCCCTTGTTTGGGTGTAGGGCCTGATCAGAGCCTGAAGGTACGGAGGTACCGTTCCCCTCACAGCTCCGTAGGCAAGCACCATGGTCTTGTAGCGGATGCGAGCTTCAACTGGAAGCCAGTGGAGAGAGCGGAGGAGCGGGGTGACGTGAGATAACTTGGGAAGGTTGAACACCAGACGGGCTGCGGCGTTCTGGATGAGTTGTAGGGGTTTAATGGCACAGGCAGGGAGCCCAGCCAACAGCGAGTTGCAGTAATCCAGACGGGAGATGACAAGTGCCTGGATTAGGACCTGCGCCGCTTCCTGTGTGAGGCAGGGTCGTACTCTGCGAATGTTGTAGAGCATGAACCTACAGGAACGGGTCACCGCCTTGATGTTAGTTAATAAACAGATCACTGACCATTTCGAATCCCACCGTACCTTCTCCGCTGTGCAATCCGGTTTCCGAGCTGGTCACCGGTGCACCTCAGCCACGCTCAAGGTACTAAACGATATCATAACCGCCATCGATAAAAGACAGTACTGTGCAGCCGTCTTCATCAACCTGGCCAAGGCTTTCGACTCTGTCAATCACCGTATTTTTATCGGCAGACTCAATAGCCTTGGTTTCTCAGATGACTGCCCCGCCTGGTTCACCAACTACTTCACAGATAGAGTTCAGAGTGTCAAAACAGATGGCCTGTTGTCCGGACCTCTGGCAGTTTCTATGGGAGTGCCACAGGGTTCAATTCTCGGGCCGACTCTCTTCTCTGTATATATCAACGATGTCGCTCTTGCTGCGGGTGATTCTCTGATCCACCTCTACGCAGACGACACCATTCTGTATACTTCTGGCACTTCTTTGGACACTGTGTTAACTAACCTCCAAACGAGCTTCAATGCTATGCAACATTTACCCTAGTAAAACTGA
The DNA here is from genome assembly GCF_045679555.1 of Salvelinus alpinus. Taxonomy (NCBI): domain Eukaryota; kingdom Metazoa; phylum Chordata; class Actinopteri; order Salmoniformes; family Salmonidae; genus Salvelinus; species Salvelinus alpinus. The sequence continues at coordinate 84,769,647 of NC_092086.1, forward strand.
CTCTCCTTCCGATCCTCGACTTCGGCGATATCATCTACAAAATAGCTTCCAATACTCTACTCAGCAAACTGGATGCAGTCTATCACAGTGCCATCCCTTTTGTTACCTAAGCCCCTTATACCACCCACCACTGCGAACTGTATGCTCTAGTCGGCTGGCCCTCGCTACATATTCGTTGCCAGACCCACTGGCTCCAGGTCATCTATAAGTATATGCTAGGTAAAGCTCCGCCTTATCTCAGCTCACTGGTCACGATAACAACACCCACCCGTAGCACGCACTCCAACAGGTATATCTCACGTGTCATCCCCAAAGCCAACACCTACTTTGGCCGCCTTTCCTTCCAGTTCTCTGCTGCCAGTGACTGGAACGAATTGCAAAAATCGCTGATGCTGGAGACTTATATTTCCCTCACTAACTTTAAACATCAGCTATCTGAGCAGCTAACTGATCGTTGCAGCTGTACATAGTCCATCTGTAAATAGCCCACCCAACCTAACTACCTCATCCCCATATTGTTTTTATTTACTTTTCTGCACACCAGTAACTCTACTTGCCCATCATCATCTGCTCATCCATCACTCCAGTGTTAATCTGCTAAATTGTAATTACTTCGTTACTATGGCCTATTTATTGCCTTACCTCCTCACGCCATTTGCACACCCTGTATATAGACTTTATTTTTTTTCTATTGTGTTATTGACTGTACCCTTGTTTATTCCATGTGTAACACTGTGTTGTTGTTTGTGTCGCATTGCTTTGCTTTATCTTGGCCAAAGAAAATAAACATCAACTGCATCCTTCCGGATACCCTAGACCCACTCCAATTCGCATACCGCCCCAACAAATCCACAGATGACGCAATCTCAATCGCACTCCACACTTCCCTTTCCCACCTGGACAGAAGGAACACCTATGTGAGAATGCTGTTCATTGACTACAGCTCAGCATTCAACACCATACTGCCCACTAAGCTCATCACTAAGCTAAGGAACCTAGGACTAAACACCTCCCTCTGCAACTGAATCCTGGACCCCCTGACGGGCCACCCCCAGGTGTAAAGGGTAGGCAACAACACGTATGCCATGCTGATCCTCAACTCTGGGGCACCTCAGGGGTTTGTACTTAGTACACTCTTGTACTCCCTGTTCACCCACGACTGCGTGGCCAAACACGACTCCAACACTATCGTTAAGTTTTCTGATGACACAACGATGAGACAGCCTATAGGGAGGAGGTCATAGAACTGGCAGTGTGGTGCTAGGACAACAAGCTCTCCCTCAATGTGAGCAAGACAAAGGAGCTGATCGTGGACCACAGGAAAAGGCGGGCCGAACAGGCCCCCATTATAACATCAAAGGGGCTGTAGTGGAGCGGGTCGAGAGTTTCAAGTTTCAACGAACTATCATGGTCCAAACACACCAAGACAGTCGTTAAGAGGGCACAACAAAACCTTTTCCTTTTCAGGAGACTGAAAAGATTTGGCATGGGTCCCCAGATCCTCAAAAAGTTCTACAACTGCACCATTGAGAGCATCCTGACCGGTTGCATCACCGCCTGGTATGGCAACTGCTCGGCATCTGACCGTAAGGCGCTACAGAGGGTCGTGCGTACGGCCCAGTACATCACTAGGGCCAAGCTTCCTGCCATCCAGGACCTATATAATAGGCGGTGTCAGAGGAAAGCCCATAAAATTGTCAGAGACTCCAGTCACCCAACTCATAGACTGTTTTCTCTGCTACCGTACAGCAAGCGGTACCGGAGTGCCAAGTCTCGGACCAAAAGGCTCCTTAACAGCTTCCACCCCCAAGCCATAAGACTGTTGACAATTAATCAAATGGCCACCGGACTATTACATTGATCCCCCCCCCAATTTGTTTTGTACACTGCTGCTACTCGCTGTTTATTATCTATGCATAGTGTCACGGCTGTCGTTGAAGAAAGACCAAGGTGCAGCGTGGTGAGTGTACATATTCCTTTTATTTAGAAATGACGCCGACAAAAACAATAAACAATACAAAACAACCGTGAATTAAGGGCTATGTGCCACAAACAAAGTTAACTTCCCACAAAGAAAGGAGGGAAAGGGCTACCTAAGTATGGTTCCCAATCAGAGACAACGATAGACAGCTGTCCCTGATTGAGAACCATACCCGGCCAAAACATAGAAATACAAAATCATAGAAAAACAAAACATAGAATGCCCACCCCAAATCACACCCTCGTCGCCGACCCCGGACTGGGGACCCTCGTTGTGGGCTCCGGACTGGGCACCCTCACTGCGGGCCCCGGACTGGGCACCCTCGTTGCGCGCTCCGGACTGGGGACCCTCGCTGGAGGCTCCGGACTGGAAAACGTCGCTGGAGGCTCCGGACTGGGGACCGTCGCTGGAGGCTCCGGACTGGGGACCGTCGCTGGAGGCTCCGGACTGGGGACCGTCGCTGGAGGCTCCGGACTGGGGACCGTCGCTGGAGGCTCCGGACTGGGGACCGTCGCTGGAGGCTCCGGACTGGAGACCTTCGCTGGAGGCTCCGGACTAGAGGCCGTCGTTGGAGGCTTCGTGCCATGACTCCTCACTGGAGGCTTCGTGCCATGGATCATCACTGGAGGCTTCTTGCCATGGATCATCACTGGAGGCTTCGTGCCATGGATCATCACTGGAGGCTTCATGCCATGGATCATCACTGGAGGCTTCTTGCCATGGATCATCACTGGAGGCTTCTTGCCATGGATCATCCCTGGAGGCTTCGTGCCATGGATCATCACTGGAGGCTTCTTGCCATGGATCATCACTGGAGTGAGGAGACGTATGGGCAGTCTGGTACGTGGAGCTGCCACAGGGCTCACCAGGCTGGGGAGACATACAGGAGGCTTAGTTCTGGGTGCAGGCACAGGACTCACCAGGATGGAGAGACATACAGGAGGCTTTGTCCTTGGCAGAGGCACCGGATACACTGGGCCGTGGAGGCGCACTGGAGGTCTCGAGCCTAGAGCCTGCACAACCCGTCCTGGCTGGATGGTTATCTTCGCCCTGCACATGCGGGGCGCTGGCACAGGACGCACTGGGCTGTGCAGACGCAACGGAGACACTGTGCGTAGAGCCGGCGCAGGATATACTGGGCCGAGGAGGCGCACTGGAGGTCTGGAGAGCAAGGCTGGCACAACCTGTCCTGGCTGGATGCTCACCCTAGCCTGGCAGATGCGGGGAGCTGGGATGTAGTGCACCGGGCTGTGAACGCGCACTGGAGACACCGTGCGCTCCACCGCATAACACGGTGCCTGACCAGTACGACGCTCGCCACAGGTCTCCAACCTGACTCAGCCAATCTCCTCGTGTGCCCCCCCCCAAAACATTTTTTGGGGGGGCTGCCTCTCGGGCTTCCTCGCTAACCGTGTACGTCTCGCCGACTCCATTCACCGGTATCCCTCTTCGCACTGCTCAATTGAATCCCAGGCGGGCTCTGGCACTCTCCCTGGGTCGACCGACCACCTCTCTACCTCCTCCCAGGTTTTCTCATACTCCTGGCCACGCTGCTTGGTCCATTGGTGGAGGGTAGTTCTGTCACGGCCGTCGTTGAAGGAAGACCAAGGTGCAGCGTTGTAAGCGTACATATTCCTTTTATTTAGAAATGACGCCGACAAAAACAATAAACAATACAAAACAACCGTGAAGCTTAAGGGCTATGTGCCACAAACAAAGTTAACTTCCCACAAAGAAAGGATGGAAAAGGGCTACCTAAGTATGGTTCCCAATCAGAGACAACGATAGACAGCTGTCCCTGATTGAGAACCATACCCGGCCAAAACATAGAAATACAAAATCATAGAAAAACAAAACATAGAATGCTCACCCCAAATCACACCCTGACCAAACCAAATAGAGACATAAAAAGGCTCACAAAGGTCAGGGCGTGACACATAGTCATTTCACCCCTACCTACATGTAAAAATTACCTCAACTAAACTGTACCCCACGCACACTGACTCGGTACTGGTACCCCCTGTATATAGCCTCGTTATTGTTATGTTATTGTGTTACTTTTTATTATTTTTGTATTTTATTTTTTACTTCAGTTTATTTGGTAAATATTTTCTTTAACTCTTCTTGAACTACACTGTTGGTTAAGGGCTTGTAACTAAGCATTTCACGGTAAGGTCTACACTTGTTGTATTCGGCGCATGTGGCAAATTGATTTAATTTGACATATGGTAAGAATGGCTCTGGTTAACTATTGTTTTCTTCTATGCTGGGTGTCCTGCTACACTAACAACCAGAGGTAGTGTTTACTTGTAAATGTCTAACCTGACCTTGCTGGGAAGTTGAGGTGAGGGCACGTTATACAGGGCTCTGTGTCAAGCCACTTAATAGAGATCTAACAACTGTTATGTTTCATAATGTTGTTATTATGCAACATTAGTTGTTATTCATTTCAATTTCATGCCTAATGACCGCAGCCGACATGGCAAAAGGCAAATTAAATGTCATCAAAATAATGGTAATTACCTAACTGCCTGAAAGCAAGCATCATTATGAAATGGACTGGAGGAAGAGAGACCTACATCCCTCCCACACTGCTTGGATAGCATGACGAAGGCCTGAAAAGCATAATTCGGACTCACTGTTAAACTAGAAACCCAACCCTGATTACTGACTGTTTAATGCACTGTATTGAGTGTCTTTCCTGGGTAGCAACGTACTGTATGCTGATAAACCTTCGTTTTTATACAACATTGCTGCCCCTCTATGCCAGGTCTTCCTCTGCCAGGGAAAAAGTTCACCTAACCTCAATGGGACTACTTGATTAAATAAAGTGTACATTTCAAAACAAAAAGATTGTAAAAATGTACCACTACAGCCATGTCCTGAAAGTCGTGTCCAGTCCTGCTGACCAGGTCTCCCAGACGAAAGATGGGGCAGTAGGGTTGGAGGACGTTGTCATAGGAACATCTCTTTAGATAGGAGTCATTACCGGTGTCCAGAACATTTGACCTGAGGGGAAAGAAGATAGAACAGGACATGTAGCTTTTAGCTATGTGCTTAGTAGTTCAGTATCATACTTTTCCTTGTCTAAATCCCAAAAAGGTCATAGACCTAAAACATAAAAAACTGAGCAGTGAAGTTATCTTATCAACTTCAAATAACAAGCTTTCTCTTTGACCCTTACTTAGATAAGGAATAGCACAGAGCTACATATCATATCAAGTAACTTTATAGATCAATTACTTCATAGTTTAGACATGTTCCATTCAATACACACATCGTAATCAAAAGATCTACAACTGAAATGATCAATTGGCAGAGGTCTGACGTCTCTGTAATTTCCAGGTTAGGCTTGGAAAGACAATACCAATGTTCTAGCTGATTAAACCTTCTACAACAGCCTTATTGGCATGAGAGCCCAGTGAGCCAATCAGATCTGTTCTAACACCTGTCCAGGGCTGGGCCTGCTTTGCTGTCAAGGACGTCTCAGATGACCTCACCACACACACACACACACACACACACACACACACACACACACACACACACACACACACACACACACACACACACACACACACACACACACACACACACACACACACACACACACACACACACACACACACACACACACACACACACACACACACACACACACACACACACGGCCCTGGGCTATATGGCTTTGGGGGTATATAAATAGAAGGGACTGTGCACCCTCATAGCTATTCAAAGCAGTGCTAGGACATGTATTCCCCACTGCCCAACTCACACATACTTACTGATCTATGTCACTGACACTGACTGTGTCTGTAGAGACAGACAGTCTCTCGGGACTACTTTGAGGTCTGTATGAACAAGCACCACTTAGCACCACTCATAACCACTTACTTGGAGAATTCAAACTTCGGAAACCTGACAAAGTTCTTGATGTAAATTGTGAAGTTTTCTGCCTTGCTTAATAAAGCCTCCCTGGAAATGAAGGGGAAAAGTGTTAATCCAGAGTGACTGCTACATAATGGTAATCAGGACAAGGTACTTCATGCTGAAGTACATAATGTACAGATGTAGGATCTTAATCTTTTGTTGCTGAGAATTTTTCTCCAAAGCAGGAAATGCAAACTTGTAGTGTATTTGAGTTTTAAAAAGGCTTCTAAAATTTGTCATTTCTACTTTGAAATGTCAGACTTGATTTGCCCTAACATAAAAATGTATCAACCCCTACAAAAATGTCCATTAGTTATAATCCACATAATAATTCACATGTCCTGTTGCTGCAGGATTATATTCCTGCTGTAGCAAATTGGCTCAAATTAAGATCCTCAATCTGTAGTGGAGTGTCAATGCAAAAGTGAGTTTTTCATTATTTTCCCAGCAAAAGAGGATGAATTCTCACGAGGGTTTCCGGCCCGTCTCGACGGGACACCAGCCATGTATCTCACAGGTCCCTGTAGAGTTTAAACACAGTCCAGTCTTTACCCCTGCAGGGAAAAGCAAAGATCCCTGTCAACATCCTGGAAAGACATAATACTCTGGGTGGAAATTAGGGGGAATGGTAACACGTAGAAGATCCCAGAGTTGAATAATTTTAACATGCAAAATATATATTTTTTAATGTCAATATCAAGGAATTTTTTAAGAGAGACATTTGTCCAATTCCAACCCTGGTGATTCTCATACACTTCCAAAAATGAGTGGTGTACATGTGCATTTAAAAGAAATGTGACCATAACCAGTGTTAATCTGTAAATAAATGTTATCTTGGAAATTGAAATTGAAATGAGATAGACTGCCCCAGTTGATCACATTAGTCCTTACCATTGCCAGCTATTACCACCTCACCCTCGGCACAATCCTCATTGTTTACACATTGGCCATCTGGCACCTTAGGGCTCTGGAGAAAAAAGGACACGTTGCTGTAGTTAAAAATGCAAACCTGTATTCAAAGCTGTGTATTGAAGAGCCTAGAGACGACGGCAACATACAATAGCGTGGTGAACACAATAGGGAGTATCATTTGAATGCTAAAGCAATTTAGGAATAGACAATGTTATTGGACCAGTGAACAGTGACACATTGCCCCCTTCATACTATGAACATTTTTATCATTATTAAATATAATTTATATATTTTTCATAACTTTTCTGAAAATCATCATAACGGCACCGAAAGCCTACTACAATATCAAATAAGCAAGTATTGGAAGACAATGTCAAGGTCAAGCCATCTCTCTCTGGGGAAAAAACTGTTGGGCCTACTAAGGCATCATAATTACCTGCTATAGGCAGTTTGGATTCTGACATCCGCCCCAAATTACCAGTCGATTTTCTGTTTACTTTGCCATATATGGTTAGAATACTTGCATCATCAATGCGGAGTTTAATTTCCTTGTTTGATTGGATCATTAAAGTATTTCTATCTCAGCTGCACAGTCATCCAATCTCTATCTCAGAATTGGGGGATCTTTCAAAATAGAGTCAATTAACAAGATTTTTGTCTCGATTACGGTAGTACAACATTGCTTTTCACTCACCTCAGCACAGAACCCAAGCCTCTGATTTGGGGTCTCGAGGTAGTTTGTAACAATGAAGAAGACTTGTTCACCCTGAAAATCAACAACAAGCTAAAATGTTGGACACTGTACTTTCATCGGTCAGGTTAGTTAGGGAACTGTGTATTAATTGTACAAAATCAAAGCCCTAAATACATATTCATTTATCAAAGCTTATAATGCTGCAAGCTTAAATGTAAATAGCACAGCTTCTCACTCCATATTAATATAGCCTTACAAAATGAAGGAGATCCAGTGGTGGCTGACTGGGCTCACCATGTGGACAAGAGCAGACCTTTCTATTTAATCTGTTTATCATTGAGTCGCTAAAGGTTAAGAGAATTATAGCGATTAGACTTGGGGAACAACCCTCTCTCTTTTATTTAACAGGACAGATGTAATGGTTTGTCCCTTGAGGAGAAAAATGACTCAGTCGTTTATAGCTAAATGTATATAGCGAAAGGTGTGATTGTCCTATTGCTCTATAGCCTGTAAAGTATAATGTCCAATGAACCCAAACATTGCCTTTTCCATGACCTTACAAAATAAACATTATTTAAAGACATCAGACATGTTCTTAAAAAGAATTGAAGAGCACACTAAATGCATGTCAACTTTTCATATTCTAAAATAGATGTTCAAAATAGCTGACAAACATGCTTATGCCAGTGTTTCTAAAAGTGCACTATTCTCATGCCATGGCCAGATATACTGTCTCTATCGATGTGATATAAATCTGCATGTGGTGTCATGTTATTTTAAAAACTATTTGGGTGTGATTGAAAACTGATGAAAGTGAGTTAATGGTGAGACCCCATAAAAATGTGACTCATTGTACTTGAAATATACAATCAATGACTTGCTGTATCACTGATGAGCTTCAGCTTCAACTCAAATAGACTTGAATTAATCATCTAGCAGTAAAGCTATGTACTGTGCCAGCTTTACCTGTGTACATAAAACCTCCCCCAAAGTTCCCGGATCTCACCGTTGGAGGTATGACATAATCCTCAGCCCCCCATAGGTAAAGTCCAAATTCTGTGTTGTTGGTCATGACCACTCCTTTCAGCTTGGTGATGACAGAGCTCTGGACGGTCTCTTCCCTCGATTGGTACCCCTTCTTATACACTAAGACCCACCTGAGAATTTAAATGCACCGGTTATTGATTGATTGATTGATTGGTTGATTGGTTGATTTCTTACATTTAGTCTAAGCCTCAACTTTAAAAATATATATTTTTAAATCATTCTAACTCGGTCACATTTGAAAATGTTGAGCCGTTGTCAGTCACATATAGAAATTACATTGATGGTAATTTGAACAAACTTTGAACAAATTACAGTATGGGCCTAGTGCCCTGGAAATATTAAAGCTTTCATTCATGTGCTGAGTCATAAGACATAGAAATGTCAAGCGCACTCTATAACACTGTCTATATTGTATGATTAAAAATATATATATAAATATATAATTTTATACTAATACAATTGCTCAGAGAAAGGGAATTTGTTTAACAAATAATATAAAAGAAGTCTCACAAAGATAGTATCCCCTGTTTTAAATACTCCAGCAGGGCCCTTGCGATTTCAGTACTTCAGCATACCGTTTTCTGTAAGTTTCCTCATGGTTCTATTTAAAGAAATTTTCTCAGAATATTCAGAGAACGTTAAGAAACAATGTGGGAATTTCAGCACTTCGGCATACCTGCTGGGAACACACTCATTCAACCAAAGTTACATCCACGTAATTTCAATGAAATTACATTGTACCAACGTGAAATAGACGATGAATTGACATCTGTGCCCAGTAGGTAATGTTTTCCGCAGGTTTCCTCATGGTTCTATTTAAAGTCACGTTCCCAGAACATTCAGAGAACATTAAGAAACAACATTCTTCTGTGGGAATTTCAGTACTTCCGCATAACCTTTTCTGCAGGTTTCCTTATGGTTCTATTTAAAGTCATGTTCTCAGAACATTATGAAAATGTTCCATAAAAACCACAATAAAACATTAGTAACGTTCAAAGAACATCCTAAGAATGTTATTTAAAAACATAAACATTCTGTTCTAGCCTAGTGGCTAGAGCATTGGGCCAGTAACCGGAAGGATGCTGGATTGAATCCCCGAGCTGACAAGGTCAAAATCTGTTGTTCTGCCCCTGGGCAAGGCAGTTAACCCACTGTTCCCCAGGCGCTGAAGATGTGAATGTTGATTAAGGCAGCCCCCCGCACCTCTCTGATTCAGAGGGGTTGGGTTAAATGTGGAAAACACATTTCAGTTGAATACATTCAGTTGGACAACTGACTAAGTATCCCCCTTTCTCAGCGTTATAAGAATCTTTTAAAGATAAATACACAACGCAGAGACAGAGTACGAGAGGTCAAGAGGATGAGAAGTCAATAGAATTAACGATCAATGGAAATAGTGGTTTTTCTGCAATATGGAATTATTTATTAATGGGTCAGAGACATAGGAGGAATTTGTCTACACATTGAGCCTGAAATAGGATACTTGTTATTTGGCCATTGGCCCAGTCGTACTGCAAGGACTTCTAATTGGTCAACCACAGGCTAGGGCCGGGTTATAAAACTAGATCCTGTCCCTTTGTTCTGTGGAGATAATCACAGGAAAGAACAACAGGAGAGAATGGCTAGAAAGAAGCTTTTTCATGCCACTTTTCTCTCTGTAATTGATTATGGTGACTTGTTGTATATGCATGCAGCCTCCTCCGTCTTCCAGAGACTGGACTCTGTTTATCATGCATCCTTGTGCTTTATTACAAATGCCAAGTCACTCACCCACCATTGCACATTGTACTAAATGGTAGGTTGGACCTCAATTTATATGCGCAGAAAGATACATTTGTATGTATGTACTGGTGTCCCCCAGGGCTCTGTTCTAGGCCCTCTCCTATTCTCGCTATACACCAAGTCACTTGGCTCTGTCATATCCTCACATGGTCTCTCCTATCATTGCTATGCAGACGACACACAATTAATCTTCTCCTTTCCCCCCTCTGATAACCAGGTGGTGAATCGCATCTCTGCATGTCTGGCAGACATATCAGTGTGGATGACGGATCACCACCTCAAGCTGAACCTCGGCAAGACGGAGCTGCTCTTCCTCCCGGGGAAGGACTGCCCGTTCCATGATCTCGCCATCACGGTTGACAACTCCATTGTGTCCTCCTCCCAGAGTGCTAAGAACCTTGGCGTGATCCTGGACAACACCCTGTCGTTCTCAACTAACATCAAGGCGGTGACCCGTTCCTGTAGGTTCATGCTCTACAACATTCGCAGAGTACGACCCTGCCTCACGCAGGAAGCGGCGCAGGTCCTAATCCAGGCACTTGTCATCTCCCGTCTGGATTACTGCAACTCGCTGTTGGCTGGGCTCCCTGCCTGTGCCATTAAACCCCTACAACTCATCCAGAACGCCGCAGCCCGTCTGGTGTTCAACTTTCCCAAGTTCTCTCACGTCACCCCGCTCCTCCGCTCTCTCCACTGGCTTCCAGTTGAAGCTCGCATCCGCTACAAGACCATGGTGCTTGCCTACGGAGCTGTGAGGGGAACGGCACCTCCGTACCTTCAGGCTCTGATCAGGCCCTACACCCAAACAAGGGCACTGCGTTCATCCACCTCTGGCCTGCTCGCCTCCCTACCTCTGAGGAAGTACAGTTCCCGCTCAGCCCAGTCAAAACTGTTCGCTGCTCTGGCACCCCAATGGTGGAACAAACTCCCTCACGACGCCAGGTCAGCGGAGTCAATCACCACCTTCCGGAGACACCTGAAACCCCACCTCTTTAAGGAATACCTAGGATAGGATAAAGTAATCCTTCTAACCCCCCCCCCTTAAAAGAGTTAGATGCACTATTGTAAAGTGGTTGTTCCACTGGATATCATAAGGTGAATGCACCAATTTGTAAGTCGCTCTGGATAAGAGCGTCTGCTAAATGACTTAAATGTAAAATGTAATGTAAATGTATGTGTTCATCTACAAAGCCCTTTTGGGAAAACTCCCTCTTTACCTCTGTAGTCTGGTCTCCTTCACCACCAGCAGTTACCATACCTGGTCTGCTAGGTGGTTGCTACTTAAAGTCCCCAGGACATTTACAGTATTAGACAAGACTGCCTTCTCTTCTTGTGCACCAGACGCATGGAATAATCTACAATCCATGCTTCATCTAGATATGTTAGTGCCACTGAATGAATTTAAAATATTGATGGGAGACTGTTACAGAGGAGTGTAAATGTTTTATTTAGGCTGGATCATGTTGTTGTATTGTATTGTTGTATGTTTTAATTCTGTAATGTATTGATTGTTGCTGCCTTCTTGGCCAGGTCTCCCTTGAAAAAGAGACTCTGGGTCTCAATGGGCTTTTCCTGGTTAAATAAAGGTTAAATAAAAAAATGTAAAAGGATCACTGGAGAGCATCACTGAGGACAGGGGAGAACGACCATCTACTTCCAATCATGATTTGTCCTATTTGAATAAACCTATTTTCCTCCCCCTGATTTGCTTTGGGGTCTGTGTTATTAAAGAATAACATCAACTGCTAACAGCGTCAACAAAACTCTATCTCAGGGGTTCCCAAACTTTTTCACTCAGCCCCCCCCCCCCCCATTCAGAATTGGGAATCATCAGATTTAAAGTTTATTTCCTGCAATTCTACACATTTTGTTATGGGGGCAGAGACAATTTTGCAGTTTCAAAGCAAATTTTCTTGCATTTGCAATTCTATACATTTGCCATGTCTAACGTGTATTCATGGGATATTTGAGTGACTCAAACACTACAAAAAAATCTATTGGCTAAAAAAAACATTTAAAAAATGTTAGCTGACATGGACTAGCTGATCTGGTATGCAATGACTGACATTACATGAGGAAAACTGATGATGCACTACCCAATTTCGAAATTGCACCTTGTGCAATCTACTATTACAACTTTCAAGAGTCAGTTGAAAGCCGGACTGAGTTCCTTAAAAATTCATAAAAATAAAAAAACACTAATTGGCCACACTTGATCTTAATGAGGGATTGTTTCCTTTGAAGTTTCCATTTGAATAGACTAAAATGAACAGCTTTGTATGAGTTAAAAAAAGATGTCATGCTTGCGCCATCCTGTTGGTGCAGTGGACTAATGCCATGGATAGAAAACAGAAGATCATAGGTTCAAATCTCACTGATGCTGTGCCACAATAAAAAAGAAACATATTTGCATAATTGGTGCCTAAGCAAATGAATTTGTGTCATATCTGTTCAAAACAGTTAACCTAAGCATCCCAGGAAAACTTTCAGGGAATCATAGTAAAACATTCTCAGAACCTCCCTGCTACCTAAAGATGTACATTCCCAGAAGAGGTGTATTTTTCACTTCCATTTAAAAAAAGGTTGAGCTTTACCGGTTTTTTCCAGAACCAATGGGAAACCAAAAATGGACCTTCTGACAACTTCCAAGGAACCAAATGTGCTAGCTGGGGAGACTGAGATGGCCATTTCAAAATGTTGATTTTGTGGTCAATTAACCATTTTTTTGTGGATTTTTGGTGTGTGCAAAAACCCACCACTTGTAAACGTGGTCAAAGATCTCTATTTTCGTGTCATATGACCATAGCACCGGTTCCAACCAAAGTGCCAATGCAGTGGCGGCCTGTCATTTAGGGAGTTTTGAGCCCCACCTGTTTAGCAAAAGAAAACAAATCTGTTTGCAAACAATGTAATAAAAAACTAATTTGAGTCAATAAAGCTGCATTCAAACATGGTCTCTTTTTGCTTTCTTAAGTAAGGCAGCTCCAAAATGCAGGTGTTTCAGCCTAGCTCAGTGCTTTCTGTAGTGGTGGGGCAGCCAGCAGAAAATACAGAGCATAGGGGTTGATAATGTTCTCTAGTTGGGCCGTGATTGGCTCAGTGTTCTGTCACTCATGGGGACACTTCGTCACGGCAAAATCTAGGGGTAGAGCTCGAAAATTCAAGCCCCTTGGGTGCTGCCATAGATTTACATTATAAGTGCCCATCCAAGAAGGCTCAAGGTCATTGGCCACAGATAAAATTATGTCAAATCACGTTATATCTACCGTATCTTTGATTGGACATGTCAACATCATACTTTCAAAATCTTAGCTAGCAAGCTAGACAAGCAGTCATCGTCATGAATCAAGTCGATAATCTACTGGCAAATCCTTTTCAAACCTTGCCATATGAAGAGATATTATAGATAAAACATATCGGTACTCATCGGCCATTGGACATAAACATTACACAACAAGTTTGAAATCGCTAATTCAACAATGAGTAGTTAGGAAGGAATCAGTGGCTAACTGCAAGTGTTGCAAAGCAATCACTAGCCTGCTATTCAGTGGAGAGGGTGTGTGGTCCAAGTCTGGGGTCTCTTTTCCAAGCTAAAAAGGATAAACATTCACATGCAACACCATTGGCCAGAAAATGTTGAATACATTGGCTATGCTGTCAATCCAGCATGACTTCTGCCGTGCCCAAAACAACTGAAACTCAGAAATGGGAAATCTCAGACCAGTGAGTTCAAGACAACTGGGAACTCAAAAAAAGAAACGAGCTCCAAAAGGGAAAATACGTTTTGAACAGTAATCCAAGTCGGGAATTCTGGCCTCTTTCTAGAGATCACTGACGTCATGATTCAACCTTGTTTTTTTCGAGTTCCCAGTTGTCTTAAAAGCACCATAAATCCAAAGAATGACAGACTTTGATGACAAAGTTTGATGACAAAATTTGCCCACAGAAAAACCGCCGCGCCACCTTCCTGTTCAAGTGAGCACAGCACAACAAGGAGATTTCAAAAACATCTTGTACGCTGCTGCATAAATGATGTAATATGCCAGGGAGATATGTATACTGTAGCTAAGAAAGTAATACTAAGTGTATGTTGTATAGTAAGTTGCCCATGTGCCTCACCCTAATAACTTGGTCCCTTTCCCCCTCATAACTTAGCCTACTGTTCTGACTTGGTGGTGCACATGTAGCCTATAGCCTGTTTTAGAGAAATGACATCATCGAATATTGTAAGAGACTGTAAGAACAGCCCAAAGTTCTGAATTCTGTCGCTGTACATTTGAAAAGTGCTGAACAAATAGTTATATTGACTGCGTCCATCTTAGCTTGCTCATTAATGTCTTAATCGAAATTACGGATTGCCTCTTACCTGCTCATCATTCCCTTATGCCATAGTTTGTACATCTAAATTGTCAGTATAAACCACATTGGTTAAAGCAAGTGACCCATATCAGCTATGTTTTTTAAAAAGGCAGTAAAAATAAAAAATACATGTATTTATTTCACCTTTATTTAACCAGGTAGGCTAGTTGAGAACAAAATCTCATTTACAACTGCGACCTGGCCAAGATAAAGCAAAGCAGTGCGACACAAACAGCAACACAGAGTTACACATGGAATAAACAAACATACAGTCAATAATACAATAGAAAAATAAATAAAAATTATAATAATAATAATAAATAAATACATTTAAAAAAGTCTATATACAGTGTGTGCAAATGAGATAAGGGAGCTAAGGCAATAAATAGGCCATAGTGTCAAAATAATGACAATATAGCAATTAAACTCTGGAGTGATAGATGTGCAGAAGATGAATGTGCAAGTAGAGATACTGGGGTGCAAAGGAGCAAAATAAATAAATAACAGTATGGGGATGAGGTAGTTGGATGGGCTATTTACAGATGGGCTATGTACAGGTGCAGTGATCTGTGAGCTGCTCTGACAGCTGGTGCTTAAAGTTAGTGAGGGAGATATGAGTCTCCAGCTTCAGTGATTTTTGCAGTTCATTCCAGTTATTGGCAGCAGAGAACTGTAAGGAAAGGCAGCCAAAGGAGGAATTGGCTTTGGGGGTGACCAGTGAAATATACCTGCTGGAGCGCGTGCTACGGGTGGGTGCTGCTATGGTGACCAGTGAGCTAAGATAAGGCGGGGCTTTACCTAGCAAAGACTTATAGATGACCTGGAGCCAGTGGGTTTGGCGACGAATATGAAGCGAGGGCCAGCCAACGAGAGCATACAGGTCGCAGTGGTGGGTGGTATATGGGGCTTTGGTGACACAACGGATGGCACTGTGACAGACTGCATCCAATTTGCTGAGTAGAGTGTTGGAGGCTATTTTGAAAATGACATCGCCGAAGTCAAGGATCGGTAGCATAGTCAGTTTTACGAGGGTATGTTTGGCAGCATGAGTGAAGGATGCTTTGTTGCGAAATAGGAAGCAGATTCTAGATTTAATTTTGGATTGGAGATGCTTAATGTGAGTCTGGAAGGAGAGTTTACAGTCTAACCAGACACCTAGGTATTTGTAATTGTCCACATATTCTAAGTCAGAACCGTCCAGAGTAGTGATGCTGGACGGGCGGGCAGGTGCGGGCAGCGATCGGTTGAAGAGCATGCATTTAGCTTTACTTGCATTTAAGAGCAGTTGGAGGCCATGGAAGGAGAGTTGTATGGCATTGAAGCTCGTCTGGAGGTTAGTTAACACAGTGTCCAAAGAAGGGCCAGCAGTATACAGAATGGTGTCGTCTGCGTAGAGGTGGATCAGAGAATCACCAGCAG
This sequence comes from Salvelinus alpinus, assembly GCF_045679555.1. NCBI lineage: Eukaryota > Metazoa > Chordata > Actinopteri > Salmoniformes > Salmonidae > Salvelinus > Salvelinus alpinus. The sequence goes on from NC_092086.1 coordinate 84,785,771, forward strand.
CAAGAGCGACATCATTGATGTATACAGAGAAGAGAGTCGGCCAGAGAATTGAACCCTGTGGCACCTACGGTGAAGCATGGTGGTGGCAGCATCATGCTGTGGGGATGTTTTTCAGCAGCAGGGACTGAGAGACTAGTCAGGATCAAGGGAAAGATGAATGGAGCAAAGTACAGAGAGATCTTTGATGAAAACCTGCTCCAGAGCGCTCAGGACCTGACTGGGGCGATGGTTCACCTTCCAACAGGACAACGACCCTAAGCACACAGCCAAGATAACACAGGAGTGGCTTCAAGACAAGTCTCTGAATGTCCTTGAGTGGCCCAGCCAGAGCCCAGACTTGAACTCAATCGAACATCTCTAGAGAGACCTGAAAATAACTGTGTAGCAACACTCCCCATCCATCTTGACAGAGCTTGAGAGCGTCTGCAGAGAGGAATAGGAGAAACTCCCCAAATACAGGTGTGACATGAGCTTGTAGCATTCAATCTTCAATAGCTCTTACACACTTTGTGTAAGACTTTGAAAATGATATATTCTGAATCGGGGAGGATGGACAAAAATCTACGCCTTTTATTTTTTTAGATTTATTTATGCTTTCAATTTTCAATAGCTCTTACACACTTTGTGTAAGACTATGAAAATGATATATTCTGAATTGGGGGAGGATCGACAAAAACCCACTGCTTTTTTTGTTGAATGTTGTTTTCCTTTTTTTGTTTTTGTATATCGATCTTCAATAGCTCTTACAGAACTCGTGCCATGACTATGAAAATTACAGATTCAGAATCGTCAGTCAGTGGCGCAGCGGTCTAAGCCACTACATCTCAGTGCTAGTCGTCACTACAGACACCCTGGTTCGAATCCAGGCTGTACCACAACCGGCCGTGATTGGGAGTCCCATAGGGCGGCGCACAATCGGCCCAGCGTTGTTCGGCTTTGGACGGTGTAGACTATCATTGTAAATTAGAGTTTGTTCTTAACTGACTTGCCTAGGTAAATAAAATAAAAAAATACTCCTTAGCCCTATGTTCCACGATGACAGTTTGAACGACCTCAAAGACACCCAAAATGTACAATTAAATCTACTGTAGTTGCGACATTGTATGTAAATAATGATTGACACTTTTAATATACGATTTAGTACATTATTTTTACGTCGCGAGCTTGCAATACAATAATATAAAACATGCACCTCACCCGATCACGTATAGCAGCACACAGATCTGAAAAACTCTAAATGAGATTCCCAATTTTCTGTTTTCGGCGATGACATATTTTTCTGTTTTAAAATTAAGGAAACCGAGGAAAAAGATTCTCCAAGTCAATTCGCCCATATTCCTGTCACCAGACTTCGACAGCCGGGTGACTGCGCTTGTGAGACTGACAGCACTGAAGTCAGTGGCAATTGCATGGGCTATCATTAGTCAATTTATAAGAGGCTACTGCCATTCCAATGACCTAGCCCTAGGATAACCTACCATGAAAGCTGTTTAAGTTTCTGCTTTTTCTGCAATAATAATTTATAATTATAATTCCTAGGTCTGATCTCAGATCAGCTAATCATTTAACAGGTTATTCTAGGAATTAATATATTTCATGACTGCCTATCTCAAACATGACCCTCACCCTCTACTATCTCTAGACTTCATCACTAAAACAGTGCTGTTTTAATGCACTTTATTTCTGTCAATAAGCATGTAGAATATCTCTAGGTATAGACTAAAACAACATTAATTCGTACAAGCTATAAAATATTAGCAAGAGCAGCACTCTGCTGGTCTGGGCTGGTAAAATAAAATTGTTAAATGGAGTAGCTAATAAGAGCGAAAGTAAAAATAGATCCTGGGTAGGTTACCCGACACTGGTTAGAGTGGAGTGGGGTTGTGAGAGTTATTTCCTCACAACCTTGGATTGAAATGTGGGCCAGGACAGGGCTGGCTCAGTCTGGGTAATAACCTAAATTATGTACATTCTAACAAGCAATATGGTGTTAGGTCTAATTAATACAAAAACATTGTGCTCATTAGGCCTAGCCCCTGTGTGTGTGTGTGTGTGTGTGTGTGTGTGTGTGTGTGTGTGTGTGTGTGTGTGTGTGTGTGTGTGTGTGTGTGTGTGTGTGTGTGTGTGTGTGTGTGTGTGTGTGTGTGTAATATGATATTGCAGACTGCTGGACTGGGTCACCTGAATTGCAATACTGTCCCATCTCAATCAGTCACATTTTATTTATAGGCAATAATCCTTTTCACAACAATATTTCTCACACAAAATACTATTGTAAATCTCCCAGAAAGTCCCAGACTAATTTCAGAATCAACTACTTCCACAGACTGGGTTGAAAGATACTGTAGACCGTTAGAGATGTTAGGGGTCACAGGCTGCTCTTCTCACGCTCTGTGGGCGACAGTTCTGAGGTCAGGTTCAGTTCATGAGTGTACTACAGACATTTAGGGAGTTCAATTCTCATTCTGTAGTATGTATGGACTATGTGGGCTCCTCCTCAGGTTGCCAACACTGTATTGATTACTTTAGCTGGAAAGGTCACTGCATATGTTGAAAAGCTTTTATACAGGCTGCTTGTGTCAGCTCATTTCTGTGTGGTAGTAATCCTGTTTCATGAGGGGAATGGAAGTTTAGGCAATCCTATTTCAGATTCAAGTGTAAGATAATACAGTCCTACACTACATGGCCAAAATTATGTGGACACCTCTTCAAATTAGTGGATTTGGCTATTTCAGCCACGCCCAAGGCTGACAGGTGTAAAAAATTGAACACACAACCATGCAATCTCCATAGACAAACATTGGCAGTATTATGGCCCGTACTGAAGAGCTCAGTGACTTTAAATGTGGCACCGTCATGGGATGCCACCTTCCCGACAAGTCAGTTAATCAAATGTCTTCCCAGTCAACTGTAACTGCTGTTATTGTGAAGTGGAAACGTCTAGGAGCAACAACGGCTCAGCTGCGAAGTGGTAGGCCACACAAGCTCACAGAACAGGACCACCGAGTGCTTAAGCACATAACGCATAAAATCGTATGTCCTCGCGTGCAACACTCACTACCGAGTTCCAAACTGCCTCTGGAAGCAACATCAGCACAATAACTGTTTGTAGGGAGCTTCATGAAGTGGGTTTCCATTTCAGAGCAGCCGCACACAAGCCTAAGATCACCATGCACAATGCCAAGCGTCGGCTGGAGTGGTATAAAGCTTGCGGAGTAATGGTCTGGGTATCAGGTTTAAGGTAAGACCCAGATGCAGACTGTTTTGAATAAACAATAATTTAATGATCCAATAGGGACAAGGCAAGACAGGTCAAGGCAGGCAGGGATCAGTAACCAGAGGTGAGGCAACGGTACCGGACAGCAGTCAGGCTCAGGTTAAGCAGAGGTCAAAAATCCAGCGGGGGGGCAAAGGTACAGGTCTGTAGGCAGGCTCAGGGACAGGCAGAGTGGTCAGGCAGGCGGGCTCGGAGTCAGGACAGGCAAGGGTCAAAACCAGGAGGGCAAGAAAAGAGAGACTGGGAAAAAACAGGAGCTGAGAAACTAAAGTTGGTTGACTTGACAAACAAGACAAATTGGCAAAGGACAAGCAGAGAATTCAGGAATATATACACAGGGGATAATGGGGAAGATGGGCGACACCTGGAGGGGGGTGGAGACAATCACAAGGACAGGTGAAAAAGATCAGGGTGTGATGCTGGGGCTGTTTTTCATGGTAGGCCCTTACCTGTTTCAGCATGACAATGCCCCCGTGCACAAAGTGAGGTCCATACAGACATGGTTTGTCGAGATAGGTGTGGAAGAACTTGACTGGCCTGCACAGAGCCCTGACCTCAACCGCATGGAACACTTTTGGGATGAATTGGAACACCGACTGCGAGACAGGCCTAATCACCCAACATTAGTGCCCGACCTCACTAATGCTCTTGTGACTGAATGGATGCAAGTCCCCGCAGCAATGCTCCAACATCTAGTGGAAAGCCTTCCCAGAACAGTGGAGTCTGTTAAAGTAGCAAAAGGGGGACCAACTCCATATTAATGCACATGATTTTGAAATGAGATGTTCAACGAACAGGTGTTGACATACTCTTGGTCATGTAGTGCATTTCAAAAAACACCACATAGCCTAGTCTGGTGTAAAGTGACAAAGTAAAAATACTTTTAAGTATTACTTACAGTGGGGAGAACAAGTATTTGATACACTGCCGATTTTGCAGGTTTTCCTACTTACAAAGCATGTAGAGGTCTGTAATTTTTTATCATAGGTACACTTCAACTGTGAGAGACGGAATTTAAAACAAAAATCCAGAAAATCACATTGTATGATTTTTAAGTAATTAATTCGCATTTTATTGCATGACATAAGTATTTGATCACCTACCAACCAGTAAGAATTCCGGCTCTCACAGACCTGTTAGTTTTTCTTTAAGAAGCCCTCCTGTTCTCCACTCATTACCTGTATTAACTGCACCTGTTTGAACTCGTTACCTGTATAAAAGACACCTGTCCACCCACTCAATCAAACAGACTCCAACCTCTCCACAATGGCCAAGACCAGAGAGCTGTGTAAGGACATCAGGGATAAAATTGTAGACCTGCACAAGGCTGGGATGGGCTACAGGACAATAGGCAAGCAGCTTGGTGAGAAGGAAACAACTGTTGGCGCAATTATTAGAAAATGGAAGAAGTTCAAGATGACGGTCAATCACCCTCGGTCTGGGGCTCCATGCAAGATCTCACCTCGTGGGGCATCAATGATCATGAGGAAGGTGAGGGATCAGCCCAGAACTACACGGCAGGACCTGGTTAATGACCTGAAGAGAGCTGGGACCACAGTCTCAAAGAAAACCATTAGTAACACACTACGCCGTCATGGATTAAAATCCTGCAGCGCACGCAAGGTCCCCCTGCTCAAGCCAGCGCATGTCCAGGCCCGTCTGAAGTTTGCCAATGACCATCTGGATGATCCAGAGGAGGAATTGGAGAAGGTCATGTGGTCTGATGAGACAAAAATAGAGCTTTTTGGTCTAAACTCCACTCGCCGTGTTTGGAGGAAGAAGAAGGATTAGTACAACCCCAAGAACACCATCCTAACCGTGAAGCTTGGAGGTGGAAACATCATTCTTTGGGGATGCTTTTCTGCAAAGGGGACAGGATGACTGCACCGTATTGAGGGGAGGATGGATGGGGCCATGCATCGCGAGATCTTGGCCAACAACCTCCTTCCCTCAGTAAGAGCATTGAAGATAGGTCGTGGCTGGGTCTTCCAGCATGACAACGACCCGAAACACACAGCCAGGGCAACTAAGGAGTGGCTCCGTAAGAAGCATCTCAAGGTCCTGGAGTGGCCTAGCCAGTCTCCAGACCTGAACCCAATAGAAAATCTTTGGAGGGAGCTGAAAGTCCGTATTGCCCAGCGACAGCCCCGAAACCTGAAGGATCTGGAGAAGGTCTGTATGGAGGAGTGGGCCAAAATCCCTGCTGCAGTGTGTGCAAACCTGGTCAAGAACTACAGGAAACGTATGATCTCTGTAATTGCAAACAAAGGTTTCTGTACCAAATATTAAGTTCTGCTTTTCTGATGTATCAAATACTTATGTCATGCAATAAAATGCGAATTAATTACTTAAAAATCATACAATGTGATTTTCTGGAATTTTGTTTTAAATTCCGTCTCTCACAGTTGAAGTGTACCTATGATAAAAATTACAGACCTCTACATGCTTTGTAAGTAGGAAAACCTGCAAAATCGGCAGTGTATCAAATACTTGTTCTCCCCACTGTAAGTAGTTTTTTGGGATATCTTTACTTTTACTCCACTACACTCTTAGAAAAAAGGGTGCTATCTAGAACCTAAAAGGGTTATTCATCCGAAGAACACTTTTGGAACCCTTTTTCTAAGAGTGTACATTCCTTAAGAAAATATATACTTTTTACCACAGTTTTCCTGACACCCAAAAGTAGGCTACTCATTACATTTAGAATGCTCAGGCAGGACAGCAATCCTGACCGGTTGCATCACCGCCTGGTATGGCAACTGTTCGGCATCTGACCGTAAGTCACTACAGAGGGTCGTGTGTACGGCCCAGTACATCACTGGGGCCAAGTTTCCTGCCATCCAGGACCTATATAATAGGCGGTGTCAGAGGAAAGCCCATAAAATTGTCAGAGACTCCAGTCACCCAAGTCATAGACTGTTTTCTCTGCTAACGCACGGCAAGGGGTACCGGAGCGCCAAGTCTAGGACCAAAAGGCTCCTTAACAGCTTCCACCCCCAAGCCATAAGACTGCTGAACAATTAACCAAATGGCCACTGGACTATTTACATCGACACCTCCCCATTTGTTTTGTACACTGCTGCTACTCGCTGTTTATTATCTATGCATAATAAACACCCATACCTACATGTACAAATTACCTCAACTAAACTGTACCCCCGCACACTGACTCGGTACCAGTACCCCCTGTATATAACCTCGTTATTGTTATGTTATTGTGTTACTTTTTATTATTTTACTTTAGTTTATTTGGTAAATGTTTTCTTAACTCTTGAACTGCACTGTTGGTTAAGGGCTTGTAAGTAAGCATTTCATGGTAAGGTCTACACTTGTATTCGGCGCATGTGACAAATTAAGTTTGATTTGACTTGATTTGAATATGTTCCAATTCCAAACCTATTAATATAACGCATTGCCTCTGACGTGGCTGACTCACTAAACACAAATACTGCATTTGTAAATTGTGTCTGAGTGTTGGAGTGTGCTAGTTTGGGACAAGTCTTTTTAGCTAACATTCCATTCCTTTCCACTTCTGTCATTTGACAAAGAGACTGGCCTTCCAGCAATCTCAACGTTCAATTTGCAGCTGAATTTACAGTGCATTTGCTGATTGGTAGTTGGAAACAATATTAATATTTTCCATATATAATTTGAAGAACAATAATAAACAATACCTTTACAACCTGCTATGGTCATTCCCTTGTGAGAACACACTGGGCACACACTGGTTGAATCAATGTTATTTCCAAGTAATTTCAATGACTTGTAATGCACATTAAGACCACAAGATGTCACCAAATTATTTCCCCAACACTTTCCCTGGCTGTTACTGCTCTTGCTCAAAAAAAATGTCCTCTGTTTTTGAAAATGTTATTTCACCTTTATTTAACCAGGTAGGCCAGTTGAGAACAAATTCTCATTTACAACTGCGACCTGGCCAAGATAAAGCAAAGCAGTGCGACAATAAGCAACAACACAGAGTTACACATGGGATAAACAAAAGTACAATCAATAACACAATAGAAAAATCTATATACAATGTGTGCAAATGGAGTAAGGAGGTAAGGCAATAACTAGACCATAGTAGCGAAGTAATTACAATTTAGCAAATTAACACTGGAGTGATAGATGTGCAGATGATGATGTGCAAGTAGAAATACTGGTGTGCAAAAGAGCAAAAAAAAGTTAATGAAAACAATATGGGGATGAGGTAGGTAGTTGGATGGGCTATTTACAGATGAGCTGTGTACAGCTGCAGCGATCGGTAAGCTGTTCAGATAGCTGATGCTTAAAGTTAGTGAGGGAGATGTTCCAGTCATTGGCAGCAGAGAACTGGAAGGAAAGGCAGCCAAAGGAGGTGTTGGCTTTGGGGATGACCAGTGAGATATACCTGCTGGAGTACGTGCTACGGGTGGGTGTTGAGATAAGGCGTAGCTTTACCTAGCAAAGACTTAGATGACCTGGAGCCAGTGGGTCTGGCGACGAATATGTAGTGAGGGCCAGCCGACGAGAGCATACAGGTCGCAGTGGTGGGTGGTATATGGGGCTTTGGTGACAAAACGGATGTGTCATCACAACTTTTGGAGATATTTCAACATATCGATTTTGTGGTAAATTGATCAAATTCTTTGAAAATGTGAAAAAGTTGTAAATAAATGAAGTTAGGTCTATAATTATTATTATTTTTTTTTAAATACACAAGTAGGAAAACCTAAAGATCCACTTGTTTAGAGAGAAACATTTTGATATTTTTTTTAGTAATGTTATGTGTTTCTACCTGTCATTTAGACAATGACTATCCCAGTTAGTGCTAGTTTATGCTAACTTGCTAGCTAGCAACTTCACTAGCAAATTGTCTGAGGTAAAATACATTAAAAAGATAATGTAACTTAATTGCAGTTGTAAATGTTTCCACTAGGGACTGATAGCTTTACAGTTAATGTTACTTTATAGCCTTTTAGCTATTTTACACAGCATTTTATGTCATATAGTTTCACCGTAGGGATGGTGCCAGGTTTCCTCCAGATGTGACGCTTGGTATTCAGGCCAATAGTTCAATCTTGGTTTCATCAGACCAGAGAATCTTGTTTCTCATGGTCTGAGAGTCTTTAGGTGCCTTTTGGCAAAGTCCAAGCTGGCTGTCAAGTGTCTTTTACTGAGGAGTAGCTTATGTCTGGCCATACTACCATAAAGGCCTGATTGATGGAGTGCTGCAGAGATGGTTGTCCTGCTGGAAGGTTCTCCCATCTCCACAGAGGAACTCTGGAGCTCTGTCAGAGTGACCATCGGGTTCTTGGTCACTTCCCTGACCAAGGCCCTCCTCTCCCGATTGCTCAGTTTGGCCGAGTGGCCAGCTCTAGGAAGAGACTTGGTGGTTCCAAACTTCTTCCATTTAAGAATGATGGAGGCCACTGGGACCTTCAATGCTGCAGACATTCTTTGGTACCCTTTCCCCTTTGCCTCGACACAATCCTGTCTCGGTGCTCTACGGACAATTCCTTCGATCTCATGGCTTGGTTTTTGCTCTTACACGCACTGTCAACTGTGAGACCTTATATAGACAGGTGTGTGCCTTTCCAAATCATGTCCAATCAATGGAATTTACCACAGGTGGACTCCAATCAAGTTGTAGAAACATCTCAAGAATGATCAATGGAAACAGGATGCATCTGAGCTCAATTTCGAGTCCCATAGCAAAGGGTCTGAATACTTATGTAAATAAGGCATTTCTGTTTTCTTTTTTCTGTTTTGCCTTTATGTTGTTTTGTCATTACTGTTTTCAATTTGTCATTATGGGGTACTGTGTGTAGATTGCTGAGGATTTGTTTTATTTAATCCATTTTAGAATATGGCTGTAATGTAACAAAATCTGAAAAAAAGTCAAGGGGATTGAATATTTTCGAGGCACTGTAGATGTCTGCAGCGCAGCAAAAAAATAAATAATCCAACACCCTCCTGGGACGAACTACTTCCAGCACAGGTGTTGGTCGCCCAAATTCACAAGTAGGTTAGGCCTAATATATAGGCTAGCATACGAATGGTGGATTAATAGCCCCAGCCTATGAACAAAATTCGAATGTACAGTCTTCACTGTTCCCTTCCGCTAGCTTCTCCACTGACCTTTCAGTATAAAAAAAACTGAGGAAAGAAGCACCCTGCTCTTGCTTGCTGGATAAAAACTAGGCTAGTGTTCACAATGAACTGGCGGGAAGTTTGAATGTCGTGAGCTCCTTTGGTGTGATGTGATCACATAGGCTGGTGGTAAAAATGCAATAAACGGGAATAATTTGTTCTCCCCACACCCTACGTTCCTAGCTCACGCCCAATGTTTATGTTTACAATGAAATGTATGTCAGAATGCCTAAGGTTAGAATGTGATTGCTGGTAAAGCGACATAAATTGCAAGGAGTGAAATGTACAGTAATAGTTGAACAGAGACGGCAAGCAGGCTGTGAGCAAATAAAATAAAAATGTAATCGTGCTGCCTGGCAATTATATGTATAGCATTTACTTTTACTCAAGTATGGCAAATGAGTCCTTTTCCCACTATTGTTAGGCTACTTGAGTACATTCAAATTCAGATACTTTTACTCTAGTATTTTACTGGGTGACTTTCAGTTGAGTAATTTTCTATTATGTTAACTTTACTTTTACTTGTTCAACCATCAGTGGACTGAAAACTTTTTCCGTACAACTTTGGTTTTGCTGCCAGTTTTTTTAGCTTTTGTCAACAGGGGGCGGCAAAGGCTCATTAATAGGAATTCAGGAACAAAACTGCCGATGCTTCCTTTATATATTGTGTAACTAGTAATTGAACTACATTTTGCAGTAGCTTGGTAGTTGAACTAAATTAAAATCTAAGAAGTTTTCAGCTAGTTTTTTGCCATGCAGCTAACTACTGGGCCTACACAATCCCATTTTTGTATATTTAAAAAAAATGGTTGTACGCTATCATTCTCTGCCCAATTCTCACTTGAAAGTATTAAATAGCCAAAATGACTAACTGATAGCATACTACCCCAAAGTGATCTGTATTGCCATTGTAGGCAATTACCCTAGCTAGTTGTAGAGGACAATTTGGGAAAAGGGAGGCTAGGAATATGGCAGTTACATTCCCAGCCATTTTATGTAAACAAGCTGTCTCTTCACAGAACTTATTGTAGTAATTAGCCACATATTGCCCTTTGGGGGGCTGAGTATGCTATCAAATGTCAGTAACCATGGTACCCTATATTCAGTGCAATTTATTTACAATGAAACCCATCAAAGCACTTGAATCTCCAGCTTTTAACCAATGGGAAGTAATACAGCAGATTATTTTTTTCTTCACTAAATTAACTTGTCCGCCCTGTGATCTGCCGTAAAAGGCATTGGCAAGTATTAAGAGTGATGTGCTCCCGCCCACCCAACATGCATGGGTATAAGTCATATAAAAAGCTTAAATAAAATAGCATTGTTTCATTACAAGTGTGACAACATACCAAGTTTCTTAAACATCATGAAAGACACCTCATGCAATCAATTTAAGATATACACGTTGCATTGTCTGTATAAGAACATCTCAAAGCTATGAAAGAAAACTGAAGACAAAATAAATGAAATACCTTTATTTTGCCTTTATGGCTTTAAGAATTAAAAAAACTATAAATCAGTAACTTTTGAAAAAAGCAGGGGAAACTTAAGGTCCTCCCCTGAGACGCAGCACAAGATGGAGGGTGGATTCTTTCTGGATGTTGTAGTCTGAGAGGGTGCGGCCATCTTCCAGCTGCTTGCCGGCAAAGATCAGCCTCTGCTGGTCTGGGGGGATGCCCTCCTTGTCCTGGATCTTGGCCTTCACGTTCTCAATGGTGTCGCTTGGCTCAACCTCGAGGGTGATGGTCTTGCCTGTCAGGGTCTTGACGAAGATCTGCATGCCTCCCCTGAGACGCAGCACAAGATGGAGGGTGGATTCTTTCTGGATGTTGTAGTCTGAGAGGGTGCGGCCATCTTCCAGCTGCTTGCCAGCGAAGATCAGCCTCTGCTGGTCTGGGGGGATGCCCTCCTTGTCCTGGATCTTGGCCTTCACGTTCTCAATGGTGTCGCTTGGCTCAACCTCGAGGGTGATGGTCTTGCCTGTCAGGGTCTTGACGAAGATCTGCATGCCTCCCCTGAGACGCAGCACAAGATGGAGGGTGGATTCTTTCTGGATGTTGTAGTCTGAGAGGGTGCGGCCATCTTCCAGCTGCTTGCCGGCGAAGATCAGCCTCTGCTGGTCTGGGGGGATGCCCTCCTTGTCCTGGATCTTGGCCTTCACGTTCTCAATGGTGTCGCTTGGCTCAACCTCGAGGGTGATGGTCTTGCCTGTCAGGGTCTTGACGAAGATCTGCATGCCTCCCCTGAGACGCAGCACAAGATGGAGGGTGGATTCTTTCTGGATGTTGTAGTCTGAGAGGGTGCGGCCATCTTCCAGCTGCTTGCCGGCGAAGATCAGCCTCTGCTGGTCTGGGGGGATGCCCTCCTTGTCCTGGATCTTGGCCTTCACGTTCTCAATGGTGTCGCTTGGCTCAACCTCGAGGGTGATGGTCTTGCCTGTCAGGGTCTTGACGAAGATCTGCATGCCTCCCCTGAGACGCAGCACAAGATGGAGGGTGGATTCTTTCTGGATGTTGTAGTCTGAGAGGGTGCGGCCATCTTCCAGCTGCTTGCCGGCGAAGATCAGCCTCTGCTGGTCTGGGGGGATGCCCTCCTTGTCCTGGATCTTGGCCTTCACGTTCTCAATGGTGTCGCTTGGCTCAACCTCGAGGGTGATGGTCTTGCCTGTCAGGGTCTTGACGAAGATCTGCATGCCTCCCCTGAGACGCAGCACAAGATGGAGGGTGGATTCTTTCTGGATGTTGTAGTCTGAGAGGGTGCGGCCATCTTCCAGCTGCTTGCCGGCGAAGATCAGCCTCTGCTGGTCTGGGGGGATGCCCTCCTTGTCCTGGATCTTGGCCTTCACGTTCTCAATGGTGTCGCTTGGCTCAACCTCGAGGGTGATGGTCTTGCCTGTCAGGGTCTTGACGAAGATCTGCATGCCTCCCCTGAGACGCAGCACAAGATGGAGGGTGGATTCTTTCTGGATGTTGTAGTCTGAGAGGGTGCGGCCATCTTCCAGCTGCTTGCCGGCGAAGATCAGCCTCTGCTGGTCTGGGGGGATGCCCTCCTTGTCCTGGATCTTGGCCTTCACGTTCTCAATGGTGTCGCTTGGCTCAACCTCGAGGGTGATGGTCTTGCCTGTCAGGGTCTTGACGAAGATCTGCATGCCTCCCCTGAGACGCAGCACAAGATGGAGGGTGGATTCTTTCTGGATGTTGTAGTCTGAGAGGGTGCGGCCATCTTCCAGCTGCTTGCCGGCGAAGATCAGCCTCTGCTGGTCTGGGGGGATGCCCTCCTTGTCCTGGATCTTGGCCTTCACGTTCTCAATGGTGTCGCTTGGCTCAACCTCGAGGGTGATGGTCTTGCCTGTCAGGGTCTTGACGAAGATCTGCATGCCTCCCCTGAGACGCAGCACAAGATGGAGGGTGGATTCTTTCTGGATGTTGTAGTCTGAGAGGGTGCGGCCATCTTCCAGCTGCTTGCCGGCGAAGATCAGCCTCTGCTGGTCTGGGGGGATGCCCTCCTTGTCCTGGATCTTGGCCTTCACGTTCTCAATGGTGTCGCTTGGCTCAACCTCGAGGGTGATGGTCTTGCCTGTCAGGGTCTTGACGAAGATCTGCATGCCTCCCCTGAGACGCAGCACAAGATGGAGGGTGGATTCTTTCTGGATGTTGTAGTCTGAGAGGGTGCGGCCATCTTCCAGCTGCTTGCCAGCGAAGATCAGCCTCTGCTGGTCTGGGGGGATGCCCTCCTTGTCCTGGATCTTGGCCTTCACGTTCTCAATGGTGTCGCTTGGCTCAACCTCGAGGGTGATGGTCTTGCCTGTCAGGGTCTTCACGAAGATCTGCATCTTTGCACCTGAAAATATCAAGTGAAAAATCAGTTAATCATAACAATAAACCAAATAATATGTCCCTACTGAATTAGTGTACCACTCGATGCTAACGTCCATTGTTAACGCAAAGTGAAAATATTACTCCGGTGAAGTAACACCTCAAACTTGTTATTCTGATGCCAATAACTTTTAATTTCATGTATTTGCCATTATGCAAGTGTAACAGTATAACTATAAACCGTCCCCTCAAACCAGGGACCTTCTGCACACAACAACAGTCACCCACGAAGCGTTACCCATCGCTCCACAAAAGCCGCGGCCCTTTAAGTAGGGTTTCCCCTTGCTCTGCAAGTCTCAGAGCAAGTGACGTAACCGATTGAAACGCTATTAGCGCGTACCCGCTAACTAGCTTGCCATTTCACATCCGTTACACAAGCTCAAATTTGTTGGACTGTGCAACCGAAGATTTTATTATAACTAAACCAAGATATACCACAGCCTGTAGTTTCAAGTGGGACAAATTAGTCAAGTGGGCAGAGCCAAGCACGAGTTAGCTAGATCCTAAACGTGATTTTTTAAACTTTAAGACGGTAAAGTCTATATAAAAAAAACGTAGTCAACTCTGTTCATAACAGATTTTAGTTTTTGGAACAGAACTTTAAGATAAAATGTTTCGTCGATGAGAAAGTGTAAAATGTCGGCCAAAATAGATCTTCCATCTTCTCCCACTGGGCTTGGATGCTTCACATTTATACATCCGGTCTCTTTGTTCTATCTGTGGCGTAACGTTAACCGTTTTGATTCCGTACGGGCGCCATTTCCCCCCCACTAACTAGTGTGCCCTTTGTTCAGCTGGCTAGCGAAGCAGCATAAAAATGGGGGAGAAAACTAACAACCGTCACTACGGCTAACAAACTTCCAGGGAGACATATTACCCAAAAACGTTCACTTGTACAATTGAGGCTTTTTTAAATGAGTAAGGCACAACAATTTAATATGTTGCGAGGGAAGAGCGAAACACGGTTGTTCAACACCATTCCAGTAACGACCTGACAGTCTAACGTTACTGGAATGGTGTTGAACAACCGTGTTTCGCTCTTTCCTCACAACATATTACATTTTTGTGCCTTACTCATTTTAAAAAAGCAAGTAAATCCAGCCCAGTAGTTAACTAACAAAATACTATCTGTAATTGTTTTTTAAAAGTTAAACTTATACATTTCAAATCATTGTACTTACGATTGACCTCAAAGACAATTTCACGAAATCTTCTTCAATAATTTCTTCTTCCTTCTATGTCCAAGTAGACAATGGACTTGATGATATCTTATGAAGGGAACGCTGACTGTATTTATACAAAGGAAACGTTGTGACGTAGAAAAGCGTCCTGTGACAATATCCATCCGCTATTGAAAACATAGTCCGTTCTGTAACCTGTACATTTACGATTTACATTGCATTAATCAATTTCGGTTGCAATAAATATACATGTTATAACACATATACAAACTCTCGATTAGGACAGGTTGATTTAAAAACATTACTCGTGGCGGAGTCACATTTATCTGCTGTGTGCTGAGATGTCTCTAGAAATTGCTGGAACGATCCATGTGAAGAACCCATCCCCCGAATCTGTGATTGGACGCTTGTTTGTCTGACTAACGATTGGTGGATGCTAATGTATCGCTGCGTTGGAATGTGAACGTCTTGTCTGACAGTACCATGAACTTTCCCAACAACACTGATATGATGTTAAAAAAGACAACTACATAACAAACCAAAATGTTTTGTGTCATTTCCGATCAACTGTAAAAATAGTTTGAGGCTCAAATTATTATTTGCCTTGTTCAGTGTTGGGGGATTATTAATGAAACAATGGAACCTTTTTAGACAATATGTACTGTCTGTCTCATATCCTCCTATTGATATAGGCCTACTCATACTGTATCAATACCAAGACAATCCCTTCGTTAAAGCTATATGGCACAACCTGTCAAATACAATTATTTGTCAGTTGTTCACATTTGTTTCTGTAAACATAATACATAAAGAGCAAATGTCATGGCATTTCCCAATC
Organism: Salvelinus alpinus; assembly: GCF_045679555.1. Classification (NCBI taxonomy): domain Eukaryota; kingdom Metazoa; phylum Chordata; class Actinopteri; order Salmoniformes; family Salmonidae; genus Salvelinus; species Salvelinus alpinus. Next base: position 84,801,074 of record NC_092086.1, read on the forward strand.
ATAAAAAAGCAACCAGTAGCAGACCTTTTCATCCAACATACTTCTTAATATAGAGCAGAAACGTCCAGCATGAGGTCCAGCCTCCAGCAGATGGGAACGTGTTTCCCAACATATGCTACCAGCTGCTTTGTCTGCACATGTAAAGTAGGCCAGGCTGAAAAAGCTGACACTACTTAGTCCATGAGCCAGACCCCCAAATTTGGGCAGTCGGGCTTACTTGGGCCTACAATGTTTCATAGTGATTTTCTTGAAGGTCTATGTCCCTAGAGTTGGAAAATGTGTGATAGCAGTGCAGCAATGGTAGCTTTCTCTATGTTATCACTCTTTCTTTCATACATTTTTTATTTAACCTTTATTTAACTTGGCAAGTCAGTTAAGAACAAATTCTTATTTACAATGACGGCCTACCATAAGGCAAAAAGCCTCCTGCGGGGATGGGGACTGGGACAAAATATATATATAGGACAAAACACACATCACGACAAGAGAGACACCACAACACTACATAAAGAGAGACCTAAGACAACAACATGGCAGCAACTCATGACAACACAGCACGGTAGCAACACAACATGACAACAACATGGTAGCAACACATGGCAGCAGAACAACATGGTAGCAGCACAAAACATGGTACAAACATTATTGGGCACAGACAACAGCACAAAGGCAAGAAGGTAGAGACAACAATACATCATGGGAAGCAACCACAACTGTCAGTAAGAGTGTCCATGAATGAGTCTTTGAATGAAGAGATGGAGATAAAACTGTCCCGTTTGAGTGTTTTTTGCAGCTCGTTCCAGTCGCTAGTTGCAGCGAACTGAAAAGAGGAGCGACCCAAGGATGTGTGTGCTTTAGTTTCATCCCTCCACCCCATTAATTTTTCCTATAGGGATTTTACCCTATGGCAAGCAATGTCAGTATACAAAGTTATTGCTCACATATACCCTTTAATCATATATCATTGAAAAGCTTAGATTCACAGCTATCCATCAGACACCTTTTTTGGAATGTTCAGGTCAACAGACCCTCTAGGGTACATGTCAGAATGACCTGTATAAATCGCTTAACAAAGGAAACTGATACATTAAAATTTTTGTTTGACAAGTGGTTCTGAAAGGTCGTGAAATTACCTTTCAAATTATATATAATAAAGCCAACTAAGAAAACACCAGCTACAACTATTGTTTCAAAATGGCCCATATTGTGCCATTGACATGAGAATATTGGAAGTTTAGCCATATAATTCCATATAGTTGGGCAGCTATGTTTTTGGATTGTAACTTTGGTGATAGAGGCACCATATTTCACACAGACAGTTAGAACAAGGTTTGAAAAAGATTTGTAGATACAGGGCCATCACAGGATTCACGTATTAACCCCACAAAAGCCTTTTAACAACTCAATGTGTCACGACTTCCACCGAAGGTAGTTCCTCTCCCTGTTCGGGCGGCGCTCGGCGGACAGCGTCGCCGGCCTACTAGCCATCCCCGATCCTTTTTTCCTTTTCTGTTTGTTTTGTCTTTGGTTCTTTCACACCTGGTTTCATTTGCCTTCATTTCTGTGTGTATAATTTACCCTGTTGTCTGCCTAGGTTTGTGCGGGATTATTTTATTGTGATGTTGCTCGGTTAAGGTTGTGCCCATTTTTGTTTCACGCATTTAATAGGAGTGTGTTATTTAGGAGCTTTGTTTGTTCCTCCTGGCTTGAGTAACGAGTTTCTCTGTTGTCGAGGGCGTTTGATTTTTGTATTGTGCCATACCTGTATTTGGTGGACTTGCCTATTAAAAGTACGCATCTCAGACATCTCTGCTCTCCTGCGCCTGATTCCTTCACCTACCTCCGGAGGTGAAGAGGAGCGCACAGGACTTCACCCTAGAGTTCCGGACCTTGGCCACTGGCGCTGGATGGAACGACAGGGCCCTGATCGATCACTATAGGTGCAGTTTGCGCGAGGACGTCTGTAGGGAGCTAGCCTGTAGAGACACACCCTCTCCTTGGACCAGCTGATAGACATGTCCATTCGGTTGGACAACTTGCTGGCGACCCGCGGACGTCCGGATCGGGCCCTGTCAGTTTCATCCCCCAGCCCCTCCACTCCAACGCCCATGGAGCTAGGAGGTGCTGCAGCGAGGGCGACCGGAGGAGGAGCCCTTTCCTGTACCAGCTGTGGTGGTAGAGGGCACACTGCTGACCGGTGCTGGGGACGCCAGGCCGAGCACTGCTCGGACACCCCAGGTGAGTCGGCACCAGGCTCACCCAGAGCCCCCTGTTGGTCACATGTATGTGTTAATTTCTTTTCCTAAATTTTCCCCTCATTCCCAGCATAAGGCGCTAGTAGATTCAAGCGCAGCAGGGAATTTTATTGACTGCGGTTTTGCGCATAGTTTAGGGATCCCCCTTGTTCAGATTGATAAAGCCTTCCGTGCATGCCTTAGATAGCCGACCATTAGGGTCAGGGCTAGTCAGGGAGGCCACGGCTCCACTGGGCATGGTTACGCAGGAGGGTCATGAGGAGAGAATTAGTCTCTTCCTCATTGATTCTCCTGCGTTTCCGGTGGTGCTGGGGATTCCCTGGTTGGCCCGTCACAACCCCAAGATTTCGTGGCAACAGAGAGCTCTAAAGGGGTGGTCAGAGGAGTGCTCAGGCAGGTGTGTAGGGGTTTCCATCGGTGCAACGACAGTGGAAAGTCCAGACCAAATTTCCACCGTGCGCATTCCCTCAGAATATGCCGATTTGGCTATCGCCTTCTGTAAAAAGAAGGCGACCCAATTACCACCTCATCGACGAGGGGATTGTACGATAAATCTCCTGGTAGACGCTACACTTCCCAGGAGTCACGTGTATCCCCTGACACAGGAGGAGATGGTGGCTATGGAGACATATGTCTCTGAATCTCTGGGTCAGGGGTACATTCGGCCTTCCACATCACCTGCCTCCTCAAGTTTATTTTTTGTGAAGAGGGGGGTCTGCGTCAGTGCATTGACTATAGAGGTCTAAATTCCATCACGGTGGGGTACAGTTACCCGCTACCTCTTATTGCCACGCGATTGAGTCATTTCACGGGGCACGCTTTTTCACAAAACTGGATCTCAGGAGCGCGTATAACTTGGTGCGTATCCATTAGGGAGACGAGTGGAAGACAGCGTTTAGTACCATATCCGGCCATTATGAGTACCTCGTCATGCCGTACAGGTTGAAGAATGCTCCAGCAGTCTTCCAATCTTTTGTAGACAAGATTCTCAGGGACCTGCACGGGCAGGGTGTAGTGGTTTATATCGATGACATTCTGGTCTATTCCGCTACACGCGCCGCGCATGTGTCTCTGGTGCGCAAGGTACTTGGGCGACTGTTGGAACATGACCTGTACGTCAAGGCTGAGAAATACTTGTTCTTCAAACAGGCCGTCTCCTTCCTAGGGTACCGCATTTCCACATCAGGGTTGGTGATGGAGTGTGAGCATTGCAGCCGTGAGTAATTGGCCGACTCCAACGACGGTAAAGGAGGTGCAGCGGTTTTTAGTGTTTGCCAACTACTACCGGAGGTTTATTGGGGTTTTGGGCAGGTGGCTGCTCCCATTACGTCACTGCTGAAGGGGGAGCCGGTGCATCTGGGGTGGTCGGCTGAGGCGGACAGAGCATTTGATCGCCTGAAGGCTCTGTTTACCTCGGCTCCCGTGCTGGCGCATCCGGATCCCTCTTTGGTATTCATAGTGGAGGTGGACTCGTCTGAGGCTGGGATTGGAGCCGTGCTCTCACAGCACTCGGGCACGCCACCGAAGCTCTGCCCCTGTGCTTTCTTTTCGAGGAAGCTCAGCCCGGCGGAGCGGAACTATGACGTGGGGGATCGGGAGTTGTTGGCTGTCGTTAGAGCTCTGAAGGTGTGGAGACATTGGCTTGAAAAGGCTCACCATCCTTTTCTCATCTGGACTGAGCCGTAATCTGGAGTACATCCGGGCGGCGAGGAGACTGAACACTCGTCAGGCAAGGTGGGCTATGTTTATCACCGATTTAGGTTTACTATCTCCTATAGACCAGGTTCCCAGAACACTAAGGCAGACGCACTGTCCCGAGGAGGAGGAGCGGTCCATCGATCCTACTCCCATCCTTCCGGCCTCTTGTCTGGTGGCACCGGTGAGGTGGGAGGTGGACGCAGACATCGAGCGAGCATCACGTGTAGAGTCTACTCCACCAGTGTCCAGCTGGATGTTCCGCTGGAGGTTCGTGACAGGCATCCATAAGGATGCCAATAGGTTTTAAACAAATATCTTGATGATGAGAGCAGCAAACTATTACACATAGCTAGGCTTAATTAAGAGATATTCTTACTATGGGCCCATAGCAGATTGGTCTGTTACTAGACTACTAAAAGTTATATAATTGGCCTCAACAGGTTCAACAATTAATTTTACTACATTGTAATGGAATGTAGGGACAGGTTTATAGCCCTTATAATGAAAGGAGTTAAAGGATAACATTGTTTATCATTTTAATCAGCCCACATCCATGACTATTTACATGTATAAATCAATTTTACATGTTTGAAGATTAAGTATTGCAATTATGGTTTGAAACATATTCAGAAATTATTCAATTATATTTCATACAGGTATGGTCATGTGAAATCGATCCAACCATTGAGTTGTTTAGCGGCCATATTGGAAAAAGGCTTCTGTGGGATTAATACATTAATCTTGTGATGGCCACCAAGAGGCAAACCCTGTTCTTGTCACGACTTCCACCGAAGTCGGTCCCTCTCCTTGTTCGGGCGGCGTTCGGTGGTCGACATCACCGGCCTTCTAGCCATCGCCGATCCACTTTTCATTTGTTTTGTCTTACACACCTGGTTTCAATTCCCCAATTACTTTTTCATTATTTAACCCTCTGTTCCCCCATGTTTGTTTGTGAGTAATTGTTTATTGTATTGCGGTCCGTATTTGTGGCCTTGTATTTATACGATGTGTATTGTTTTATTATTGAGTAAAATTGCTTTCATTTCTCATATCTGCTGTCCTGCGCCTGACTCATCTCACTAGCTACACACAGACACATTACAGTTCTAGCTATGTGTGTGAAATGCGGTGCCTCTATCACTAAAGTTACAATTCAAAAACATAGCTTCCCCACTACATGGGAATCTATGGCTAAGCTTCCAACATTCTAATGTCAATGGCACAATATGGGCTATTTTTTAACAATAGTTGTAGCTGGTACTTTCAAAATTGGTGATGTTATATATAATTTGAAAGGTAATTTCATGACCTTTCAGAACCACTTGCAAACAAAGATGAAAATGTATCAGGGTTTCCTTTTTTTGATTAAAGGGTATATGTGAGCAATAACTTGTTGTATACTGACATTGTTTGTCATAGGGTAAAATCCCTATGGGAAAAATGCATTGGATGGAGGGATGGAAGAAAGACTGATAACACATTGCTGCACTGGTATAAAACATTTTCCAACTCTTAGGGACATACTGTAGACCTTCAAGAAAATCACTATGAGACATTGTCAGCCCAAGTGAGCCCAACCAACCCCCCTGGGCCCTGGCTCATGGACTAACTGCCAGTACGGCTCTCTACCTTTCCTGCTCTGCAGAGCGCTACCTAGAGAAATTAATGAGATATTTAGAGACACAGCAGAATGAGTAAAAAAGAAACGTACAGGTTTGAAGGGAATAAGTATTTTCAGAGTAACCAACTTCAGGATTGTAATGGATAGGCTAGTCATAGCGTTGTACAAACTGGCTGAACAACCCTCATGGTAAATACAGGTTTCTTGGTAAGACAACACAAGTAAGTGCTGCCAAATAAATGTACAAAAAAAAACCTTCTACTGTGTCACTCATCATAATGAATTACATTGTTTCATCTTTGAACAACTCCTTTGACTCTTGATTCAGGGTGAGATACATATCAACCCAGTTGTGATCTTTACCATCCTGACACAATGGCAATCAGGTTTGGATTGATATTACACTCTTGATGGAGTTTGAATTATTTTCCATAACCATCACAGACTTTTCTTTGAATACATTATTTAACACATGTTGTTCCTGTAGCGGCTAGATGTCCTTTACTATTCGGCCATCAGATTTGCCACCAATGCTCCTTATAGGACACATCCCTGCACTCTATACTCCTCTGTAAATTGGTAATCTCTGTATACCCATCGCAAGACCCACTGGTTGATGCTTATTTATAAAATCCTCTTAGGCCTCACTCCCCCCTATCTGAGATATCTACTGCAGCCCTCATCCTCCATATAGAACATCCATTCTGCCAGTCACATTCTGTTAAAGGTCCCCAAAGCACACACATCCCCGGGTCGCTCCTCTTTTCAGTTCGCTGCAAATAGCGACTGGAACGAGCTGCAAAAAACACAAACTGGACAGTTTTATCTCCTAATTCAAAGACTCAATCATGGACACTCTTACTGACAGTTGTGGCTGCTTCACTTGATGTATTGTTGTCTCTACCTTCTTGCCTTTGTGTTGTCTGTACCCAATAATGTTTGTATCATGTTTTGTGCTTCTACCATGTTGTGCTGCTGCCATGTTGTGTTGCTACCATGTTGTTGTCATGTTGTGTTGCTACCATGCTGTGTTATGTGTTGCTGCCATGCTATGTTGTTGTCTTAGGTCTCTCTTTATGTAGTGTTGTGGGGTCTCTCTTGTCGTGATGTGTGTTTTGTCCTATATTTTTCTTTTTAATCCCAGCCCCCGTCCCCGCAGGAGGCCTTTTGCCTTTTGGTAGGCCGTTATTGTAAATAAGAATTTGTTCTTAACTGACTTGCCTAGTTAAATAAAGGTTAAATGCTATAGTCCTTCTGTTTTATTTCAAGAAGAGGCACAGACTGGTGTCATAATGACCAAGCAGTTATTATCAGTTATTTTTAGGCACACTGTTTTGGCAGTATGAAAGTATCTGTGACATGTCCATACAGAGCACCGTCCAGACACTTTAGCTAGAATATACAGTACATGTTAACTTATATTTGTGACATAATCAAATTCAAGCATTTTCATTTAATGTGAACAGTCAGTGTTTTGAGCAGCTGAGGGCCAAGTTTGATATTCCTCTGCCTTCCAGGGAATCAATAACTGGCCAACAGTATATTGAGGGTAAGGAGTGGCTTGGTTTGTCTGGTCTGTCATTTAGGTCAGTCACAATATTCTCATACGGATACACAGCAGCACTGTGGACTGTTGGTTCTTCATGTGACTCAATCCCAACGCGTGATCGCCACGTCACTCCTTCCTCAAGACCAGTTGAGCTGAACTGGAATGTGTTTGTGCAAGCCTGCTGTATTTTGCAACCCAGTCTGGCTGTTTGTAATTATGGGAGGGAGGACAACTTTTCATGCAAAACATGTTCCATAAGTCTATGTTGAGTACTGTATGTAAAGAACTGCTTCCTGTAAATGATTGTTTTACAAAATATGAGAAAAGATTGACTAGAGATCTCACAACAGACAGATGTGGATATACTTTTATTGTGTACAATAGTAACCACAGCCCTTTTTGGATAACTTTCTTATAACCCTCTACTCAATTATGTAATCATCCCTATTAATTAGAAATGTATTGTTCTTTATTCATGCGATAATCCAATCAAATGTTGTGGTGAATAGCATATAATATAATTAAATTAAACTTGTTTGAGTGTTTGTCAACTGTTACCAAGCTACTAATGAGCTTTGTATACAGTATCAGTGTTTTGGGACAGCATGATTCAGCATGTAATGTGGGAGGGACATGGATACAGAAGGTGGCAACACTGGCAGACTCGACGTGATTCCACGTAAGCAAGGGAAGTTGTTTCGCAATAATGCCGCGTTCAAAACCGGAAGCTCGGAACTCGGAAATCTTTGACCTCCGACTTCAGTGCGTTAAAAACAACTGTGAACTCGGTAAAAACGAGCGCCTACTGGGAAAAACGATTTGACCGGTCATCCAACTCAGAATTCCAACTCGGGAACTCGGGCCTCTTTCTAGAGCTCTGACTTTCCGACCTGAAGATCACTGACGTCTCGATTTGATCTCATATTTCTCTGAGTTCCCAGTTGTTTTGAACGCGGCGTAACCTTGATAAGCGACGCGTCACTATCTTGGTTGGTGGAATATTTCACGGAATACAATACACTGGAATTTGCTTTCCATTCCATTGAAACGTTGCACGGGAAAACGGTGCGTATACCCCGAAAACAAAGCCTCTGTCAGTTTTGAAAAGAAGCATGAAGTAATGCTTCACGAACAGTCTAAATAGGTTGTGTTGTCTTTACACAGGGTGGGACTGGGAATGGATCACGTGAAGCACACAGGCGCATGCCATTGTGGGGCTGTCAGATTCGAAGTCTGGAATTCCCCAGACCTTCTTGTTTTCGATTGCGAGTATGGCGGTTCTTTATCTCATTCCAGTAGCCTAATACTTGACATACCTAACACAAAGATAATCTAATATTTTCACATTGAGCCACTACAGAATGGTTTAATAAACACTGTACATATAGGCCTTCCTTTTATTATATATGGAATAGATACCCCACTGGGCAAAAACGGTTTAAATCAACGTTGTTTCCAGGTCATTGCAACCACAGAATTCAAGGTGATGACGTTGAATCAATGTGGAAAACTGAGTTGCCTTGTTCACGTGCTAGTCGGAACTAGATACTGAAATGTCCGACTTGCTAACTGGTTGTAGTTAACACATACCGTTTTCAACTAATAGCAAGTTGGACATGTCCTAGTTTCCGACTAGCATGTGAATGCGGCAAGTGGATTTGCAAAATGTCATAAAACTAAGAGAATTTCGTCACCCAACCTTTAAACCTAAATCAAATGAAAGGGTGACCTTTTTGGTTGATTACACGTTGCATTCACGGTAGTTGACAACTCAACCAAATGTAAATAACTAGAAGTTGAACTGACGTCTGTGCCCTGTGGGACAGGTCTGACTGATAATGAGAAGAAACGGCTCAAATCACAAAGATGGGGAACTGACATGACTAGTTTGTTATATTGTTATTAACTGGACATAATATCATCACACTTTGTAATGAATGGGGGGGAAAATGGAGAATGACAAAATTACTCACTCATGTTTCATTATCTAGTTGTAGTATTTGCACCAAGAAGCAGAACCATCATTTCATTGTGCCAAAAAATCAGTTTACCCTTTTACAGGTAGGACAATTTATAGAGGTTTCTAACAGATTCACTCAAAATGTATTTATATATGGTTCAAGTTAATTGCTAGTGAATCCTGCAATGAATGAATGTTTAACTTAGTTGATTTTCTTGTTTTACAGGGTTGGGATCATCTGACCACATATACATTCAATACACACGCTGCCAAGCACACATTCTGTAGGATCTGTGGAGTCCAGAGTTTCTACACCCCACGCTCCAATCCTGATGGATATGGTAAGGACGACCAGTATCAATCATGCATGTTGGCTTTTTCTTTATGCTGACGTACCATGTAATATTTGTGGTTAAACAAGGAGGATGGGCTGTTGGAATGTGTCCCATGCATGAAAGTTAACAGACTGGTTTGTGTATGTGTGTGTTTGTTTTTCCCCAGGCGTTGCTCCTCACTGTCTGGACCCAGGTACTGTACACAGTGTGACAGTAGAGAAGTTCTGTGGAAATAAGTGGGAGGAGAGCATGCAGAACCACCAGACTATCAAAGGCATGTCCAAGCCATAGATCCAAGCCTGTAGCAGACACACACAGCTGAGATAGAAACAAACAGTCCCATATTGTATTACTGAGCCAACTGTTTCTTAAAACAAATCAACTTTCCCCCAAAAATCTGAAATAAAAAGACCAAACCTACTCTGTTTGGTCACAACCAATATCTAAGTGTCTGTGTATTTCTTTCTGCAAGTTCACAATTCATTTCAAGTTTTCATTATGCAAAATGTTTTTTATATTGGTACTCTTTGATAGAGGCAGTGAAACCACAGTAGTTGAATGGGCCTACGGTGACAGAGCATGGCCCTCTGGTGACAAGAATGAAGAGTATCAATATTTTGGGAAAGCATGATTCAGCATGCATGGTGAGAGTGGAGTCGGACATGGTTCCAGCAGAAGTTGGCAATGTAATGCAGAGCCATATTTAGAGCCATCTCATATTGCTCACAGGCAATAAGGGACTTTCTCTCGCAATATCAACCGACAAACTACAGTAGTGCTTGAGGGATTTTAACTTACTTACATTTCTGATAATCGATTTCCAAAATATTTAATGGAATACACTGGAATTTGTTTTCAATTTCATTAAACGTTGCCATGGAAAAACGGTGCGTAGCAAAATGTCTTGTCTATGAACAGAATTAAACTCTTATTGAAGTTATGCCATGCCTCATGAACAGTCTAAATGTGTTGTGTTGCTTCACACAGGGTGGAACGAGTGAAGCACACAGGCGGATGCCATTGTGGGGCTGTCAGATTCGAAGTCTGGAATTCCCCAGACCTTCTGGTTTTCGACTGCGAGTATGATCTGCAACATTTCAACAGTGATCCATTACAGATACGGTTCACTGCTACAGCAATAGAAAGGGCAGGCTATAATCCTGAGAGCTGGAATAAAACATGTTTGGGATTATTTACATTAGTGTTTGGGGTGAAAAAACAAAACTAAAAATGTCTAAAAATATTAATATTTTATTGTAAGTGCAAAATTGCCCTCTGTAGTGGTCATTAGGACATAAATATGAAAACATTTACATGGGTACAGTAGGTGAAATACATAGTTGTGGCATCCGGGTGTCCACTACAGGATATTTCTTAATAAGCTCTTATTTAATGTGAAAAAATGATTACACAGTCTTGACGACTCCCTTCACTATTCCTGAGATATTAATTTCCTAGAAACAATGTGAATTTCCAACTCACAAAAGTTACAATTCATAATTACACTTATTTTCAAATGTGCAATTGTTTTAAAGAACCAGGAATATAGGGTTGTCAAGGTCACACCCCCACACGTGAAATCATTGAAAAGCCCAGAATGTCCTCTCAAAGGGACAACAGTTCTTAATACAGTGGCTTGTACGGCCTCAGAGATACGGACCAAGAACTGATGTCCACTAGAGAGGAAAAAATGAATTGCTGGGTCTTGGGAGGATAACAGAAAGAAAAACAATGCAAATCTGGGACCCCAATTTATAGTGATGGAGAATTAGAGATACAGGTTTGAGAATGAGCAAAAATAAAAGGAAACTATGGGCTGTTCTGGCTCAGACAATGTTTACTTACTTCCTGCCCAAATGACAAAATCTCTGTAGATGAACTGTCTTGATTATTTTACAATCATATTTCTATTACGGAATTATAACTTACTATGTCCATCACAATATGACTCATTCTGGTTTCTTTATCTAGCTGTAGCATCTGCACCAAGAAGCAAAACCATCATTTCATTGTGCCAGAAAATCAGTTTACCCTTTTACAGGTAATACAACATTTTTACAGGGTGAAGTTTGGTAATAGCTCTACCAGGTTGGTCAGTTTGAATGTTAATTTGGTTAATTTCTTGTTTCAGGGTTTGGAGAATATTAACACATATACATTTAATACACATATTGGCAAGCACACATTTTGTAGTACCTGTGGAGTCCAGAGTTTCTTCACCCCACGTTCCAATCCAGATGGATATGGTAAGGACAACCAGTAAGAAACACAGTAGAAGTCATGTATACCTTTGCTTATTATGTAAACCTAAAACATGTCTTGTATTGTTGTTTGTGGTAAAACGGTGACGATAGCAATGGGTTAGAGTGTCTCGCATGCATGAAACTGAACCAAAAGGTTTGTTTGTGTGTTGTTCCCACCCCAGGCATAGCTCCTCACTGTTTGGATCCAGGTACTATACGCAGTGTGACAGTAGAGAAGTTCTGTGGACAGAAGTATGAGGAGACCATGAAGAACCACCCGAATATCAGAGACTTGTCCAAGCCTGCAGCAGAAACACATACAGTTGAAGTCGGAAGTTTACATACACCTTAGCCAAATACATTTAAACTCAGTTTTTCACAATTCCTGACATTTAATCCAAGTAAAAACTCCCTGTTTTAGGTCAGTTAGGATCCTCACTTTATTTTAAGAATGTGAAATGTCAGAACAATAGTAGAGAGAATGATTTATTTCAGCTTTTATTTCTTTCATCACATTCCCAGTGGGTCAGAAGTTTACATACACTCAGTTAGTATTTGGTAGCGTTGCCTTTAAATTGTTTAACTTGGGTCAAATGTTTCGGGTAGCCTTCCACAAGCTTCCCACAATAAGTTGGGTGAATTTTGGCCCATTCCTCCTGACAGAGCTGGTGCAACTGAGTCAGGTTTGTAGGCCTCCTTGCTCGCACACACGTTTTAAATTCTGCCCACACATTTTCTGTAGGATTAAGGTCAGGGATTTCTGATGGCCACTCCAATACCTTGACTTTGTTGTCCTTAAGCCATTTTGCCACAACTTTGGAAGTATGCTTGGTGTCATTGGAAGACCCATTTGCGACCAAGCTTTAACATCCTCACTGATGTCTTGAGATCCTGCTTCAAAAAATCCACAATTTTCCTTCCCCGTGATGCCATCTATTTTGTGACGTGCACCAGTCCCTCCTGCAGCAAAGCACCCCCACAACATGATGCTGTCACCCCCGTGCTTCACGATTGGGATGGTGTTCTTCAGCTTGCAAGCTTCCCCCTTTTTCCTCCAAACATAATGATGGTCATTATGGCCAAACAGTTCTATTTTTGTTTCATCAGACCAGAGGACATTTCTCCAAAAAGTACGATATTTGTCCCCATGTGCAGTTGCAAACCGTAGTCTGTCTTTTTTATGGCGTTTTTTGAGCAGTGGCTTCTTCCTTGCTGAGCGGCCTTTCAGATTATGTCAATATAGGACTCGTTTTACTGTGGATATAGATACCTTTGTACCTGTTTCCCCCAGCATCTTCACAAGGTTGTTTGCTGTTGTTCTGAGATTGATTTGCACTTTTCGCACAAAAGTACATTCATCTCTAGGAGGCAGAACGCGTCGCCTTCCTGAGCGGTATGACGGCCGCGTGGTCCCATGATGTTTATACTTGCGTACTATTGTTTGTACAGATGAACGTGGTACCTTCAGGCATTTGGGAATTGCTCCCAAGGATGAACCAGACTTGTGGAGGTCTACACATTTTTTTTCTGAGGTCTTGGCTGATTTCTTTTGATTTTCCCATAATGTCAAGCAAAGAGGCACTGAGTTTGAAGGTAGGCCTTGAAATACATCCACAGGTACACCTCCAATTGACTCAAATTATGTCAATTAGCCTATCAGAAGCTTCTAAAGCCATGACATAATTTTCTGGAATTTTCCAAGCTGTTCAAAGGCACAGTCAACTTTGTGTATGTAAACTTCTGACCCACTGGAATTGTGAAACAGTGAATTATAAGTGAAATAATCTGTCTTTAAACAATTGTTGGAAAAATGACTTGTGTCATGCACAAAGTAGATGTCCTAACCGACTTGCCAAAACTATAGTTTGTATATAATACATTTGTGGAGTGGTTGAAAAACGAGTTTGAATGACTCCAACCTAAGTGTATGTAAACTTCCGACATCAACTGTAGCTGAGATCAAACACAGTCCTTTATTGTATTATAACTGAGACACATTTTTATTCTAAATTAAATTAACTTTTTTGGTTCATTAACAATTTGAACATTTGTTCTAGCTTTTGTACATCATTTCCAAAAATAAAAAGGACCCTGTTTGGTTACAATCAATGTCTATGTATTCACATTTTACTTACATTTGGCAAATTCACTATTCATTTACAGTGTCAGTATATGTCAACATTTTTACAGTAAACTGAGAATAGTGTATTAACGATCATAAGTAAACTGTTCCCAACTAACAATGTTGGCAATGAGTGGAAGAGAAACTTTAATAATGTATTTCCTTCAACAACAAAGAGTTTGAAAAATATAATATCTACATTCAATCAATAGGTAGCAATAGGTATGTCTGAATATATCAGTGCTATGAGATCAATATGTCAGATGAGGCAAAACATAATAAAAGATGCGCAAACTGATTACAGTAAGATTGACAAACCCAAGTAACAGTGTTCTCAGAAGATTAATCAGGAACCTCATTTTTCACTAATAGATCTTCAGATTCTTTGGTCCTTGATCAATAACTTGGAATGTGTTGATAATCATGTAGCGTGAAAACCAAATGTAGAGGTAACGAAACCACAGGAGCTGAGTACGGTGACAGAGCATGGCCCTCTGGTGAATAAAGAGAGGAGGAGTCTATTAGACTAGAGAAAGATCTATCAGCGTTAGAGAAAATTGTCAGACACCCCTCGCTGGACATCAGTCATTACAGACAGAGTGAGGCATGTATAAAAATAGCATTGGGATTTTCATCCGCAAGTGTATAAGGTGATCCCTAAGTCCTCGCTCTTTCTCAATAAAAGTGAATTGACTGGTACTGGCACTGCGTTCATGTAATGTATTTCCCTATAAATATTGATGCATGGTAAAAACATGAATTTCTCCAGAAGTTCAAATCAATCTGTATGTCTGATGTCCAGCGAGGGGTGTCTGACAATGTTCTCTAACGCTGATATAGCATATTTCACTATAAATATTGATCTATGTACACAGTGCCAGTACCAGTCAATTCAGGTGTTGAGACCTAATTTCACTTTCATAGAGAAAGAGAGAGCGAGGACTTTCACTGTGTGTACACCGAGCTTAGGGATCGTCTTATACACTTGCGGATGTAAATCCCAATGCTGTTTTTATACATGCCTCACCCTAACTGTACATCTACTAGGCTATTACATGTATTAATGACGTTTGTCCCATAATAATAGGGGAAAAGATGTTAGTGGAACTGCCGTAACATTTGTCTATTTCAAGCCTGATAGTATAGGCTGATGAAAGGCTCACCTTAGCTTGAACGTAGCCCTTTGAGCCTATGACGCAGCAGAGATCTGATGGGAGGAGCCAGCTGATAGGCAGCTCCAGGAAGGACAGGTACTTCCTGAGAACACCAATGGTCGACAGAGAGAGGAGACTGCAGTCTGTGGGAGAATGGAGAATCCTAGCCTAGTTAGTGTACCTTCTGTGCAATTTACATCTCACCCAGAATGTCAATGAAAAACAGAGATAATTTACAGGGTTACATGACATAAATGTAGTATAATTAGTGTGTTGAAGTCTTGGAGACAAAGATATGGAAAGACAAGCCATATTTTGAGTGGAGGAAAATATGACCAGACAGGAAATTGAGCTACTAGCAAAGAGTTACTGTGGGTTTGTACAGTCATATTGCCTCATGTTTTTGGGAGACTTGGATATCTACAGTAAATGGTTCATTGGGCAAAAGAGGCTTTGGGTAAGCTGGTGAAAATGAGAGGGGATTATAGTATGCAACTGTGTGAACAGGCTTTAGAATCACATTGAGGTTTATCTCCCTCTCAACACTGAATGCAGAGTACCAATGTGATAGCACACTCATGTACATGAAGATCTTGGTGTGGCATGTTTACAGCTAATCAACTATTGTGATAGAAACCACCCCTCTCTCAACAATGCTCATCACTGTCATGTTTTGTCTTTGATCTTCATGTCTTGTCCCTGTGCTTCCCTCTGCTGGTCTTATTAGGTTCTTTCCCTCTTTCTCTCTCTCTCTCTCCTCCTCCCTCTCTCCCTCTCCCGCTCTCTCTCTCTATCGTTCCGTTCCTGCTCCCAGCTGTTTCTCATTCTCCTAACGACCTCATTTACTCTTTCACACCTGTCCCCTATTTTGCCCTCTGATTAGAGTCCCTATTTCTCCCTCTGTTTTCCGCTTCTGTCCTGGTCGGATTCTTGTTTGATGTTTGCTGTTCCTGTGTCCTTGTTCCGCCCTGTCGTGTTTTTGCCTTCTTCAGATGCTGCGTGTGAGCAGGTGTCTGTCAGCTACGGCCTGTGCCTTCCTGAAGCGACCTGCAGTCTGTGGTCGCGTCTCCTGTCGTTCCTCTCTACTGACGAGAGGATTTCAGTTTCCTGTTTTGGATTTACCTTTGATATATCCAGGAGAATCATTGTTTGTTTGATACTGGAATAAAGACTCTGTTACTATTACGTCGCTTTTGGGTCCTCATTCATCAGCATAACAATCACTGGATAAAATGGTCCTGGCTGAAATCTAATCAACAGGTTGATCTCACATCCTACTGTAATCCTACACATCCTACTGATCTCACATCCTCTCGTCTGCTCTAGATCATGGGAAAGGAGGACAGGGTACAGTGTTAAATTGTCTTGTTTGTTTCCTCCTTTTGATCAGGACAGTGACACTCTAAAGGTATCATAACGTCACTTTAAACATGCAATATTTTCTAGTGTGAGCCATGTGGCACAGTAATATCATTATCTAGTATAACAGTAACTTTTTCATTTACAATATCAAGATTTTCTCTTAATTGTAAACAGAGGGCTGATATAAATACTATGTGTGCCAGTCTCTCTTGACTAAGAGTTGAGGAGAGACTGACTGCATCCCTTCTTCTTTTTATAAGAAACATTCTGTTGAAAATCCCAAATTGTTTGCATAGTCAAATTACACACAGTTATCCCACCAGACATGCCCCCAGAGGTCTTTTCACAGTCCCCAAATCCAGAACAAATTCAAGAAAGGGTACAGTATTATATAGAGCCCTAATTGCATGGAACTTCCTTCCATCTCATATTGCTGAAATAAACAGCAAACCTGGTTTCAAAAAATAGATAAAGCAACACCTCGCGGCACAACGAGTCTCCCTTATTTGACCTAGATAGTTTGTGTGTATGCATTGATATGTAGGCTACGTGTGCCTTAATTTAAAAAACAAATGTAGTTCTGTCTTTGAGCTGTTCTTGCCTATTGAAGTTCTGTATTATGTCATTCTGTATTATGTTTCATGTTTTGTGTGGACCCCAGGAAGAGGAACTGCTGCTTTTGCAACAGCAAATGGGGATCCTGATAAAATACCAATAGCAATATAGACAGCAGGGGTCAAGGGTTTGAATATTATGTAAGAGGAAGGTTTAGAGCAGAGTTCAGGGGGGAGGCAGAGGGAGTTAACTAGGGAGAAAAACATGAGAGATGATGGAGAGTGAGAGAGATCTGCCAAGCTGCTACATTAAGAGGGTTTAAAAGTTTGACCCTGGGCTGGCCTGAGGGGTGCAACACTTTAGGAAGAGCTGTGACGATGTGGCTCCACTATCTTACAAAGGCCAAAGCCATGATGAGTTGGAGGAAATAAGTCTAACAAAGGAGGGATGGTGTTGTTAATGGGAATAGATTCACATCCAGCCAGGAGAAAGGAACAAATGGTGACCGTGATAAAGAGGAGTGACTTTCAGTTAAAGCACTGAGTGATAGTTTGTTGTGTTCCTAATGCCTCGAAGCTGACTGAGAAGTGCAAGTGACACACACAAACTTCAACACTAGATGGCGGTCTTTGCCAAGACTCCAGTTCCAACTACACTGCTTTAGGATAACCTCTCTTCTTGTCCTGAGTTTATACCTTACCATGCTGATAATGATTATCCGAATATAGGTATTTGAGAAGTGCTTGGTCAACTAAAAATGTAAAGGTTAAATACTCGCCATCTGGTATGTTGCCAATGGAAGCCAGGTAGCTGTTGGTAGAGACAAGCAAAAAAACAACATCAACACAGTAGTTATTGGAGGCCTAAGCACACACAAACTTTGACTTGCAAGAAAATCCTATAGATAGGCCTACTTGCTTTCCCCCCAGAGACAAATAGTTACGTACAATTTGGAAAGTGAACTAATTACACTGCCAAAGTTCAGGCCAGTGAAAAAGTTTGTGGGTGTGAACCATACACAACCTTATCAGGACAAAGTATGGTCCTTCCAGCCATATTAGACCCAACGGTTCAGTTTCTCTGGCTACAGCTCAAATGGCTAAAAGGTGAACAGCTTAAGCCTTCACAAGGGGAAGCGGCAAGGCAGCAAAGTAACCTGTCAAATGTTAGGAATAGGATTATATGCAATAGGGAATAGTTGTCTCCTCAATTATTGATGATGGTGAGACAGTAATAGCAGCTGCAACAACCTGTTGATGTGTTCTAATGAATTGTCATGTGGTTCATGATAACTTATGAGTGGATTATGGTCTCTGGATCTTCCATGTCACATTCCACATTCGCTACAGTAACTCTCCCTCTCCTCTCATCACAGTCTGAACGCTAGAGGACATTTCACTTCTCCTCTTTCCTGTTCAGTACAAGCTCTCAATGGAGACTTACACCAAGGTAACAAAACACTGATGGCTTTATACATTTACTTGCACAATCTTTTTTTTTATATATAAAATGGTGCGTATCACTTGTGAGTTTAAGTCTAATGGGAATCATGGGATATGATCTGGACAACACAACACACTCATCCTCCCCTACTAGAGATGAGGTCTGGGTGTTGGAGGAGAGCCAGGGAGCCTTAGCTCAGAGGAAGAGACCAAGCAGGCAGCACTAGTCAATGAACACACCTGTTCTGTTCACTCACTGTACTACACTGTAGTGTAGCTACATATCACAATAATCTCAGAAGGAACTCAGAACCAAATATCTTGTGCGCACAGGCCAGCTCCTCGATTTGTAACATTTATTCCAGTCTATCATGAGAGACTGTGATATGACCAAACACAAAAACATGAATTTCATTTTATTTCACAACAGTCTGATGCAACTGTTGGACTGGTGTCCAGAGCGATCCTCCTCTCCTCCCTACTCTTCTCATGTAGTTCTCCACCCTCCTTTCTTCAGGACGTGATTTCCTGTGGGTTTCTGAGAGCAGGGCCATCTGCAGATCCATTGGTGGAGTGTGGGTTTGGACGACCTCTCAACTATGCAACAGAGGAATCATGCAAAACAATGTGTGTGTTTTTGAATGCTTGTGTGTTTGTTTGTTTGTTTGTTTGTTTGTAGGGGAGTGGGGAGGTTGGGATCTTTAGTATGTGGTGTATGTATGTTTTATAATAATGAAGTATAGGAATGTAGCCTACAAGGCTGGTTTCTTGTCCAGGTTCTGGTCCTGGATCTGTGGACAATATGTGTTTCCTAGGGTACATCCCTTGGGACGACGTGCTTTCCACAAACAGATCAAAAACGGCATATTAAAATACAATAAAATCTAAAAGGACACACACGTGTCAGCCTTACAATGATGGACAGTGTTTAAAGTCTTGTTCGTACCTGACAGCCTTGTAGATGGCAGTGTGATTGCTATGGCCACTCACTCCCCTTCCATCGAAGGTCAGCACCTGAAACAACAATAATATTCATTTGAAGATAGTTATTTCATGTTATGGCATAAAGTATCAAATATCAATGTGAAATGTTGGCTATATGCCAAAGAAAGAGATGCATGTTCACTGTCTGGTTAATGGAGGCGTGTCTTGAATGTCGGTGTCTCTGCCTGCCTCCCAAATGGCACTCTATTCCCTATATAGTGCAGAGCCCTATGGGCCCTGGTCAAAAGTCGTGCGCTAGAATAGGGTGCCATCTGGGACTCACACTGACAGCAGAATGCAGCTTGGCAGGAGACAACTGATATTTAAGAGCCCTTTTCTGCCTGCATGCCTGTTCACCAGAGAACCAAGGGAAGATGGGGAAAGGGAAAGGGGGAGCAAGCAGGTCAAAGGGAAAGAAAAACAACTTGACTAAAGACACAGCAGTTTTTGAGTGAGGCAGAGGTTAAATGTACCATGATTGTGCCCCTGAAACCTAACATAAAGGTGGACACCACACACCTTCTAACCTAGAGCAGGGTCATCTCTTGCCATTTACTGGCCTGAGGGAGACATTTTACATCTGCCAGAGTTGACTTGGAGGAGGCAAAAAATGATTACACGTACAAACACCAGTTTCTGGAAATATTAGTTGTTGCCAAACCGAACAGATAATAAAAATGGGTTCCAAGGATATCTGCTTCAACTCTTTTTTTGCTTGTTCTAGGCTTAGACTTACATGCTAAAAACTGTAACAGCAGTAAACCAATAGGAATAGGTTATATTATGGGAAAGGTAGAATACTTTATATTTCTGCAGTCTCTTTTATGATTTAGTTCATCTTTGTGCATAATCCTTAACAGCTGGCAAGTGTCTTCACTGACATTTTCAACCTCTCTCTGACCCAGTCTGTAATACCTACATGTTTCAAGCAGACCACCATAGTCCCTGTGCCCAAGAACGCCAAGGTAACCTGTCTAAATGACTACCGCCCCGTAGCACTCACATCTGTAGCCATGAAATGCTTTGAAAGGCTGGTCATGGCTCACATCAACACCATCATCCCAGACACCCTGGATCCACTCCAACTCGCATACCTCACCAACAGATGCACAGATGACGCAATCTCTATTGCACTCCACACTGCCCTTTCCCACCTGGACAAAGGGAACACCTACCTGAGAATGTTGTTCATTGACCACAGCTCAGTGTTCAACGCCATAGTGCCCTCCAAGCTCATCACTAAGCTAAGGACCCTGGGACTGAACACCTCCCTCTGCAACTAGAACCTTGGACTTCCTGACGGGCCGCACCCCAGGTGGTGAGGGTAGGCAACAACACATCCGCCACGCTGACCCTCAACACAGGGGCCCCTCAGTGGTGCATGCTTAGTCCCCTCCTGTACTCTCTGCTCACCCACGACTGGCCAAACACGACTCCAACACCATCATTAAGTTTGCCAACAACACAGTGGTGGTAGGCCGGATCACCGACAACGATGAGACCTGACAGAGATCTGACAGTGTGGTGCCAGGACAACAACCTCTCCCTCAAAGTGAGCAAGACAAAGGGCAGAGCACACCCCCATTCACATCGAATGGGCTGTAGTGGAGCAAGTCGAGAGCTTCAAGTTCCTTGGTGTCCACATCACTAAGGACCCATCATGGTCCAAACATACCAAGACAGTCGTGAAGAGGGCACGACAACGCCTATTCCCCTTCAGGAAGCTGAAAAGATTTGGCTTGGGTCCTCAGATCCTCCAAAAGTTCTGCGACTGTCCCCATACGAGAACCCTTTTTGGTTCCAAGTAGAACCCGTTTTGGTTCCAGGTAGAATCATTTTGGATTGCATGTAGAACTCCCTGTGGAAAGGGTTCTACCTGGAACCAAAAGGGTTATACATGAAACCAAAATAAGTTCTTCAAAAGGTTTCTGCTATGGGGACAGGAACCCTTTCTGGTTTTAGATAGCACTTTTTCCCCCCTAAGAGTGTATACCAGGCGGTGTCAGAGGAAGGCCCAAAAAACTGTCAAAGACCCCAGCCACCCAAGTCATAGACTGTTCTCTCTGCTACCCCACGGCAAGCGGCACCGGAGCTCCAAGTCTGGGACCAAAAGGTTCCTTAACAGCTTCTACCCCCAAGCCATAAGACTGCTGAACAGTTCCCGGATTATTTACATTGAACCCCTTATTTAATTCTTATTATTTTGCACAGGCTCAATATACACTTACTGGACTCAAACCATACACTCACACAATTAATTGGAGTCTACCTGTGGTAAATTCAATTGATTTGACATGATTTGGAAAGGCACACACCTGTCTATATAAGGTCCCACAGTTGAAATGGAATGTCAGAGCAAAAACCATGAGGTCGAAGGAATTGTCAGTAGAGCTCCGAGACAGGGAATGTCTGCAAAAAAATTCTGCAGCTTTGAAGGTCCCCAAGAACACAGTGGCCTCCATCATTCTTAAATGGAAGAAGTTTGGAACCACAAAGACTCTTCCTAGAGCTGGCCGCCCGGCCAAACTGAGCAATCGGGGGAGAAGGGCCTTGGTCAGGGAAGTGACCAAGAACCTGAAGGTCACTCTGACAGAGCTCTAAAATTCCTCTGTGGAGATGGGAGAACCTTCCAGAAGGACAAACATCTCTGCAGCATTCCACCAATCAGGCCTTTATGGTAGAGTGACCAGATGGAAGCCACTCCTCAGTAAAAGGCAGATGACAGCCTGCTTTGAGTTTGCCAAAAGGCACCTAAGGACGCCCAGACTATGAGAAACAAGATTATCTGGTCTGATGAAACCAAGATTGAACTATTTGGCCTGAATGCCAAGCGTCACGTCTGGAGGAAACCTGGCACCATTCCTACGGTGAAGCATGATGGCAGCACCATGCTGTGGGGATGTTTTTCAGCGGCATCTCTCTGGAGAGACCTGAAAATAGCTGTGCAGCAACGCTCCCCATCCAACCTGACAGAGCTAGAGAGGATCTGCAGAGAAGAATGGGAGAAACTCCCCAAATACAGGTGTGCCAAGCTTATAGCATCATACCCAAGAAGACTTGTGGCTGTAATCACTGCCAAAGTTGCTTCAACAAAGTACTGAGTAAAGGGTCTGAATACTTATGTAAATGTGATATTTCAGTTTAATTTTTATACATTTGCAAAAATGTTTTAAAAAAAAACAGTTTTTGCTTTGTCATTATGGAGATATTGTGTGTAGATTGATTAGGGAAAAAACTATTTAACGTAACAAAATGTGGAAAAAGTCAAGGGGTCTGAATACTTAGCCTCGCTATTGTTATTTTATTGTGTTACTATTTTTCCTTTAGTTTATTTAGCAAAATGTTCTTACTTTTGAAAACTGCATTGTTGGTTAAGGGCTTGTAAGTAAGCATTTCACAGTAAGGTCTGTTGTATTCGGTGCATGTGACAAATACAATTTGATGGGGAAGAAATATCCATCCAACTGTTTGGTAGTCTGATCAAAATAAAAAACAGATCAGTAGGATAAACTACACTGAACTGTTTGGTTTTGAGGGAAATCGCTAGCATCCTGCTGTGCACTCTCCTGCTTAATTATTTATCTGGAGAAAGCAGACAGACTGGGTTCAGCTTTTGTCAGAATACTAATGGTTGCGGACGGACAAAAAAAAAAAAAAAAAAAAGCGTTAAGATCTCAATTCTCAAATTCCTTTTGGTAAATTTCCTGGAACGTTGATTGAAATCTGGGAGTAAACATGCCGACAGTGACCTGAGCTCCAACCACCACAACCATATTCTGCTAAATACAAAGAAAGGAAGACATGACCCTCTTTCAGTTCATTATCAGTGGAGCTTGGGAAGCCTGTGAGAGACATTCACAGATACAAAAGACTATTGACAATGGCCAGAAGACTGTGGTGCCAAAACTGCCTATACAAATAATCTAGCATTTTCAGGATGGTTTTGTTAGAAAAACACGCACAGGAGAAAAAAGTCATTAAATCAATCAGATACAGTACTGTATAGAATTGGCTACTTGATAAATGATAGTGAGATTCAGTGGTGAGTTGGTCATCATACCAGGTTGATGGAGTGGGCTCTTATGTGCTTCAGGATTAGAGAGGAGGCCATTGAGATGCTCCATTCTACGTTGGGATTGTCTGGCAGTTCTCTGAAAGATGAAGAGGGGCATACGTTAGAGATTATTTAACCTTTATTTAACTAGGCAAGTCAGTTAAGAAAAAATTCATATTTACAATGGTGGCCTAGGAACAGTGAGTTAACTGCCTTGTTCAGGGGCAGAACGACAGATTTGTACCTTTTCAGCTCGGGGATTCGATCTAGCAACCTTTCGGTTACTGGCCTAATGTTCTAACCTCTAACCTGCCGCCCCAAAGAGTTACAGTGGGGCTCTGGTTGAAAGTAGTAAACTATATAGGGAATAGGGTGCCATTTGGGACATTGATAAAACTGGCTGAGGCCTATGCAGGTACGTCACCCTTCTCTAACTGGCTAGACTACTGTAGCACACCAACCAACCAAAACAGTAGCCTGACTTCAACTCAACAAAATGGTGGGCCAGTTTTAGATTGAAAAACCACACTGCTGCATTTAGGATATGTAGCCTACTTCTTACAATGCACAAGATTCACATACGGAGAACACTGGACCCAACCATTGAAAAGGTTCTCTTTCTTTTAGAATGTATGCCAGCCAGGGTACACTATAGCTGGCCGTTAGGGGTCAGTGGGGCCTTAGTATCCTGTTCAACTGAATCTACAGCCTAGGGAGAACAAAGACCATATATATCACACACACCCGTGGGTTCAGAAAGTATTCAACATCTTTCAAATACTTTATCTGTGATTGATTGAGTTTTCCTGGCACAATGAAACCAATGGAATAGCCCCAAAAAGTGCAAACCCCACCCATCTCATACTGGAGGCAGACTTAATCAAACAGTCATAGTATTTAAAAGATTTCAAATACTATTTGGATCCAGGTGTACATCCCACACCTCCCTGAGCTACTCTAGTCTGTCCATCAGACAACCTCATCACTCAACACACCAACTATCTATGGGGGGGTCACTCATGCTGATCACTCTCACAGCTTTCTTCGCCTCTCTCCCTCACACTCTTTCACTCTCTCTCGCTCCCTCTTTCATTCTGTCTCGCTTGCTCTCATTCCCTCTCTCCTGCCTCTCTTTCCCTCCAGAGACATCAAACATTCATAAGAGAGAGAGAGGGAGAGAGAGCGAGCCAGTGGAGCATGTTGAGAGTGATTCAGACACACTCGGGTCGGGGCAGTTCAGATGAAAACAAAGTTCTGAGGGCTTCATTAGGAAGGCTGGCTAAAGCAGTACAGTGCTCTCGCTCTCACACAGAGATGAACCATTTTCTCTGCTAGTTACATGTTGATTTGACCAACAATAAGAATAGGAGGTTTGACTGTTGCAAAATGGATGCATAGGGCTAATAGAACGCATGATGACATTTGACGTACTTGGTTAAAAAAACAACACCACAGCTCAACGCCAGGGAAGCAGATGAATGGGAGAGAAACAGGGGAGAAAGAAAAGGGTAGACACTGGACAGAGAGCAATGACCTGATGTCTTGTACATTTTGAGATGGGGTGGGTGGCGGAGGTGATGGGGTAGAGGGTGAATAGAGGTTATCCCACCTCCCCCTTGGTTCATAACAATGGGGCAGGACAGTTGTGCCTGTGGAGGGACGTGATGGATCAGGACACAAATCAAACGCCTGCCAGGGCTATGGGGGTCAGGCCTGAAGGGTGCTGTATCATGGGGGGGGGGGTGTATTAGGGTTGAAGTAGTCTGCCCTCCTACTGCATTAGTAGGATTCCTAATTATGTTCATATGCGCCATGTTCTCTTTTGTTTTGGATGACAAATGTTGTTGGACTTTGGTTCAAAGCATTGGTCATTAGCTAAGTATGCATGAAAGGCACAATGTAGAAAAAGTAAAGCGTGACACAAAATGAGACATTTTCTCTGGTTGCAAAGGCGTGAGACGTTAAACAAGAATATTCGGCTTCACAACTTCATCTCTGTTAACAAGACATGTAAACAACACCAAAACACATCAACTTTAAACCTCACACACCCTTCACAGCAAACAGCTATTGTATATATTATTTGTTGTCAAATTTAGCTTTGAAGTGCAACTGTAATTTACTGTTCTTCTTCCACAAGCCTGGTTGAAAAAAAAATAAGATTCAGTTTTTACCCTGGCAACCGTAGCTAAGCAAAAGAGGACAAAGAGAGGAAAAAAAATTGAAGAAAAATGTACAAAAGACAGATGATCTACCTGACCTTTCCTCAAAGCAGGATGAGGCAGCAGAGTGAGCTTCGCTATGGCAACAGTGCCAAATGCCCTAGAGTAACCTCCCCGTTCCTAGCCCCCCTCCTGCAGCTTTGCATGTGGATGTCTAATTGCTTGCAGGCATCTGGATGCAGTGGTTGAACTTTGGCCCAGTAGACAAGAGGGGCAGTGCTATGCTGTAGGACAGACTGACTGACAGACAGCACTTTCCTTGTTTAGTCTGGTCACATGGGCCAGCCAGAGGCCTAGGATACTGCCAGGCAAGCTCAGGCTCCTGTCCCCACTGTCAGGTTTATAGGGCATGCTGGGAAAACGCTGAGACACACCGCTGGTTGGTTAACTCCTTCACGGCACACTTACATGAAACACAAAATGTCTTATGTAAAAGAAAACACTGCAATATTTAATTTACTTCGGAACGGTGGGAAGTTTAGCATATTCTAAATGGACTATTACACAATAGGCCCATGTGTTTTGTTACATTTGATCTTTTTACAGAGGGTTTGATAGGCTGTGATTTTACTTTCAATATGTCTACAATGTTTATTTGTACTCTTATAGGCCTACATGTATTTAAGCTTAAAATAGCTCTAGCAAATACAGTGTTCAGTCAGATAAGGGCTGCTATGCAAAGAAATTCTCTCAATATACACACACATTATTTAGTATAAGCTCCATCATATCACTTTATCTCCCCCGTCCAAAATAGAGTGTGCCCTTAAGACGATGGAGTGTTTCAACCATCAACAGACTATTTTGGACTAATATTCTCCCCCATACGTGGTGACTGTGATTGCATTAACAGTTGGCCAGGACAGGGCAGTGTGTTGAGTGGCTGACATGGGAACACAGTGAGAGGTTGGCACCACTCAACACAAGATTCTCTGTCAGTCCTCAGTGCGTGTATGTGTATGTCTGTGTGTGTGGTGGTGTGTGTGCGCGTTTCTCTTAGTCCTCAGCTCTGCCCTGCCAGCAGCTAGTAAATCAGCCAGAGCTATTTTTTACCACCAGATCGATGTATAATTAAACACAGTGGGGGAGGATGATGCTCCGACTCTACTCTGACATGCCTCCTGCACTCTCTTAACTCTTACTGGATACCAAAACAACAAGTTGGCTAGGACACTTGAAAGTTTATATCCTACCGAACTATAAAAGGTCAGGTTCATCTTCCTTAGGAAATACAGTATCTACTTGGTGGAGGGACGCCTCAGGGGCAAATGACGCTGTGATGAGGCAGGCCACTGAAGTTAGTCACCTCTGCAGAAGTTAGAAGACTGAATTGGGCTGTGTCTCAAATGGCTCTCTATTCCCTATAAAAAAGTGCACTACTTTTGACCGAGGCCGATTGGTATCTTGTCAAAAGTAGTGCACTTTATTGGGAATAGGGTACAATTTGGGATGCATGTATAGAGTCACTGCTGTAGTCAGTCAGAGGGAAGACTACAGTACAGTGTGCTCCAGGCCAATGAATAATGGGTTGTGTGGGAGTGGATGAACTTTTGCTGGGACCGACAAGCTCTCTCTCTCTCACACGTTGTGCAGGGAGCGGGCAGAGTGAATGGAGGTCGCGCCAGTGCAAGTGGAGAGGCAGCGCAGCAGATCGGGCTCAGATCAGGGCTGATCAACAAAAGCCATGCCCCATGATGCACTGGGGCCCAGCCCAGAGACTGTCAACACAGCTGTCCTATTCATTAAGGTCTGACGAGGATGAGGGCCAGCCAGTCAGCCAGACAGACATCATCTGATCATATCACAGCACCACTGAACGACTGACTAGAAGAGAGGGAGAACACTGTCTGACTGGGGGGGGGGGAGGAGAAAGCGAGAGAGAGTACAGGGGAAAATTTGATGATTTTTGGGGGATAATGCATTTATGAATTCTTCATAAACTTGTAGATATGTTATCAATGTTCACACATGTCAAACAAACAGGACACTCTTGATTGATAAAGATGAACAATTCTGATTTAGATGCATGGGCTATTTTTCACCTTGGCAAAAGGCTTCCCATTTCATGGCTGCCTGCAAAAGGAGAATTGGCCTTTATGGCATGTGCCCTAATATCCAGTGTTAACCAGTGTTAGCACTGAGGCAATAAAACAACAAGAACACTAAAAGGAGGAGCTACTCCATTGAATAAAGCCTACAACAGAGCAAAATGTTACAATAATCGGACTAAACAAGTAAGAGGTAGAGTATAAAGACAATGATGAAACCCTAGTTTATGATGAATGTGTGAACTCAGTGTTATGGGAAAGATGGGGGTTGGAGGTGTGGCACTGGGCCTAAAACATTAGTGATGGCATCACTGGTTGGACGGCAGTTACTAATCCAACAGTCACCTCATACTGAATCTGAGGTGCACAAATGCACACACGCACGTAGTAAGAGGGTTGTAGGGTTAATTTAGGGCAGGGCACTGCTGTGTGTAGACTCCCTCAGTGACACCAGTGTTCCACCTCTCTGTGTTAGTCAGCTAACAGACCAGCTCCTCGGGAATGACGTCTCACTTTATTAGTTCACGTCAACATGACAACTGAGACGACCCAGAGGAAGTACATGTACATCTACACACACTTGTCTCAAGATAGTGATAATGTACTGTAGCCAAGCTGCGGCCAAACATTTACAGACAGAAAAAAGAAAAACAGATCAGTGACCTAGATTGGGAGGCTGAAATGTGAAGGGCTCAGAGCCGTTCCA
The DNA here is from genome assembly GCF_045679555.1 of Salvelinus alpinus. NCBI lineage: Eukaryota > Metazoa > Chordata > Actinopteri > Salmoniformes > Salmonidae > Salvelinus > Salvelinus alpinus. Next base: position 84,829,384 of record NC_092086.1, read on the forward strand.
AAATCCACTCCATGGTCCTTAGCAGTTGGCTTCAGCAGACAAGGGAGGGGGGAGAGAGAGAAAAAAAAATATTGTGTGATAGAGAGAGGGGGAAGAGGGCAAGAGAAAAAGGTGTGAGAGAGAGCAAGAGAAGGTGGGGGTAGGGGTCTTACAGAGTAGTTTAGGGGGTGTGTCTTTTAGGCAAACACCAAAAACACAGGAAGGAGAGTGGGCTGTCAGCCACTAGTACAAGGTGAGGGTCATAGCTCACACCAACACACACGCACTTACATCCTGATTCAGATCAAAGTTGATACATCTATCTGTGTGCACAATCTTTTTTTTATTTAACCAGGCAAGTCAGTTAAGAACAAATGATTACTTACAATGACGGCCTACTCGTCAAGATGATAAAATGGAAAGGGAGGTAGTGAGGTTATGAAATGCCAACAATGTACTGCGGGGCAGACAATCTGGGCATGCTGCCATCTAAATAATGCCAGTTCCAGGTCAAGCTCGCATGCCACTCCTGTCCTGGTGAACTGCGGTGCATAATCTCAAGCGGCAGACAGACCTGTTCTGAGAACCTCCACAATTTCCTGGTACAGCCACTGGGGTTTGTCCACAGAAAGGTCTCCTACTATTTATTTCCACCCTCCACTTTTTTCCTGTAATGTGAGCACTTTTGAACACAACCCCTACCCGCTGACTCTGTCTGGGCTGAGAAGTCAGTGATTATAGCCAGCGGTCTGTTCCAGAGGATTGTAAACCTTGCAGACGCATCAACAATACTCGTAAAAACATGAAATAGCAAAACACAGAAGATTTTACAGAGCAGTACAGTACATACCTGAAAAAGACAGTTCAAAGTTATGAGGGATAGGGGTCAAATTTAATTTCAACACATATCCTCCTAGTTTAAAATGATCTAGCAATCAGAATTCAAATCCCTCTCACAGCTTTACGCAACATTATCTACAATGGTATTTTTCCCTTTCCAAGTTTCCAGGAAGTATTTCCATCACACAGTGAATATTCTATGCAGACTCTAGCCAATGAAGCTAAGACCTGGCCAGGCCCTTTTGTTTGTGTCTGAAAGGGGGTGTCCAGTGGTATGTGCTGAGCCCAGGGGTGGTCTGGACTCTGGACCAATACCAGCCATGGGTTGCGTCCCAAATGGCACCCTATTCCCTATACTGTGCACTACTTTGAGGTTTGACCAGAGCTGTATGGGCTCTGGTCAAAAGTAGTGCACTAAATAGGGAATATGGTGTCATTAGGGATACAACCATGGCCTCCTTTACTAGGATGCTGTAAGTAAAAATACACAGCCATCTTATCCATCCCGCTGAACCCCAGCCATGACGCCATTGATGTTCTCATTCTCTCTGAACCACCAGAGGATTTGTCCAATGAACTCCTCGTCTACCAATTACTGTACAAAATGACCACTATTAGGGAAAAATACATTACCTGCTTAGGCCTATTTATTGTTAATTACCAGTGAACACTATTTATCTGACGAAAAAAACGTATCAGATACGCCACCTTTGGATGCATGTCTGGATATGCGCAGCTAGTCAGTCTACTAGCTAAAAAAGTATTCTGGTTAAAGGTCTACAGACAATAGCAATTGTCTATTCTAGTAACAGAATGGGGATTCCTTCTGATATACAATGGGAGGCGTACATTGATTAGCACAGAGTAATTAGTACTTCAAAGTTATAAAGCTAATTCATGAGAGTTAATATGAGCTTTAATATACAGTGCATTCGGAAAGTATTCAGACCCCTTGACTTTTTCGACATTGTTACGTTATCCTCATCAATCTACACACATTACCCCATAATGTCAAACGAAACAGCTTTTTATCATTTTTTTGCACATTTATAACAGGTTCATCCTGTTTCCATTGATCGTCCTTGAGATGTTTCTAAAACTTGGGAGCCCACCGGTGGTAAATTCAATTGATTGGACATGATTTGGAAAGGCACACATCTGTCTATATACTGTAAGGTCCCACAGTTAACAGTGTATGTCAGAAGAAAAACCAAGTTATGAGGTTGAAGTAATTGTCCGTAGAGCTCAGAGACAGGGTTGTGTCGATGCAGAGATCTGGGGAAGGGTACCAAAAAAATGTCTGCAGCATCGAAGGTCCCCAAGAACACAGTGGCCTCCATCATTCTTAAATGGAAGAAGTTTGGAACCACCAATACTCTTCCTAGAGCTGGCCGCCTGGCCAAACTGAGCAATCAGGGGAGAAGGGCCTTGGTCAGGGAGGTGACCAATAACCCGATGGTCACTCTGACAGGGCTCCAGAGTTCCTCTGTGGAGATGGGAATACCTTCCAGAAGGACAACCATCGCTGCAGCACTCTTCCAATCAGAACTTTATGGTAGAGTGGCCAGACTGGGACTGGGAGACTAGTCAGGATTGAGGGAAAGATGAACAGAGCAAAGTGCAGAGAGATCCTTGCTGAAAACCTGCTCCAGAGCACTCAGGACCTCAGAGTGGGGTGAAGGTTCACCTTCCAACAGGACAATGACCATAACCACACAGCCAAGGTTCACCATCCAACAGGACAACAACCCTAACCACACAGCCAAAACAATGCAGGAGTGGCTTTGGGATAAGTCTCTGAATGCCCTTGAGTGGCCCAGCCAGAGCCTGGACTTGAACCCGATCAAACATCTCTGGAGTGACCTGGAAATAGCTGTGCAGTGACGCTCCCCATCCAACCTGACAGAGCTTGAGAGGATCCGCAGAGAAGAATGGGAGAAACTCCCCAAATACAGGTGTGCCAAGCTTGTAGCGTCATACCCAAGAAGACTCGTGGCTGTAATCGCTGCCAAAGGTGCTTCAACAATGTACTGAGTAAAGGGTCTGAATGCTTATGTAAATGTGATATTTCAGTTTTTTATAAATTTGCAAAAATGTCTAAAAAGCCGTTTTTGCTTTGTCATTTTGGGGTATTGTGTGTAGGTTGATGAGGGGGGCTGTAATGTAACACAATGTGGAAAAAGTCAAGGGGTCTGAAAATTTTCCAAATGCACTGTATATGACATAAATGATAAGAATATAGCAGCGACTACATCTCAAATCCTTATGACATTTTCATATCAAGAAGCACTGACTTTTAATGAGCACTAAACAGTAAAATTTGTTTATCACTTAGGTCTAAGTCACTCACAACATAAGTCTTAATATTCACCAATTAGTCACATAACTAATTGCTGAAAAGAAATGGTGGCCAAAATATCATATTACATTGCAGGCCTGGTAAGATTTCAGAGGGCAGAGAGAGAGCATGTCCAACAGGGGCCGACCTCTCAATGCCTCTGGGGCCTAATAGTTTATGGCCCCTAATGACAGAGTACGCCAATACATCAGGCCAGGCTGACTAGGCTCTGTCGTGGTAAGAAAGGAGGAGTTTGATTTGTGACTGGTTCACTGTTTGTTCTGACAGACACTGGGGGGTGCTCAGCTTGATGTGCTGCTAATGGGCAGGCATGCTGGGTTCAGAGTCCTGGGCTGGCTGGAGGTCGTGCACTGCACCACACACTGCTTCTTCATGTTTGTTTTCACTTTTCACCATCAGCCCATCATTTCAAAAATCACATTATGTGTCAGGCTTAATAAATTGACCATCGGTTGACTGTTCTGACAGGGTTGCTTATAGACAGGTTGGTTGTTTAGCACCAAAATTGGCGTGTGCGCAACAATGGGGCAAAAAATACAGGGTTGGCTTAGATTGTTGACAAGATATAAACTATATTTAGTCTCCAATGTTTATTGAAAACATAAATACATTTGCACAATGAGTACTTGTCTCTCAAATACATCATTACAGTTGTTGGTTAGTTGGCTAGCGAATTCTTGCCATATTAGCATAGACGTGACATCAATCAAAACACCTCAAAACATTAGGGGTGTAACAGTGCACCAACCCCACGGTTGGGTACGTATTGTGGTTTTGGGGTCACGGTTGGGTTCGGTTTTGGTACATCGGGAAAATTAAAATGGCAAAAGTTTTGTTTATTTAAGAAAATACAAAGTGTTGGTATTCCTGATGGTATTCCATGATCATATAATGCCTGATGAGAGCACAAATCAGGAATAACAACCTTTGTATTTCTTAAAATGAAGATGCATGATTACTCAACAACACTAAAATAAAGTGCAATATGCATGTGAAATCAATATAGAAACATGGCTCAGACATTGCTATGCTTTTTTACAAAGAGAAAAAGATGCACAATTGTGTGACTCTCATAAAGGGGGCGTGTCTGTAGCACATTACTTCTCATCTCCCACTCAGGAATAATGTGATGGGCTGCCACTAAGTACCTCTGTGTAAGCCCCGAAGGTCCATCCATCTGTAGTAGCCTAAACGCAACACAGGGTGCATTGACAACTTCAGATTTAGTTGGCATATATAGAGTGGGTACTACCCATTTGCTGAAATGGGTGCCGAGAGGGCCAAGTTTGTAATGTGGATCGAGCACTTTTTTGCATTTCCGTCTTGCTCCGGTGGTACGAATACTGGGTTGATTCCGCCGTAAATGTGTCAACACATTTGAGGTGTTGGCAGCTGCATAGACTATTCTCGTTGAGCAGTGGCTACATAGTACTGTTAACTCTCTGTCAATCACTGTTGTAATCTACTGGGAAGCCAAAATGTTCCCAAACTGGAGATTTAAACGTTTGTCGACCCCACCACTTGCCATCGTACAGAAGTAGTTCCTAGCTGCGCCTCACAAAAGGCCAGTTTGAAATGTGCCAATTAAGATTCAAATTTTCATTACAACGTGCGCATAGGCAATAGGTGGACCGAACCGAGGTCCCCATAATTGTACCGATACACCTCTACAAGACATGGTATGAAAAACAAGATAAAACTAGCCAGCTATGATTCCCCACATGGCAGCTTCTTGTCATTGTTGCTTACCTTTATTTAACTAGGTAAGGCAGTTAAGAACAAATTCTTATTTTCAATGACGGCCTAGGAACAGTGGGTTAACTGCCTTGTTCAGGGCAGAACGACAGATTTTAACCTTGTCAGCTCGAGTATTCGATCTTGCAACCTTTCGGTTACTAGTCCAACGCTCTAACCACTAGGCTACCTGTCGCCCCGAATCACAACACACAGCCTTTTGCCCCATTGAATCGTGTACATTGTTTTAGTGGCGTTGTCAGCTAACCGGTCTAACTACACAGAACAAAAATAAAAAACACAACATGCAACAATTTCAAAGATTTTACAGAGTTACAGTTCATATAAGGAAATCAATTCATTTAAATAAATAAATTAGGCCCTAATCTATGGATTTCACAACAGGGAATATAGATATGCATCTGTTGGTCACAGATACCTTTTAAAAAAAGGTAGAGGCGTGGATCAGAAAATCAGTCAGTATCTGGTGTGACCACCATTTGCCTCATACAGCATGACACATCTCCTTCGCATAGAGTTGATCAGGCTGTTGATTGTGGCTTGTAGAATGTTGTCCCACTCCTCCTTCAATGGCTGTGCGAAGTTGCTGGATATTGGGGGAAACTGGAACACTCTGTTGATCCAGAGCATCCCAAACATGCTCAATGGGTGATAGGTCTGGTGAGTATGCAGGCCATGGAAGAACAGGGACATTTTCAGCTCCTGGAATTGTGTACAGATCCTTGCAACGTGGGGCTGTGTATTATCATGCTGAAACATGAGGTGACGGCGGCCGATGAATGGCACAACAATGGGCCTCAGGATCTCGTCACAGTATCTCTGTGCGTTCAAATTGCCATCGATAAAATGCAATTGTGTTCTTTGTCCTTAGCTTTTGCCTTCCCATACCCTAACCCCACCGCAACCATGGGGCACTCTGTTCACAACGCTGAAGTCAGCAAACCCGCTCGCCCACATGCCGCCATACACGCTGCCATCTGCCTGGTAAAGTTGAAACTGGGATTAATCCGTAAAGAGCACACTTCTCCAGCGTGCCAGTGGCCATCGAAGGTGAGCAATTGCTCACTGAAGTTGGTTACGTCTCAGAAATAGTCAAGTCAAGACCCTGGTGAGGATGACAAGCACACATGAGTTTTCCTGAGACGGTTTTTGACAGTTTGTGCATAAATTCTTCAGTTGTGCAAACCCAGTTTTATCAGCTGTCTGCGTGGCTGGTCTCAGACGATCCCGCAGGTGAAGAAGCTGGATTTGGAGATCCTGAGCTGTTGTGGTTTCACGTGGTCTGCGATTGTGAGGCCGGCTGGACGTACTGCCAAACATTCTAAAATGACTTTGGAGGCAGTTTATGGTAGAGAAATTAACATTAAATTCTCTGGAAAAAGCTCTGGTGGACATTTCTGCAGTCAGCATGCCAATTGCACACTCCCTCAAAACTTGAGACATCTGTGGCATTGTGTTGTGTGACAAAACTGCACATTTTAGAGTGCCATTTTATTGTCCCCAGGTGAACCTGTGTAATGATCATGCTGTTTAATCAGCTTCTTTATATGCCACACCTGTTAGGTGGTTGGATTATCTTGGCAAAGGAAATGCAAACAAATTTGTGCACAATGTTAGAGAAATACGCTTTTTGTGTGTATGCAAAATGTCTGGTATCTTTTATTTCCTGCTCATGAAACCAACACCTTACATGTTGCGTTTATATTTCTGTTCAGTATACGATTTTACGCTAAGCAGGCACTTCTTATTTAAAACAGCAGATTCCTTTCTGAACCAACATCCCAAACACAACATGGGTAATGTATATCCATGCCATCAATAGTTAAAGAAAATCAATTTTAAGGGCATCATTGCTACTGGAACAACCTAGCAGCACCTAACAGGTGTAGTAAGCCACATCTGGCTGTTTTTAAAAGGAATGTGTGGGATTGGTTGGCCTGTATGTTCTGCTGCAGAATAATTGTGCTGAAGATTGCTTACTTGCTGACAGAGACTACTTACTTGCAGTCGTGTATAGTGACTTGGGAGGCTGGTATTCCCAAAACGGCACAGCTGTCTAGAAGCTCTTCTCGACGCTGGAACCCTTGATTGTAGTAATTGCCTAAGTGATTATTTGGCGAAAAGTAATTACTTTATATGTTGTCATGTAAAGGAATTGCCACATGGCTATAAAACACGAAGTAGTAATTAACACTTCATTTTATAACTATTTACAATACTTGGCTCTTGTAAGCCGTGTCTCTTTTCTTGTGTCAAGCATGAATTAAATAATAGTGCTGAACAAACCATTGTTTTTGAACAAATGATCAAAATAGAAAATGGGAGACCTAGCTATACAGACAAGTTGGTGCTGCAGCGTATTGCTATTTTCCTAGACGACTAAACTCAACTTCACAATGTCGTGTGTAATTGCGGGCTATTCTTTGGGTGCTGAAATCAGTATTTTTTTTAAATAAATAACTTATGTGACGTCGGAGTTCCAGTCCGCCCACAACAGTCGCAGCTCCTCCATCGTAAATAGTTGAGTTTAATCGGCTACTATTTTCCATGGAAAATTATGTAAAGTTAGCCCTGATTGTAGGACGGAATACACAGGCTACGCAAATGACCAATGAAAAGCTAAATCTGTTATTCATTGTAAACCCACCTTGAGATAAACACAATAAATGAACAGAGGCATTGAGTTCCACGAGTCTCAAAATTGCTGGCGCAAAGAACATGCATTCATCATCCGGATGAGCCGTTAAAAAGAGTGCTCGAACATCGCCAGTTAAATCGCTTGTTTTAGACGATTTGATTTGTTTGTCTCTACATAACATAAATCGCAACAAATGTTTACGTGACTTTGCTGAATTCTGCCGATAGTAAATGTATTGTATCCAAAAGAAGTAGGACAAAATTGCTCCAAAAATTATAAGTAAAATATGCATTCTTTTTTTATTTTTACCGTTGTTACAAACATTCCGTATTTTCACAAAGTGTCCTGTATCAAAGGTTCCGCTACAAAAGTAACATATTCTGCTGTATTTCCTGTTTCTGGAACGTAACATTTTAATATCCTGACAATATATCATATCTATCTACAAAAAAACTCACAGAAAATGGCCGTAAATAAACGAATATCCATTTGATATGAAATTCAGAAATGTTCTAATGATAACGTTAAATAAGCATATGAAAGTTGCCCCTTTTCTGTTGTAAGCATTTCTGTTGGATGCATCCGTTTGTTGACAACTCCGTTAAAGGTGCAAGTAAGGTAACGTGAAACAACCAACCGATAATTTATCTTATTCAAATCATGTATTTTGTTTTATCTAAACTGTGGACACATTATTACTTGTATTTTGGGTGTTCAACAAGCAGTTTTTGTCTCAGGAGGGAGCCACGATGGAATTTTGGTTCGCCAGTGGGGATGGTTTGAACGTTACACAACATTATCCTCTTTGGTATAATAAAAATAAATACTTTGAAAAAAATCACGTAGTTTGGAAAACAATGATTTGAATGCTAATCACTATTTTAAAATATATTTAACACGCACAAAAAATATGCTTCATGAAAGTCCTGTATTTTTTTTAAATGTAAGAATTTACACAATCCTGTCAGGACATCGATACTAGACAAATCAAATGTGGTGCAGCCAAACTCTGTGGTGCAGCCTTCTGTCTACAACACTCTTCCACAGTCTGTCAACAGCGGATTTACAAGCATCTGCCCCATAAGACCCCATTTGACTTCTTACAGGGTATTTTTCCGAATGTGAGGTGAGTACCTATCTCTTTATATGTGCACAGAAGTTACATGTTTTGAAAATATAGCAGAACTTTGGGTTACGCTTAGCTGCCACTTTAGCGTACTGTACTAGAGGGTGCGAATTACCCTTTGCAAGATGGCGGCTTGGTTGAGAATTCATAGGTGAAATATTGTAGCCAACAACATAATGTCGTTTTACGGTATGCGATGTTTTTATGTACTTTATTACGGGTTCAAGTATGCTGTATTTACATATTTATGCCAAATGAAGGCTACCGTTACTTCGTTAATTTCAACTAAAATGAAACGCACATATCCTTAAATTCAGCAACAAGCTATCGATATTGTAAGCTAGCTAGCATGTAAGCTAACAAGGCAAAAAGCACCAGGCAGAGACGAAGCATTAGACTGCAGCGAGCATTGCCTATGCCAAGTTGCTACTAAGGTTTGCAGCTGTAATCTTGTGTTGAATATTAACTAGATCATTCGTTTTAGACAATCGTAGTTAATAATTCATTTTCAGAGATGATGTAAAGGTTATATTTCTAGCTAGTAACGTAAACGTTATGCGCAAACTAGCTAGCTAGGCAATCATGTCATGTAAGTTAGCTCGCTAACATGATTACGAACTAGCTAGTTATTGTAAACATATGTATAACCAGCATCACCAACAAACCCAAAAGTAACTATTTGAATCTTTCACGGAGGCAGCATATTTAGTCAATACATTGCTCTAATAATGATATTATAGCAATGTGACTAAACATGCTCAGTGTGGTTTGTTGCAATCAGTGCTTGTTATTTATTCAGCCTGAACAATACGTTTTTTCCTTGCAACTACAATTCAACATCTGGTCCAGTCTGTCAACAAACTGGTACTATTCGATAATAAGAGTCGTATTAGATATCATGTTCTGTATTGATGAGCAACTCACTATTGAGTAGAATGTGAACAAAGTCCTCTAATGTCAGCTGGCCTAAAGATGCAGACTCAGATCATCCAGTTTATTTATGAAGCGCACACTTGACCTGTTTCGTCTCCTATTGGTCCTCATTGGTTGTCAGTTTTACTATTTTATCGATCATTACATATTATGTAAAAAATTATAGGAATGAGGGAAGTGGAAGGGACTCATTCAATATTCTTATTGGTGGTTGTGATGTTGCATTGCCTTAGGTTTTATCTGTTGCTAAATTCTTGGCAGGAAGATGGCATAGCCTGATGGAAGATAATTATTGTGCCATCCTTGTGGACATGAAGAACAACCATCAAAAACTCACTGGGGAAAGCTGCCACCTTACCTTGTGCATGCCGCTAGTGCATTTTGTTTTCTGTAGCCTATATCCAAGTTGTATCAGAGATGGTTCACAGTCATGATAGGGGTGGATTTGAGGCTCCCTGTTTCATCATAGTCTAGGTAGTGTGTCATTTCAACTATGAATTCAGTGTTTCAGCAGGATATTTCATGCCAATTTATTGTTTATACATTTGAAGGAAAAGCTCAAAGGCAAATGCAGCTTTGGAGAGCAACTGTGGCGATTTGGTTCCCTTCAAGAATCACCTCTTTTTTTTTAGGGAAGCAGCATGACATTAGAGATGCACAGCAGTTCAGGATTTTTCTGACAGATTAATCCTGACAACAAAATGTGCCTTGTCATTCTTGTCTTCGCCATGTCTGTCTGGATGAGACCTGTGTAACCGATGTTTTTGACAAATCCTAGATTTCAGAGGACAGGGTGTGCATCAGATTAACATTTAGGCTTTCCCTCTCAAACTGAATCTGTACAGTCTGCTATCTGCATTAGTGTTACTCTGAAAAGGAAGATGGGGACCTTCGGCGTAAGCAGGTCTTCTAAATTACAGTACCGTTCAAAAGTTTGGGGTTACTTAGAAATGTCCTTGTTTTTAAATCAAAAGCACTTTTTTGTCCATTTTTAAAATAATATAAAATTGATCAGAAATACAGTGTAGACATTGTTAATGTTCTAAATGACTATTGTAGCTGGGAATGAGATTTTTTTGTTACTTTTGTTTTGTTAAATGGAATATCTACAGAGGCCCATTATCAGCAACCATCACTCCTGTGTTCCAATGGCACGTTGTGTTAGCTAATCCAAGTTTATCATTTTAAAAGGCTAATTGATCATTAGAAAACCCCTTCGCAATTATGTTAGTACAGCTGAAAACCGTTGTTCTGATTTAAAGAAGCAATAAAACTGGCCTTCTTTAGACAAATTGAGTATCTGGAGCATCAGGATTTGTGGGTTCGATAACAGGCACAAAATGTCCAGAAACAAAGAACGTTCTTCTGAAACTCATCAGTCTATTCTTGTTCTGAGAAATGAAGGCTATTCCAGAAACTGAAGCTCTCGTACAACGCTGTGTACTACTCCCTTCACAGAACAGCGCAAACTGCCTCTAACCAGAATAGAAAGAGGAGTGGGAGGCCGCGGTGCACAACTGAGCAAGAGGACAACTACATTAGTGTCTAGTTTGAGAAACAGACACCTCGCAATTCCTCAACTGGCAGCTTCATTAAATAGTACCCGCAAAACACCAGTCTCAACAGTAAAGGGGCGACTCCAGGATGCTGGCCTGTCCAGGGTCTGTGTTCTTTTGCCCATTAACAATGTCTACACTGTATTTCAGATCAATTTGATGTTATTTTAATGGACGAGAACATTAGCTTTTCTTTCAAAACCAAGGACATTTCTAACTGACCCCAAACTTTTGAACGGTAGTGTACATTAAAGCATTACAATTCAAAATGTTTTGTTTGTAGTGTGCTCTTTTTATTGGACGAGGAGGTTTGCCCTCCACAATGAGGTTTGCTCCAGAGAGCCCCTCTGTTAATACTTACGTTGGCCTCGACCCTTGCAGCAGTCTCCTACAACACTGCTACCCTCCCGTCCAGACAGATATAGGCCATTGATGGATGCTTGTCTATGCCAGTGATTTTCAACCTGTGGTCCACGGGGGTACTGCAGGTGGTCAGCGACATTTTTGTTCACATTTTCTTTCTTCTCACAATAATGTAAGTTGGCAGTTTTATGGGTATTGTAATACATTTGACGTAAGTGCATATTGTTTATAATAATAAGCCTTTAAAGGCCCACCTCAGAAGTTGCCACACCTATTTCAGGTAATTCCTGTCCTAAAGTGGAAATTCTTGTTTAGGTTACAAATCGAAGATTGACGCAGGCTGCTAATACCTATTCAGAAATTGGGTGTGGGAACGTTGTGATTTGCACATGTAGCAGAGAAACACACCGGGCACTGACTGCCAGCTGCCAGTGTAACTAGCTAGCATGCTAACCTTAGCGAGCTAATGAAAGTGCTGACCCCAATTTAATCGATTGCTTGGCCGACAGGCTATTGGTTGACCAAGTTTTTATTTTTTTTGTAGAGCAGTAGCAAATATATATTTAATGGCACACAAGACACATATCTTATTCGCGCCTATCTCAGTGAACTAATCCATTGCAGATGCCGCGAGGATGGCACAGTCCAAGAAGAAAAGGGAGTGTGGTTAAAATGCACAATGCACTTCTCTCAACAGAATGCACTCTCTTCTGGCAATTTGTGCACATTTATTGTTTCATAACATCGTTGTGTGAATTGTTTGCGTTTGATTGTTAGTCTATCAATTCCCCATTTAAATATACAGTTGAAGTCGGAAGTTTACATGCACCTTAGCCAAATATATTTAAATTTTTTCACAATTCCTGACATTTAATCCTAGTAAAATTTTCCTGTTTTAGGTCAGTTAGGATCACCACTTTATTTTAAGAATGTGAAATGTCAGAATAATAGTACAGATTTATTTCTTTCATCACATTCCCAGTGGGTCAGAAGTTTACATATACTAATTGAGTGTATGGTAGCATTGCCTTTAAATTGTTTAACTTGGGTCAAACGTTTCGGGTAGCCTTCCACAAGCTTCCCACAATAAGTTGGGTGAATTTTGGCCCATTGAGCTTGTGTAACTGAGTCAGGTTTGTAGGCCTCCTTTCTCGCACACGCTTTTTCAGTTCTGCCCACACATTTTCTATAGGATTGTGGTCAGGGCTTTGTGATGGCCACTCCAATACCTTGACTTTGTTGACCTTAAGACAACTTTATAAGTATTCTTGGGGTCATTGTCCATTTGGAAGACCCATTTGTGACCAAGCTTTAACTTCCTGACTGATGTCTTGAGATGTTGCTTCAATATATCCACATAATTTTCCTGCCTCATGATGCCATCTATTTTGTTAAGTGCACCAGTCGGTGCACGGTTGGGATGGTGTTCTTCGGCTTGCAAGCGTCCTCCTTTTTCCTCCAAACATAACGATGGTCATTAGGGCCAAACAGTTCTATTTTTGTTTCATCAGACCAGAGGACATTTCTCCAAAAAGTACGATCTTTGTCCGCATGTGCAGTTGCAAACCGTAGTCTGGCGTTTTTTATGTCGGTTTTGGAGCAGTGGCTTCTTCCTTGCTGAGTGGCCTTTCAGGTTATGTCGATATAGGACTCGTTTTACTGTAGATATAGATACTTTTGTACCGGTTTCCTCCAACATCTTCACAAGGTGTTCTGCTGTCTGCTGTTCTGGGATTAATTTTCACTTTTCGCACCAAAGTACGTTCATCTCTAGGAGACAGAATGCTTCTCCTTCCTGACCGGTATGACGGCTGCGTGGTCCCATGGTGTTTATTGTTTGTACAGATGAACGTGGTACCTTCAGGCGTTTGGAAATTGCTCCCAAGGATGAACCAGACTCGTGGAGATCTATAAAAAAAATTCTCTGAGGTCTTGGCTGATTTCTTTTGATTTTCCCATGATGTCAAGCAAAGAGGCACTGAGTTTGAAGGTAGGCCTTGAAATACATCCACAGATCCACCTCCAATTGACTCAAATGATGTCAATTAGCCTATCAGAAGCTTCTAAAGCCATGACATAATTTTCTGGAATTTTCCAAGCTGTTTAAAGGAACAATCAACTTAGTGTATGTAAACTTCTGACCCCACTGAAATTGTGATACGTTGAATTATAAGTGAAATAATCTGTCTAAACAATTGTTGGAAAAATTACTTGTGTCATGAACAAAGTAGATGTCCTAACCGACTTGCCAAAACTATAGTTCGTTAACAAGAAATTTGTGGAGTGATTTAAAAACGAGTTTTAATGATTCCAACCTAAGTGTATGTAGACTTCAACTGTAGTACATTTGCTGTTAATTCCTATAATTTTTAATTTACAATGTTTGTTAGGTTACGGTAATTTCTGTTAATGCATTCAATATATTATTTATTATTATTAGTCTTTTACCATTTTCATTGTCGGACTGGACACATTACTTGCAGAGTGCACAACCTATGCTTCACTTGTGTGAAACAAGTTTTGGTTTATTTCATTGTCTTTTTGTTTGGAGTGCTCCTGTCAATGTTGAGTACACCTGATTTACGCATAGAAGTAGGCCTATAGGCTACCTGGCCTGCGCGCAAATGTAGGCATATAAATGTGCACATTTGGGGATCTGATTGGCTTAACGCACCACCACTAATGAGCTGTGGAGCTTCTGAAAGTCATGTTTTCTTCTCCTCAAACAGCAAGCAAACTAAGTCTGTTTTTACATCCATTGAGAATGACAATAGTTCCTTAATGTATTTGAAAAATCTTTCCAGCTCTTCCCATTTAGATAACCAATCAGCGTGAAAAGGAAAAACGTTATGCTTTGATCCAGTGGAAATGTCAGAAAATAGGCCTACCTGATTACTCGTTATCCCTTGCGCAAATAGCCTACAGCTGTGTCTGTTCTGAGCTCACTGGTGCAGGAAAGTCTGATGGCCCAGAATATTTAATAAAATGTAGCAAGTTTACTAGCACCAGCTTCAGGCTGGACCCAAGTTAATATTTGTTTCAGGTTTGTTGCAGACAGGCCATGCATAGCCAGTGTGATTTATAGGATATCTATTTTTATCAGGATATTTTCTACCTGCAGGCTGCAATGTTTAGATTTGTTGGCTTTATGTAGGTAATTTTTACATAGTTGGCAATATAAGTTACTTTTTAGGTTGGTAGAATGTTGATTAACAACATGACAATGATCTTTGCGCCACAAAGACGTTATAAATGAAATGAAAATGTGCATATGAAAACCATAGAAATGGTAAGATAAATTGGCATTCCACATGAAAGTTTGCAGCCGACTTATGTAGCCTATTACCGGCAACTTCAGGAGAGTAACGGCAGAATCTGCAGGAGGAGAATGGGTGGGTCAGGTTAAGTTTTTTTTAATTTTCTTCTGGTTATCTTGATCTCTGGATCCCTCTTGAGTCATTTGTTTCTTATTTCATCAAACAAAGTGCTTAAAGCATCAGACAAGCTCAATGCATATAGACACAAAAGGTGTGTCTGTATATGAAAAAATACACATTTAAACATTGACCAGACTACTTTAGGTCAACCCAATTTTTTTGTTGTTGTCGGGGACAGCTCTATAAAGTTATGTGAGCGCCATTTCAGTTCGGACAAGCATACTGTAAGTCAAGTTAAAATAATTATTTCAGAAAGACTAGCAGCCTACCTGTCAAGGGATGGGTCTCGGCTAAACCATGCCTATTGTCCAACTGAATGCATTCAACGGAAATGTGTCTTCCGCATTTAACCCAACTCCTCTGAATCAGAGAGGTGCGGGGGCTACCTTAATCGACATCTAAAATGAAATCGTATCACGTAATTCTACCGTTTATTTTTAGACTAGCTCAAAAATAAGTTAAACTTGACAAATTATCCAATGGACGATGAAATTTTGCTGGTAAAAAAGTGGAGGTACAAAAACATAAGTTTGCACCACTTTTAATTTTCACCATGGCTATGCCAGCCATTGAGCCAGAGACAGAAGAAAGTCAATGAACTAAGTAGACCAGACCCAGCTGCTATTGCATTAGTGTCTATGGGAGAGCCACCCCGTTAAGTAGACCGGAACCAACCATTTTTTTCAATGGTAAATGTTCTGAGTGAACTATCGTAATTTATCCACCATCTTTGCTGTATCCAAAGATGATCTGTTATTTTGCTCAGCACAGTCACAACTTGCAAACTTTGCAGGTGTTTATGAATAATTAACAATGCCATGCTGGTGGGTGGTACGGTACCATTCAAATAAAACCCAGCCCTGAAACAAAAAAACATAGGCTAAAAATAATTTACATGCCATTGCATAGGAAAAGACTCATTGGCACAAATTTGCATGTGGTGGGCAGTTTTGTTATTTCATGCCCAAATATATCATACTTTTACTAAAATGACTTATTGATATGAATGAGGGAAGTGGAAGAGACTCATTCAATATTTTTATGGTGGTTGTGATGTTGCATTGGGTAACATCTGGCCATCGTCTTTCTGCTCGAAAAAGTGGATTTCTGTTGGTGTTTTAATCTGTAACATTCCCTGATAAAATTTACTCTCAATTTGAATGTCAAGATATTTTATGTTAAAAAAATCTGTGACTCTGCAAATGGTGGTCTTCACGCTCTTGACAATGATTTGGTGGTCCTCGGAATGGAAAAGGTTGGAACCGCTGATCTATGTTGCATACTGGCAGACAGTATATACAGTCAGGTCCAAAATAATTTGCACCCTTGATAAAGATGAGCAAAATAGACTTTATTTTATACTGAGCTATATTGTATGCTAATTTAAAATATGTATTTTATACTAGGCTAATACAATTTCTCAGAGGAATAGATTTAGTTTAACACGTTTTTTTTTTGTCTCAAAGATGGGGGTCAAAATGATTGGCATCCCTGTTTTCAAGACCTCACCTTGCGAGGATACACTGAGCCTTTTTTCTTAAATGTTTTATGAGATTGTAGAACACATTGGGAGGGTCTTAGACCATCCATCCATCCAGAATCTATCCAGATCCTTGATATCAATGTAGAAAATAGTAAAAATAAATAAACCCTAGAATGAGTAGGTGTGTCCAAACCTTTTGACTGGTACTCTACATCGGTCCTTTATCTATTCTACATACTTTATGGTTTTAGTTGTTTTAAGTTTACACTGACAATGTTTTATAACAGAAAATACCATATTCATATAAGTTGAGACCCTTTGCTATGGGACTCGAAATTGAGCTCCGGTGCATCCTGTTTCCATTGTTCATCTTTGAGATGTTTCTACAACTTGGAGTCCACATGTGATAAATTAAATTGATTGGACATGATTTGGAAAGGCACACACCTTTCTATGTTAAGGTCCCACATCATGGCAAAAACCATGCCATGATGTTAAAGGAATTGTCCGTAGAGCACCGAGACAGGATTGTGTCGAGGCACAGATCTGGGGAAGGGTACCAACAAATGTCTGCAGCATTTAAGGTCCCCAAGAACACAGTGGCCTCTATCATTCATAAATGGAAGAAGTTTGGAACCACCAAGTCTCTTCCTAGAGCTGGCCGCCTGGCCAAACTGAGCGATCGGAGAAGGGCCTTGGTCAGGGCCATGACCAAGAACCCGATGGTCCAAGCAGCGATTACAGCCTAGAGTCTTCTTGGGTATGACAACACAAGCTCGGCACACCTGTATTTGGGGAGTTTCTCCTAGCTATGTCAGCTTGGATGGGGAGCGTTGCTGCACAGCTATTTTCAGGTCTCTCAAGAAATGTTCGATCAGGTTTAAGTCCAGGCTCTGGCTGGGCCACTCAAGGACATCCTGTGTCCCGAAGCCAATCCTGTGTGGTCTTGGCTGTGTGCTTAGGGTCGTTGTCCTGTTGGAAGGTGAACTGTCGCCCCAGTGAGGTCCCGAGAGCCCTGGAGCAGGTTTTCGTCAATGATCCCTGTTCCTTGCTCCATTCATCTTTGCCTCGATCCTGACTAGTCTCCCAGTCCCTGCCACTGAAAAACATCCCCACGGCATGATTCTGCCACCACCATGCTTCACCGTAGGGAAAGTGCAAGGTTTCCTCCAGAGGTGATGCTTGGCATTCAGGCCAAAGAGTTCAATCTTGTTTTCATCAGAACAGAGAATCTTGTTTCTCATGGTCAGAGAGTCTTTAGGTGCCTTTTGGCAAACTCCAAGAGGGCTGTCATGTGCCTTTTACTAAGGAGGGGCTTCCATCTGGCCACTACCATAAAAGGCCTCTGTCAGAGTGACCATCGTGTTCTTGGTTACGTCCCTGCCCGACTGCTCAGTTTGGCCGGGCGGCCAAAAGTCTTGGTGGTTCCAAACTTCTTCCATTTAAGAATGACGGAAGCCACTGTGTTCTTGTGTACATTCAATGCTACATAAATGTTTTGGTACCCTTCCCCAGATCTTTGCCTCGGCACAATCCTGTCTCGGAGCTCTACGGACAATTCCTTCAACCTCATGGCTTGGTTTTTGATCTGACATCTACTGTCAACTGTGGAACCTTATATAGGAAGGTGTGTGCCTTTCCAAATCATGTCCAATTAAACTTGCAAAAGGTGGACTCCAAGTTGTAGAAACATCTCAATGATAATCAATGAAATAGGATGCACCTGAGCTCAATTTTGAGTCTCATAGCAAAGGGTCTGAATACCTATGTAGACAAGGCATTTCTGTTTTTTATTTTTATAAAATGTTTATATATTATTTTTGGGGGGAGTGGATTCAACGATTTAGCAGAGGGAAACTGAGTCTGACTGAGGAGACTAATATTGGTCAATGATAATACTTCACCTAATCCATTACCAATCTACTGACTGACACTGACAAAACTACTAATATAGTGCACAATAATCCATCCTCCCCTATTTGGAGTTGAGATGCAGCTCAGCTTACCCTTAAGACAGAAATACTGCAGCTGCCACAATGCCTCAAAAGCACTGACTCACCTGGGGTGTCCTTCCTTTCCTTGTGTGAGAAAGATGGACACAGATATGAAATCATCCATCTGTCCTTCCTCAGGTGGTTTGGGTCTCCAGCCATGCTCAACCTGAGCCCCTGATCATTGCAGCAAAAGCCTGCCCGGCTCAACCCTGAGCCAGGATGTCCAGTAGCTCGGGCTACCCCCCTACCCAGGGGAGCTTCAGCAGCGAGCAGAGTCGCTACCCACCACACTCTGTCCAGTACACCTTCAGCACCACACGTCACCAACAGGTAAGAAATTGTGCATGAAGTAACATAACTCTCTCGCACTGCATCTCTTGCTATGTTTTTCTTAACACCTACTACCAGCAAGAATGACTTTCTCTCTCTTCATGCAAATGATTAACTATTACAAGGTTCCCCAACTGGCGGCCCGTGGGCTGAATTTGACACGCGGGCAATTTTTATTTGGCCCCCCAAGTTTTCAAATTTTTATTTTATTTATATATATATACAGTGGGGAGAACAAGTATTTGATACACTGCCGATTTTGCAGGTTTTCCTACTTACAAAGCATGTAGAGGTCTGTCATTTTTTATCATAGGTACACTTCAACTGTGAGAGACGGAATCTAAAACAAAAATCCAGAAAATCACATTGTATGATTTTCAAGTAATTAATTTGCATTTTATTGCATGACATAAGTATTTGATCACCTACCAACCAGTAAGAATTCCGGCTCTCACAGACCTGTTAGTTTTTCTTTAAGAAGCCCTCCTGTTCTCCACTCATTACCTGTATTAACTGCACCTGTCCACACACTCAATCAAACAGACTCCAACCTCTCCACAATGACCAAGACCAGAGAGCTGTGTAAGGACATCAGGGATAAAATTGTAGACCTGCACAAGGCTGGGATGGGCTACAGGACAATAGGCAAGCAGCTTGGTGAGAAGGCAACAACTGTTGGCGCAATTGTTAGAAAATGGAAGAAGTTCAAGATGACGGTCAATCACCCTCGTGGGGCATCAATGATCATGAGGAAGGTGAGGGATCAGCCCAGAACTACACGGCAGGACCTGGTCAATGACCTGAAGAGCGCTGGGACCACAGTCTCAAAGAAAACCATTAGTAACACACTACGCCGTCATGGATTAAAATCCTGCAGCGCACGCAAGGTCCCCCTGCTCAAGCCAGTGTATGTCCAGGCCCGTCTGAAGTTTGCCAATGACCATCTGGATGATCCAGAGGAGGAAGGGGAGAAGGTCATGTGGTCTGATGAGACAAAAATAGAGCTTTTTGGTCTAAACTCCACTCGCCGTGTTTGGAGGAAGAAGAAGGATGAGTACAACCCCAAGAACACCATCCCAACCGTGAAGCATGGAGGTGGAAACATCATTCTTTGGGGATGCTTTTCTGCAAAGGGGACAGGACGACTGCACCGTATTGAGGGAAGGATGGATGGGGCCATGTATCGCGAGATCTTGGCCAACAACCTCCTTCCCTCAGTAAGAGCATTGAAGATGGGTCGTGGCTGGGTCTTCCAGCATGACAACGACTCGAAACACACAGCCAGGGCAACTAAGGAGTGGCTCCGTAAGAAGCATCTCAAGGTCCTGGAGTGGCCTAGCCAGTCTCCAGACCTGAACCCAATAGAAAATCTTTGGAGGGAGCTGAAAGTCCGTATTGCCCAGCGACAGCCCCGAAACCTGAAGGATCTGGAGAAGGTCTGTATGGAGGAGTGTGCCAAAATCCCTGCTGCAGTGTGTGCAAACCTGGTCAAGAACTACAGGAAACGTATGATCTCTGTAATTGCAAACAAAGGTTTCTGTACCAAATATTAAGTTCTGCTTTTCTGATGTATCAAATACTTATGTCATGCAATAAAATGCAAATGAATTACTTAAAAATCATACAATGTGATTTTCTGGATTTTTGTTTTAGATTCAGTCTCTCACAGTTGAAGTGTACCTATGATAAAAATTACAGACCTCTACATGCTTTGTAAGTAGGAAACACTGACGATTTTGCAGGTTATCAAATACTTGTTCTCCCCACTGTATGTGTGTATGTATGTATGTATATATATATATTTATTTATTATGATGATGATGATGGTTGGGCGGTAATCAGACTTTCATGTTGTTTCTGTACATCCTGGGGTATACGTAGTACTGTAAGTGCGCACAAGGGGCGCTATAGAAGATTATTATTATTATTTAGGCAACTGGGATGTTGATACAGGAGTGGTTTGAATGTCTGTAGTCGCAAGCGCGTACTGATGGGACGCATGGGTAGATAGTAGCTAGGTTGGGATACACTGGGCCTGGGTGGGTAAGAATGGGAGGGTGGGACAAGCTTGGTTTTGGGGAGTGGGAGGTGGAGTGGTGGTAGGCTGGGGTGGGGCGGATTTGGTTTGGGAGAGAGATGGAAGGATTTAATTCTACTATAATATACACTAATGTTCAAAAGTTTGGGGTCACTTAGAAATGTCCTTGTTTTTGAAAGAAAAGCATTTTTTTGTCCATTTAATATAACACCAAATTGATCAGAAATACAGTGTTAATGTTCTAAATAACTATTGTAGCTGGAAACGGCTCATTTAATTTTTTTATTATTATTTATTTAATTTTATTATGGAATATATACATATGCGTACAGATGCCCATTATCAGCAACCATCACTCCTGTGTTCCTGTAGCACGTTGTGTTAGCTAATCCAAGTTTATCATTTTAAAAGGCTAATTGATCATTAGAAAACTTGGATTAGCTAACACAACGTGCCATTGGAACACAGGAGCAATGGTTGCTGATAATGGACCTCTGTACGCCTATGTAGATATTCCATAAAAATAAGCTGTTTCCATCTACAATAGTCATTTCGAACATTAACAATGTCTACACTCTATTTCTGATCAATTTGATGTTATTTAAATGGACAAAATGTTTGCTTTTCTTTCAAAAACAAGGACATTTCTAAGTGCACCCAAATTTTTGAACAATAGTATAGATGTATTTTTATTATTTTTATGACTTGTAAGCCTGTGGTAAAATGAACAAGTTCTGGACAGATTACGAAAGTGTTTGCCATTTACATCTGAGATTTAATGGTGGTTATTAGTGCGAATGGAAAGGTGCTATATCCGGGGTTTTGGGATGTGGTGACTAGGAGGGCATCAGACACTTCTCTGAGGTGTGCGTCAGGCCTCCACTCAGCCTTTTCTGTCTCTCGGAGGACCCACTTTTCCCAAGTAGACCCCTACCAGCTTTATACTTTAACTTACAAGGTAATACAAACCAACCACAGTACTTAAGTGGCAGTCTTTCTTCAAAAGTAAGTACAATATATGTATGTATCAACATTTTTTGTGGTTAAATTAGGAGAGGAGTCGGAGCTAAAAAGCCCTAAGAAGGCATAGCGCCTCAAGTACAAAGACTTACTTTGCTTAGTTTTTTTTTGGTTAAATGTCTGCTCAGCCCACATGCTCTATATACAGTGGCAAGAAAAAGCATACAAACAGTCTGCTTAAACTAATAACACACAAACAATATGTTTTCATGTCTTTATTGAACACACCGTGTAAACATTTGCGGATCAGACCTGCACAACGGTTAAAAGGAATTTTGGACCATTCCTCTTTAGAAAACTGTTTCATTTCAGCAATATTCTTGTGATGTCTGGTGTGAATTGCTCTCTTGAGGTCATGCCACAGCATCTCAATCGGGTTGAGGTCAGGACTCTGACTGGGCCACTCCAGAAGGTGTATTTTCTTCTGTTGAAGCCATTATGTTGTTGATTTACTTTTGTGTTTTGGGTCGTTGTCCTGTTGCATCACCCAACTTCAGTTGAGCTTCAATTGGCGGACAGATAGCCTAACATTCTTCTGCAAAATGTATTGATAAACTTGGGAATTAATTTTTCTGTCCAGGCCCTGAGGCAGCAAAGCAGCCCCAAACCATGATGCTCCCTCCACTATAGTTACGGTTGGGATGAGGTTTTGATGTTGGTGTGCTGTGCCCTTTTTCCTCCACACATAGTGTTGTGTGTTCCTTCCAAACAACTCAACTGTAGTTTCATCTGTCCACAGGATATTTTGCCAGTAGTGCTGTGGAACATCCAGGTGCAGTTTTGCAAACTTCAAACGTGCAGCAATGTTATTTTTGGACAGCAGTGGCTTCTTCCGTGGTGTCCTCCCATGAACACCATTCTTGTTTAGTGTTTTACGTTTCGTAGACTCGTCAACAGAGATGTTAGCGTGTTCCAGCGATTTCTGTAAGTCTTTAGCTGACACTATAGGATTCGTCTTAAACCTCATTTAGCATTCTGCGCTGTGCTCTTGCAGTCATCTTTGCAGGATGGCCACTCCTAGGGAAAGTAGCAAAAGTTCTGAACTTTCTACATTTTATAGACAATTTGTCTTACCGTGGACTGATGAACATCAAGGCTTTTACAGATCCTTTTGTGACCCTTTCCAGCTTTATGCAATTCAACAATTCTTAATCTTAGGTATTCTGGGATCTCT
This sequence comes from Salvelinus alpinus, assembly GCF_045679555.1. Classification (NCBI taxonomy): domain Eukaryota; kingdom Metazoa; phylum Chordata; class Actinopteri; order Salmoniformes; family Salmonidae; genus Salvelinus; species Salvelinus alpinus. Next base: position 84,852,409 of record NC_092086.1, read on the forward strand.
TTTGTTCGAGGCATGGTTCACACCAGGCAATGCTTCTTGTAAATGGCAATGTGAGTTTTTTTTTTTTATCGGGCAAGGCAGCTCTAACCAACATCTCCAGTCTTGTCTCATTGATTGGACTCTAGGTTAGCTGACTCCTGACTCCAATTAGCTTTTGGAGAAGTCATTAGCCTAGGGGTTCACATACTTTTTCCAACCTACACTGTGACTGTTTAAATTATGTATTCAATATAGACAAGAAAAATACAATAATTTCTGTTATTAGTTTAAGCACACTATGTTTGTCTATTGTTGCGACCTAGATGAAGTTCAGATAAAATTTGATTACCAATTTATGCAGAAATCCAGGTAATTCCAAAGGGTTCACATACTTTTTCTTGACACTGTATGTAATGTATACAATAACTATGTATTTATATGATGATCCTCCCATTCTATGGAATGTCCATCGCTCTCATATGTCATGTCTGCTGAAATCTTTTACTTGGTTCTTCAATGATAGATATCAGATATCGTTAAGTTTGATTCTATACAAGTAAAGACCAACAAAATCCAACTTATCACATGGAATGTCCTTGGGCTCCATGAGGGGGGGGGGGGGGGGGCATATGGTTCTCGAAAACCTAAAGAGATTGTCAGCAGATGTGTGTGTGTGTATGTATATATATATATTTAAAAAAATATATACTTTTTTATAAGAGTTGCATTAAACGTACCTTGCGTGGTGAAAAATACACTGAGTTCATTGTATATCCCACCAGTGTGGGTGTTTTATTTTTTTAATTTATTATTATTTTAGATCAAATCCAGACAGGAACTATTATTTTAGCAAGTGACCTAAATCATATATTCGATAAGATTGACAGACTTAGTAATAAAAAAAGCAAAATAGGGAGCCTTCAAAGAGGCTGAAATAATTTACGGGACACCTGGCGATTTACTATTCCCAACTACAAAAGAGTAAGAAAAGCTATTTTAAGTATTGGCTACATTTTTATTTCCAAAAATGCACTCAATTTACAGGATGAAAAAATTTGTGATATCAGCTCATTCTCTGACGACAGAGAAAAGCCACCCCCGATTATAATTTGGGATGCCTTTAATAACCTCTTGACGCTAGGGGTCATATACACTGCTCAAAAAATAAAGGGAACACTTAAACAACACAATGTAACTCCAAGTCAGTCACACTTCTGTGAAATCAAACTGTCCACTTAGGAAGCAACACTGATTGACAATAAATTTCACATGCAGTTGTGCAAATGGAATAGACAACAGGTGGAAATTATAGGCAATTAGCAAGACACCCCCAATAAAGGAGTGGTTCTGCAGGTGGTGACCACAGACCACTTCTCAGTTCCTATGCTTCCTGGCTGATGTTTTGGTCACTTTTGAATGCTGGCGGTGCTTTCACTCTAGTGGTAGCATGAGACGGAGTCTACAACCCACACAAGTGGCTCAGGTAGTGCAGCTCATCCAGGATGGCACATCAATGCGAGCTGTGGCAAGAAGGTTTGCTGTGTCTGTCAGCGTAGTGTCCAGAGCAGGCCAGTACATCAGGAGACGTGGAGGAGGCCGTAGGAGGGCAACAACCCAGCAGCAGGACCGCTACCTCCGCCTTTGTGCAAGGAGGAGCACTGCCAGAGCCCTGCAAAATGACCTCCAGCAGGCCACAAATGTGCATGTGTCTGCTCAAACGGTCAGAAACAGACTCCATGAGGGTGGTATGAGGGCCCGACGTCCACAGGTGGGGGTTGTGCTTACAGCCCAACACCGTGCAGGACGTTTGGCATTTGCCAGAGAACACCAAGATTGGCAAATTTGCCACTGGCGCCCTGTGCTCTTCACAGATGAAAGCAGGTTCACACTGAGCACATGTGACAGACGTGACAGAGTCTGGAGACGCCGTGGAGAACGTTCTGCTCCCTGCAACATCCTCCAGCATGACCGGTTTGGCGGTGGGTCAGTCATGGTGTGGGGTGGCATTTCTTTGGGGGGCCGCACAGCCCTCCATGTGCTCGCCAGAGGTAGCCTGACTGCCATTAGGTACCGAGATGAAATCCTCAGACCCCTTGTGAGACCATATGCTGGTGCGGTTGGCCCTGGGTTCCTCCTAATGCAAGACAATGCTAGACCTCATGTGGCTGGAGTGTGTCAGCAGTTCCTGCAAGAGGAAGGCATTGATGCTATGGACTGGCCCGCCCGTTCCCCAGACCTGAATCCAATTGAGCACATCTGGGACATCATGTCTCGCTCCATCCACCAACGTCACGTTGCACCACAGACTGTCCAGGAGTTGGCGGATGCTTTAGTCCAGGTCTGGGAGGAGATGCCTCAGGAGACCATCCGCCACCTCATCAGGAGCATGCCCAGGCGTTGTAGGGAGGTCATACAGGCACGTGGAGGCCACACACACTACTGAGCCTCATTTTGACTTGTTTTAAGGACATTACATCAAAGTTGGATCAGCCTGTAGTGTGGTTTTCCACTTTTAATTTTGAGTGTGACTCCAAATCCAGACCTCCATGGGTTCATAAATTTGATTTCCTTTGATATCTTTTGTGTGATTTTGTTGTCAGCACATTCAACTATGTAAAGAAAAAAGTATTTAATAAGAATATTTCATTCATTCAGATCTAGGATGTGTTATTTTAGTGTTCCCTTTATTGTTTTGAGCAGTGTGTATATATATATATATATTTTTTTTAAAGAACGTTCCCAAGGTAAACGGACTATTTCTCAGGTCCAGATCGTGGAATATGCATATAATTTACAGATTAGGATAGAAAACACTCAAGTTTCCAAAACTGTCAAAATATTGTCTGTGAGTATAACAAAACTGATTCTGCAGGCAAAAACCTGAGAATATATAACCCGGAAGTGATATATATATTTTTAAATTCTGTGTTTCCTGGCCAGTCTTTCTTCCATTTAAAGGGGTATCAACCAGATTCCTTTCCCAATGGCTTCCTCAGGCTGTGACCAGGCTTTAGACATAGTTTCAGGCTTTTATTTTGAAAAATGAACGAGATCTTTCAAAACGCGTCAGGTGTCCTCTGAATAGTGCCTGCGCGCCAGAGGGGAGCTCTCCATTTTGCTTTTCTCTCTTATTGAATAGGTTATGGTCCGGTTGAAATATTATCGATTATGTTTGTTAAAAACAACCCGAGGATTGGTTATAAAAAACATTTGACATGTTTCTACGACCATTACGGACACTTTTTGGAATTTGTCGAACGGAACAAGGCTTTGGTTTTCTGAACATAACGCGCAACCCAAATGGCGTTTTTTTGTGATAAAAGTAATATTTATCGAACAAAAATAACATTTGTTGTGTAACTGGGAGTCTTGTGAGTGCAAACATCCGAAGATTATCAAAGGTAAGCGATTAATTTGATTGCATTTCTGACTTTTGTGACCAAGCTAATATAAGGCTAACTGTTCTAGCATTGATTGCTACACTCACAAAAGCTTGGATTTCTTTCGCTGTAAAGTATATTTTCAAAATCTGACACGATAGGTGGATTAACAACAAGCTAAGCTGTGTTTTGGTATATTTCACTTGTGATTGCATGATTATAAATATTTTTAGTAATATTTTTGCATTTGGCGCCCTGTAATTCTAGCGGTTGTTTAGGAAAATGATCCCGTAAAAGGGATCCGTATCGCAGAGATATGGCTAATGGTTATGGAAACATAATCTCTTGGAACATAAATGGTTGTGGTAACCAAGTGAAGAGGAAAGAGATTTTGATATTTAAAATCAAAACAGGTGGATTTTGTGTTAATACAGGAATTACAGATAGAGGCACTGAAAGGCTGGGTTGCAAAAGTTTATCATAGTTCATTTAATTCCAAACAAAATGGGGTGATTTATTCTGATAAGCAAAATACATTTTGTAATGTTGAAGCAACATAGAGTTTGGCAGGCTTATCTGCATTGAGGCTCTTTATAAATAGGATTAAGGTAGTATTATGCAACATGTACAGTTGAAGTCGGAAGTTTACATACACCTTAGCCAAATACATTTGAACTCAGATTTTCACAATTGCTGACATTTAATCCTAGTAAAAATTCATTGTCTTAGGTCATTTAGGATCACCACTTTTATTTGAAGAATGTGAAATGTCAGAATAATAGAGAATTATTTATTTCAGCTTTTATTTCTTTCATCACATTCCCAGTGGGTCAGAAGTTTACATACACTCAGTTAGTATTTGGTAGCATTGCCTTTAAATTGTTTAATTTGGGTCAAACGTTTCGGGTAGCCTTCCACAAGCTTCCCATAATAAGTTGGGTGAATTGTGGCCCATTTCCTCCTGACAGAGCTGGTTTAACCGAGTCAAGTTTGTAGGCCTCCTTGCTCGCACACGCTTTTTCAGTTCTGCCGACACATTTTCTATGGGATTGAGGTCGAAGCTTTGTGATGGCCACTCCAATACCTTGACTTTGTTGTCCTTAAGCCATTTTGCCACAACTTTGGAAGTATGCTTGGGGTCATTGTTCATTTGGAAGACCCATTTGCGACCAAGCTTTAACTTCCTGACTGATGTCTTGAGATGTTGCTTCAATATATCCTCTCTCATGCTGACATCTATTTTGTGAAATGAGCCAGTCCCTCCTGCAGCAAGCATCCCTACAACATGATGCTGCCACCCCCATTCTTCACGGTTGGGATGGTGTTCTTCGGCTTGCAAGCCTCCCCCTTTTCCCTCCAAACATAACGATGGTCATTATGGCCAAACAGTTCTATTTTTGTTTCATCAGACCAGAGGACATTTCTCCAAAAAGTATGATCTTTGTCCCCATGTGCAGTTGCAAACCCTAGTCTGACTTTTTTTATGGCAGTTTTGGAGCAGTGGCTTCTTCCTTACTGAGTGGCCTTTCAGGTTATGTCGATATAGGACTCATTTTACTGTGGCTATAGATTCTTTTGTACCTGTTCCTCCAGCATCTTCACAAGGTCCTTTGTTCTGGGATTGATTTGCATTTTAACGCACCAAAGTACGTTCATCTCTAGGAGACAGAACACGTCTCCTTCCTGAGTGGTATGATGGCTGCGTGGTCCCATGGTGTTTATACTTGCGTACTATTGTTTGTACAGAAGAACGTGGTACCTTCAGGCATTTGGAAATTGCTCCCAAGACTTGTGGAGGTCTTGGCTGATTTCTTTAGATTTTTTCCCATGAAGTCAAGCAAAGAGGCACTGAGTTTGAAGGTAGGCCTTGAAATACATCCACAGGTACACCTCCAATTTGACTCAAATTATGTAAATTAGCCTATCAGAAGCTTCTAAATCCATGACATCATTTTCTGGAATTTTCCAAGCAGTTTAAAGGCACAGTCAACTTAGTCTATGTAAACTTCTGACCCACTGGAATTGTGATACAGTGAAATAATCCGTCTGTAAACAATTGTTGTCAAAATGACTTGTGTCATGCACAAAGTAGATGTCCTAACCGACTTGACAAAACTATAGTTTGTTAACAAGAAATTTGTGGATTGGTTGAAAAACAAGTTTTAATTAAGTTTTTATGTAAAACTTCCGACTTCAACTCTAATCTCCCAATAAGGAGGACCCAGATTTTATTTGTATTATTATTATTTTTTAAATGTAATCACGAGGTTAATGTCAAACTGGGAAATATAGAGGGTCAGATCGTCCTTGCTGGAGACTTTTTAACCAAGTGATGGACAATTTTATTGATAGAAGTAAATTTACAGGTAACTCCACACCAAAGGATAGACTTCCAATACATATGCTTGCAGAAGATATGGGCCTTACAGACATATGGAGATTAGTCATCCTAATGATAGATAATATACTTTTTTCTCCCACTGTCATAAGACAGACTCCAGAATATATTTATTCTTGATATCCAATTTCAAGGTTAATAATGTGATTGATTGCAAGATTGGGCCCATTGCCCTCACAGATCATGCTATAGTAGAGTTACATGTTGATATAAACTCTGAAAATGTGAAGAAGGGTAGATTTAGACTCCACACCATACATTTACAAGATTGGATATTTAGCCAATCACTAGTAGATGATCTTAGATCCTTTTTTTAGATCAACATAGGCTCAACTGAAAAGATTGAAACCTCTAAAGCATATATTAGAGGGAAAATAATAGCTACTAACAAGACAACTAAATATGCAGAACACATCTAATGTAATTCCAGCAATTAAGAAGGGAATAAGATGGTGACCTCATCTAAAGAGATAAACAGTGTGTTTGAATGTTTTTTTAATGAATATTTATATACAACCTCCTGTTCAGCGATGCCTATAGATAGCCAGGTAGAGGAACTGGACTACTGTAACAGAAGAGGAGGTTAGAGCCACCATTTTATCTATGAAAGCAGGGAAATCACCTTGTCTGGATGGCCTTCCTATAGAATATTCTACAACAAGTATGTTGACATTACTGTACCTGTATTGACAGTGGTTTACCAGGAGGCATTTAAAAATGGCTCTTTTCCAGACACCTTTTAATGAGGCTTTGATATTGCTTTTTTCTAAAAAGGATAGAGATACTACAGAACCGGGGAATTTTAGAGCCATCAGCCTCCTTAATGTGGACTGTAAGATTCTTACTAAGACCCTTGCGATATGCTTAGAGAAGGCACTACCTAATATTATACATAGTGACCAAGTAGGATTTACTAAGAACAGTACCTCAACTGATAATATGAGGAGACTCTTAAATCTCATGAGGAAAAACGTCAAGGGGGTTGAATACTTTTGCAAGGAACTGTAAATATACTCAGTTTAGATATTTAACCCTATGTGCTAGAGGTCGACCGATTATGATTTTTCAACGCCGATACCAATTATTGGAGGACCAAAAAAGCCGATACCGATTTAAATCGGCCAATTTTATTTTTTTATTTGTAAAAATGACAATTACAACAATACTGAATGAACACTTATTTTAACTTAATATAATACATCAATAAAATCAATTTAGCCTCAAATAAATAATGAAACATGTTCAATTTGGTTTAAATAATGCTAAAACAAAGTGTTGGAGAAGAAAGTAAAAGTGCAATATTTGCTATGTAAGAAAGCTAACGTTTGAGTTCCTTGCTCAGAACATGAGAACATATGAAAGCTGGTGGTTCCTTTTAACATGAGTCTTCAATATTCCCAGGTAAGAAGTTTTAGGTTGTAGTTATTATAGGAATTATAGGACTATTTCCCTCTATACAATTTGTATTTCATTAACCTTTGACTATTGGATGTTCTTATAGGCACTTTAGTATTTCCAGTGGAACAGTATAGCTTCCGTCCCTCTCCTCGCTCCTCCCTGGGCTCGAACCAGGAACACAACGACAACAGCCACCCTCGAAGCAGCGTTACCAATGCAGAGCAAGGGAAACAACCACAGGCTCAGAGCGAGTGACGTTTGAAACGCTATTAGCGCGCGCTAACTAGCCAGTCATTTCACTTCGGTTACACCAGCCTCATCTTGGGAGTTGATAGGCTTGAAGTCATAAACAGCGCAATGCTTGACGCACAACGAAGAGCTGCTGGCAAAACGCACGAAAGTGCTGTTTGAATGAATGTTTACGCGCCTGCTTCTGCCTACCACCGCTCAGTCAGATACTTAGATACTTGTATGCTTGTATGCTCAGTCAGATTATATGCAACGCAGGACACGCTAGATAATATCTAGTAATATGATCAACCATGTGTAGTTAAGTAGTGCTTATGATTGATTGATTGTTTTTATAAGATAAGTTTAATGCTAGCTAGCAACTTACCTTGGCTTACTGCATTCGCATAACAGGCAGTCTCCTTGTGGAGTCCAACGAGAGAGAGGCAGGTCGTTATTGCGTTGGACTAGTTAACTAGTCTAAGGTTGCAAGATTGGATCCCCCGAGCTGACAATGTGAAAATCTGTCGTTCTGCCCCTGAACAAGGCAGTTAACCCACCGTTCCTAGGCCGTCATTGAAAATAAGAATGTGTTCTTAACTGACTTGCCTAGTTAAATAAAGATTAAATAAAGGTGTCAAAAATAATAAAAATCGGCAAAATCGGTGTCCAAAAATACCCATTTCCGATTGTTATGAAAACTTGAAATCGGCCCTAATTAATCGGCCATTCCGATTAATCGGTCGACCTCTACTATGTGCTCATTAAGGGATGTAGGAGGCTTGGCTTTACCAGATGTCAAATTGTACAATTTATAATTTGAAATGGCTAAATTGGCGAAACATTTGGGCAAAGGGGATGCTGGCTTGGATTGGATAACAATAGAACAGGAACTAAATGATCATTTTACCCCTGTTGATACTCTGTCACATGGTCTGTTGAAACTTTGAACCCAATTGTTTTACACTCAAAAGAGGTGTGGAGAATAGTACACAAGTTGTGTGGAATTTCACATCTGAAACAAGGATACTCATCATTGTGGCACAATCCAAGGCTATGGATAGGTAAGAAGTCTGTGTACTGGAAACAGTGGCTAATGAAAGGAATTCATACTATAGGTGATCTGTACAATGATGTTTTAATGTCATACTCAGATTTTGTACAAAAATGTGATTTGGTAGACCAGGGACATTTCTGGAAATATTTACAATTGAGAGAATGTTAAATAATGTATTCTAGAAGAACCATCATCACTCCCTAAAAACACAACCTTATGGAACAATCCCTGGATAGGTTTTCAGAATTCACATTCAGATTAAAAAAAAATTGGTCCACATGGAAAACTAAAGGCATTGAAACCGTAAATTACATTTTTAACAGGAAATACATTTATTTCCATGACAGAATTAAAAAGTAATTTTGAACTGGCCAATGTAGATAGTTTCAAATACGTGCAACTTAAGTTACATATCACAATTTCATTTTGAAATATTTTGGACATCAGAGCAACCTTGAGGGAATCTTATTTGAGTCAGAAAATTATTTTCATATGATAGGGAAGATATACAAAACATGGCAGAGAGCATATTCAACTGTGAACATCTCTTAGAAAAAAATATAAACTGTTGGAACCAAGGCTTAAAAAGAACTGATGTTGGCACAAGATGGAGGAAAAGTTGGAGCATAACTAATGAAATTACAGTTAACGAAAGTGCTGTAGAATTTGTGAATTTTGTATAATAAATTCTATACATTAGTTTATACTGGAATTAGTGTACACAACGGCAGAGTTATGTTTCAAGTGTAAAACTAATAATGACTCAATAGTCCATGCTTTCTGGGAATGCTATAAAGTCCAGAAGTTGTGAGTGGAGCTAGAAAAACGTCTGTCTACATATTTCAAGACATGGCATATGGGGGTGTACTGACCATACCCAATGGGGTGGACGATTATCTTTTCGTCATGAAAAAACTGATATACAAGAAACTTGGAAGTCAATCAATTCGCCATAAATTTACACAATCGGTAATGATTTGTTGTTGAAATAGCATTATTGACCGAGCATAACAAATTGGTACAATTTTAATACCATGTGGCCAAGAATAATGTAGGCACTAGGGATGGGGGTGTGAGCATGCGGGTCTGGGCAGATGAGATGTAGTCATTGTTTGTGTGTGTCTAAGTTTTTGTTTTTTGGAGTGAATTTTTTTTATTTTAAAATGACGATTAATAAATTAATTCTCTAGTCTGGGTACCTGTCTTTTAGCTAACTTTCCACTCCATGTCATTGCCAAAGAGACTGGCCTTTCTGTAATCTAATCATGTTTATTATGCAGCTGGATTTATGGTGGAGTTGCGTATTGGTTGTTGGAAATGACATTAACATTTTCCATGACAACATGGATTAGTCAAAAACAAAGATTTAGTTGTTCGCTTGGCAAGTTGTGTTTTGAGGCTTTGGATTTGCAGTATGTATTTAGTTTGAGAATTTAGACGTAAACTAGCAACTTTTGACAGACTGGTTTCGTCTGGACAAACATTTTTTTTTCTTAGCAACCAGATACCAATGTGTTCTGTGTAGAGAAAAAAAGTGATAGCATTCCAATATTTGGATAATAGTTGTGATTGGAAGGAAGATAGCTGTGATGGTTATTGAATCAGGATCAACTCCTCTGTTGTCCTCCAACTCATTAATGATAGAATGTTCATATTTTACAGATAGCAGAAAGGCCTGTCTTTTTGGCAATGACAAGGAGTGGAATGTTTGCTAAAGAGACTGGTAGTCGGGCTAGTAACCAAGAAACTTGATATAGACATCTAGTCACTTAGCTAGCAAGTTAGTAATCAAAATACATTGCTGAAGCCCTGAGCTGGATATAATTTGTGACACATCTTAGATTTCTTATAGTTGTAAGCAGTGGCGTAGCACGCAGCCCCCGGTATACGTAGAAACGTTATATCGCCCAAGCCTAATAAATATAGATTAGGGCTGAGCCCATTTTAGTCGATTGTTTGGTCGATAGGCTGTTGGTCAAGCAGTAGCAAATAAAAAAACTAAAAGACATCATGGGTTACAAGACACCTGTCTGATTCGCGCCTCTCTGAGTGGACTGATCCATTGTGGAGGCAGTGGGGAGGGCACAGTCCACCAGTCTAAGACATGTGCTACTGAAATTGTATCTGGTTATATTATGTAAGAACAATTTTTAATAAACAACATTTTATAACATGCGCTTTCTCCCATGTTGGATAGTGGTTGCTGTCTAAGGTTCAGAAACACATCATTGTGCTGTTGAATTGGCGCCTTTTCCTAGACCATGTTGCTATGTGCATAATAGCAGAGTTAACCAGAATATTGGTGTTGAGAACAATGCACGGAGGCAGAATGAGGAGATGAGAAAACAGCCCTTGCCTTATTATCTAAGAAGAGTGATCTAATTAATTAGATCTGTAATCAATAGCCTAACTGTTAAATGTGCCTGACTTTATAAATCCAAATTCGGAAAGTATTCAGACCCCTTGACCTTTTCCACATTTGGTTACATTACAGCCTTGTTCTAAAATTGATAAAAATGTCCCCCCTCATCAATCTAAACACAATACCCCATAATGACAACGCGAAAAAGCTTTTTAGATATTTTTTTGCAAATGTATTTAACAAAAAACATACCTTTTTATTTAAATAAGTATTCAGACCCTTTGCTATGAGACTTGAAATGTAGTTTACGTGCATCCTGTTTCCATTGATCATTCTTGAGATGTTTCTACACCTTGATTGGAGTCTACATGTGGTAAATTAAATTGATTGGACATGATTTGGAAAGGCACACACCAGTCTATATAAGGTCCCACAGTTGACAGTTCATGTCAGAGAAAATACCAAGCCATGAGTGCGAGGCACTGATCTGGGGAAGGGTACCAAAAAATGGTACAAAATAAATTATGCAGCATTGAAGGTCACCAAGAACACAGAGGCCTCCATCATTCTTAAATGGAAGAAGTTTGGAACCACCAAGACTCTTCCTAGAGCTGTCCGCCCGGCCAAACTGAGCAATCGGGGGAGAAGGGCCTTGGTCAGGGAGGTGACCAAGACCCCGACGGTCACTCTGACAGAGCTTTGGAGTTCATCTGTGGAGATGGTTGTCCTTCTGGATGGTTCTCCCATCTCTGTAGCACTCCACCAATCAGGCCTTTATGGTAGAGTGGTCAGACGGAAGCCACTCCTCAATAAAAAGCACATGACCGCCCGCTTGGAGTTTGCCTAAAGGATGAAACCAATATTGAACTCTTTGGCCTAAATGCCAAGCGTCACGTCTGGAGGAAACCTGGCACCATTCCTTTGGTGAAGCATGGTGGTGGCAGCATCGTGCTGTGGTGATGTTTTCAGTGGCAGGGACTGGGAGACTAGTCAGGATCGAGGGCAAGATGAATGGAATGGAGTAAAGTACAGAGATCCTTGATGAAAACCTGCTCCAGAGTGTTCAGGACCTCAGACTTGGGCCAAGGTTCACCTTCCAACAGGACAACGACCCTAAGCACACAGCCAAGAAAAACACAGGAGTGGCTTTGGAACAAGTCTCTGAATGACCTTGAGTGGCCTAGCCAGAGGCCTGACTTGAACCCAATTTAACATCTCTGGAGAGAGCTGAAAATAGTTGTGCAGCGATGCTTCCCATCCAACCTGACAGAGCTTGAGAGGATCTGCAGAAGAATGGGAGAAACTCCCCAAATACAGGTGTTCCAAGCTTGTAGCGTCACACCTAAAAAGACTTGAGGCTGTAATCACTGCCAGAGGTGCTACAACAAAGTACAGAGTAAAGGGTCTAAATACTTATGTAAATGTCATATTTAAGATTTTTATTTTTAATGCATTTGCAAACATTTCTAAACAGTTTTTGCTTTGTCATTATGATTGCCTTGAGAGAGAAGCTGTTTTTCAGTCTCTCGGTCCCAGCTTTGATGCACCTTTACTGACCTCGCCTTCTGGATGATAGCATGATAGCAGAGTGAACAGGCCGTGGCTCGGGTAATTGATATTCTCAATTATCTTTTTTGCCGTGCTGTGACATCGGGTGTGGTAGGTGTCCTGGAGGGCAGGTAGTGTGTGCAGACCTCACCACCCCCTGGAGAGCCCAGTGGTTGCTGGCGGTGCAGTTGCCATACCAGGCGGTGATGCAGCCCAACAGGATGCTCTCAATGGTGCTTCTGTTTGAGTTTGTGAGGGTCTTAGGGGACAAGAGTTTGTGAGGGTCTTAGGGGACAAACCGAATTGTTGAGGGAGAGGTTATTTTCCTGGCACCACTCACCTCCCTATAGGCTGTCTCGTCATTGTTGATAATCCGGCCTACTACTGTTGTGTTGTCTGCAAACTTGATTTCAGTTGGAGACGTTCTTGTCCACGCAGTCATGGGTGAACAGGGAGTACATGAGGGGGCTGAGCACGCATCCTTGTGGGGCCCCTGTGTTGAGGATCAGCGAAGTGGAGGTGTTGTTTCCTACCTTCACCACCTGGGGGGCGGCTCGTCAGGAAGTCCAGGACCCAGTTGCACAGGGTGTGCTTCAGACCCAGGCCCCCGAGCTTAATCATGCGCTTGGAGGGTACTATGGTTTTGAAGACTGAGCTGTAGTCAATGAACAGCATTCTTACATATGTATTTCTCTTGTCCAGATGGGATAGGGCAGTGTGCAGTGCGATGGCGATTGCATCGTCTGTGGATCTATTGGGGCGGTATGCACATTGAAGTGGGTCTAGGGTGTCAAATAAGGTGCAGGTGATATGATCCTTAACTAGCCTCTCAAAGGACTTAATGATGACCGAAGTGAGTGCTACGCTGCGATAGTCAATTAGTTCAGTTACCTTTGCTTTCTTGGTTACAGGAACAATGGTGGACATCTTGAAGCAAGTGGGGATGGCGGACTGGGATAGGGAGAGATTGAATATGTCTGTAAACACTCCAGCCAGCTGGCCTGCGCATAATCATTATAACATAATCATCAATGCTTGATAGTTTTACATGGAAATAAACTCGCCGTATGCGTGTAGGCCTAAGTGTTGGGGTTGGGAAATTGGAGAGTACAGTAAAAGGCCTATGTTTTGAATTTAATTTGCCAGTGATAATAACTGTTTTGAGATTAATTAGCAGTTGGTCTGATAAAGTTTGAGAGAGACAGACCCTAGGTTTTCCTTGCAGTCGTAGCAACATGAAAATTATCCCAAAACACACAATCCACGAAGGTCATTTCATGTTTGTTAGGATTTGATTACAAAATTCTCAGACTCTGACTTACACCGAATGCAGTCAATGGTACATTTCTGGTTATTTACAAACCGTCTGTGGACAAAATGAGGGTTGTTGTTTTCCTCTAGGTAAGCCTCAACTTTCTGTTAAGTGCATTGACATGTCTAGTTTTGTTTGTAGGTCACAGTGTGCTGATAGCATTTCATGCCCTGATAGACGATTTTAGTTTTCTAGTGTGATAGATTAAATAGATGTTAGTGTCACGTTTGACCAAGGTACTAAGATGCTTGATGAAGTGGTTGTGCCAATAACCTCAGTGAAGCTCCACCATAACCTCTGAAGTGTCTTGGTGCTTCTCTGGCTATTTGTACAGTACAGTCGCCTCATTGGTTGCATTTACACAGGCAGCCCAATTCGGATATTTTTTCCCCACTAATTGGTCTTCTGACCAACCACATCAGATCTTTTTCAGATTAGTGGAAATAAGAGTGGAAATAAGATCAGAATTGGGCTGCCTGTGTAAATGCAGCCAAGGAGGCGACTGTACAAATAGTTTTTTATTTACATCGTTAATAATCATCAAGTAGAGTGGTTTCCCCTTTAATAGTGTCGATGTATCATAGACATAAATTTCTCTGCCTGAATATGTCTGGTGCAAGAACACCGATAGCTTTACTGTTCTCTTCACAACAGATCAAAGAGAAAAAATGCCTAATCCCTCCCATACAGCAAATGCATTACCTTGCATTCTAACATGCTGGATTCTGCAATGCTGCCCGTTTTTGTTTTTGCATTATGGAAAGTATAGGGACCTACAAGTCGTTTTATTATCTTAAAAATAAAAGAAAAAAATGCTTTGGCAAAAGCTTTGTTTTGGTGAGATGTGTTCTTGCTATGACTTGCCATGTGTTATCATCAGGCTGTGCAGACCTGCCCTGTTCACTGTGCCCAGACTGGCTGTCACCCACCATGTTATTATGGATAGCTTCCCATGTCATGACCTTGTGTGTGTGTGTGTGTGTGTGTGTGTGTGTAGGAGTTCACTGTCCCGGACTACCGAGGTCACCTGCAGGACCAGCAGGGTCGGCGAAGGCCTTCCTTGCTTTCTGAATTCCACCCTGGAACTGAGAGGTACGTAACCATACCAACAGCCACCTCCAATCTATACTTGACAAAATTATAAATGCAACAATTTAAACGATTTTACTGACTTACAGTTCATATAAGGAAATCAAGTCAATTGAAGTAAATTCATTAGCCCCCAATCTATGGATTTCACATAACTGGGCATAGGCTCACCCACTTGGGAGCAAGGCCCACCCACTGGGGAGCCAGCCCCAGCCAATCAGAAGGAGTTTTTCCCTGCAAAAGGGCTTTATTACAGATAGAAATACTCAATTTCATCAGCTGGTGGTTGGTCTCAAATTCTCTAAAATGATGTTGCAATAATCAATGACCAGCAGCGTACTGGTAGTAATACATCTAATAAATAATCATTTTTAGCAGCATTATGTTGTCATCCAGAGTCACATATAATTATGTATTTATTTATTTATTTTCCAAGCTATAGCACACACTATTTCACATACAGCAGGTTTTTAAAGGACCAACGAGTTTGCTCTGCTTTGTATTTTCATTTTTGCCATGGAAAAAAATATCCAAATATTGGTATCGTCATAGCCCTAGTACACGCCAGAGCCATGTATTTACCATGAACAAAAATATAACACCACATGTAAAGTGTTTCATGAGCTGAAATAAAAGATTACAGAAATGTTCCATACACACAAAAAGCTTTTTTCTTGCAAATTTTGTGCACAAATTTGTTTACATCCCTGTTAGTGAGCATTTCTCCTTTGCCAGTATAATCCATCCACCTGACAGGTGTGGCATATCAAGAAGCTGAGCAAACAGCATGATCATTGTGCTGGGGACAATAAAAGGCCACTCTAAAATGTGCAGTTTTGTCACGCAACACAATCCCACAGATGTTGAGGGAGTGTGCAATTGGCATGCTGACTGCTGGAATGTCCACCAGAGCTATTGTCAGAACATTTTATTTTATTTTCTTTACCATAAGCAGAGTTCCTCTGTCAAGTGTTCTTTTGACCATCTTAATCTTTAATTTTTATTGGCCAGTCTGAGAGATGCTTTTTCTTTGCAACTCTGCCTAGGCCAGAATCCCAGAGTTGCCTCGTCACTGTTGACCTTGAGACTGGTGTTTTGCGGGTACTATTTAATGAAGCTGCCAGTTAAGGACTTGTGAGGCGTCTGTTTCTCAAACTATACACTCCAATGTACTTGTCCTCTTGCTCAGTTGTGCACTGGTGCCTCCCATTCCTCTTTCTATTCTGGTTAGCGCCAGTTTGCGCTGTTCTGCGAAGGGAATAATACACAGCATTGTACCAGATCTTCAGTTTCTTTGCAATTTCTCACATGGAATAGCCTTCATTTCTCAGAACAAGAATAGACTGACAAGTTTCAGAAGAAAGTTCTTTGTTTCTGGCTATTTTGAGCCTGTAATTGAACCCACAAATGCTGATTCTCTAGATACTCAACTAGTCTAAAGAAGGCCAGTTGTATTGCTTCTTTAATCATGGACAACAGTTTTCAGCTGTGCTAACATAATTGCAAAGGGGTTTTCAAATGATCAATTAGCCTTTTTAAAATGATCAACTTGGATTAGGTAACACAACGTGCCATTGGAACACAGGAGTGATGGTTGCTGATAATGGGCCTCTGAACGCCTATGTAGATATTCCATGAAAAATCAGCCATTTCCAGCAACAATAGTCATTTACAACATTAATAATGTCTACACTGTATTTCTGATGAATTTTATGTTATTTTAATGGACAAAAAAGGACATTTCTAAGTGACCCCAAACTTTTGAACAGTTGTGTAAATCTGTGGTTTGTTTCCTTGCCACGTTACTAACGAGAATTGCAATACTGGTATCGTCCCCATCACCCCAGGCCTCCAGAGAGACGTCATGGCTATGAGCAACAGTTCCACAGTGTCACCTCCCAGCACCAGACCGATGGACACGAGGCCCTGGAAGCCAAGCGGCCTCGCATGGAGACCGTCTCTGAGGCCCACTTTTCCCACAATGCCCTGTCCGGAGGCATCGTTCTGCCCCTGCAGTCCCACCAGGTCCAGGACAGCCTCAGAGCCTCCGGAGGGGAGGTCAAGAAGGTGTGTTTCGCCTATCTACCTAGTTCTAATAAAGACATGGAGAACTATTGCTAAAGCAATGTATTAAAACCCTCAGTGACTTTCAGTATGTTTGAGGGCATCGCTTTGTGCAAGGTGAGGTACAGAAGGGCTAATCTTGATCACATAATGAATATTTATATGGAATACAAGTTGATTTGTAGATTCTGTACAGTCTGACTGAGTGATTCTGTGACTACATTGCAGTCAGACTGCAGTTTCAAACATGTACAATCTATTGAACCCTCATTGACTGCAGTGGATTCACTTTCTCTATGTCTGTGTTCCAGGAGACCCAGTTCAGTGGCATGAAAGCCGAGTCCCAGTCCCCAGGAGGGCTGCACCGTGTGGGGGAGGAGCAGGACAGCTCGCCCTCCAAACTGTCCAAGGAGGAACTGATCCAGAGCATGGACCGTGTGGACAGAGAAATCGCTAAAGTGGAGCAGCAGATCTTCAAATTGAAGAAGAAGCAGGTGGGTTAGGCCACTTGTGACGTGACACACTACTTGCCTGCCCCAGACCTGTTGGAAAGATTAATATTCTGTGATTTGTGTCGATTGGAAATCTTTTCTATCTTGGATTTCTAGCTATTAACATAATATTGGAGTAGATCTTAACACTGTCCTTCAACCAAATGCAGCAACATTACATCTAATTGAATGTTGATTGAACCGAACAAATCTATTTTTGCCACTCATTCATACCCTCTAATAACATGTTTCACAAGATGTTATAAACAAGTTAAAAGCCTCTTGTCTCCGTGACAAGGAGGTGGAACTGAGCCAGTCCATTGTGTAAGTGAGCCAGGCAGGGTGAAAGGGCCTCCAGCTAAGCCTACAGGTTAGGTAGTCGTCCCAGCAAGGACCACTCTCCTCCAGGCTGCGCTACAGGTTACCCCCCTGCCTTCACTGCTGCATTTGAAGGCAAATCTCTGGGTCTCTTAAGTTGTTTACCACGGGAGTACAGGTCAGCTAGCTTGTTGCACACCTATGTCTGCTTTGAATTACTTGCTCCCAGAAGACTGTGAATATCTGGAGCTATGGGATTATTCACAATATCAAGCTCTCTTCCTGACCTGGTGAAGGGATAATTAACTCGCTTTTTTGTGGGGATTTGAGTTGGAGAGCAAAAAACAGTTGCTATCTTTTTGGAATCCCTACTCGTTAGACAGGAATGTGAACTGCGCTTGGCTTTGGGAGAAAGTCAATTTTTGTGTTTTCCTAAGGCTTTTCCCAGGATTTTCTGGGAATTATTTATTTATTCAAGGTATTCTAGGAGCTCCTAATCTCGGGTGGCCTTTTGTAACCTAGTTGTTTACATAACCTTTAGCATGTAAACACATGGACACCAGTTCCACCCACACACACACACACACACACACACACACACAAGTTCAACTATCAGTCAGCAGAGTGAGTCTCAGAAAGTGCAGAGACCAGCATATCAGTTAAATTACAGAGCTCTTAAAATAAAAAAACAAGCATGAGCCTCGCATATCAGAGACTGGAATCAGATTAGCACCGTTGAGTTAAAATGGAGCCTTGTTCTCCTGCCCAGCCACCACCATGAGCTGTATAGAGGTGGAATTAGAAAACAAGAACATTTTGTTTGAAAACTCGCAGCAAGAAACCCATGTCTTATTCTTTAAATGTATGATTTATGGAGGAGAGGAAGTTTCCCATATAATTGGTGTGTGTGTGTGTGCGCGCACACTCATTTGTTAACTGTTATGTGTTGTCTTATAGCAACAACTGGAGGAGGAAGCGGCGAAGCCAGTGGAGCCAGAAAAGCCGGCGACCCCTCCCCCCATACCACAGGAACACAACAAACACCGCAGCATCGTCCAGATCATCTATGACGAGAACAGGGTGGGGTTACCGGGGAATCCTGTACACCTACTGTACTTACTCACTCACTCACTCACTCACTCACCTCTACTACACCTGCCACTACTACACAAGACAGCTCTTTCAATGTGTCTGGTGGTCTTACCATGCTTAGGGCTGGGTGATCAAATCCTGATGTTTTCAAATTTATGAGCGATTCACGATTTCTTTGATTGTTTTCTCTAAATAAGTTTTGCTTCTCAATTAAAGGTCAATACACTGCATTTCAAACAGTCAGCAATAATCTAATGAATTCAGGGCTTTTAAAATTATACGTAGGCTAAATATAAGCGTTTCACAAACGTAAGACACCCTAATAATTCAATTATTTTCTCAAAATAGTTTATTCTGCCTTTTTACAATACACTTACAATAATCACTCTGAAACGGCCCTTTTTGTTACAAATTTAACCAGAACCATGCACAATGCATATCCACTAATAATGACCAACTTATTGTAGCAGCACTAATAAATGACTGTTTACAAGACCTGGGTCTCAAAAGTTAATCTCTCAAGCACAAGCCCACGTGATCGTGAGTAGTCAACTAATCTTTATATTTCAAGTCTAGCCAACTTGAATCTATTTGCTAGCTAACAAGGTAGAACAGTTTAACTGTTAGAACAGACCTTCCTGTCCGTCTCCACCTGTTTGAACAGCAAGCTAGCCTGTCCACTTTGTTTTTGATGTTGAAATCAAGTGGCCTACCTGGATAAGAAGATGCTTATTTCTCAGAATGAGAACGAGTTGCCAACTCCTGATACAAATGTGTATTTTTTATGCTCATTGCAAATGTATAAAACAGACGAGACAGCTAGCACATAACTCTGTGGATAAAATGCTGCTAGGGGTACGTGGTATCGCAATGCCGTACGCGACAAACTGAGCATGCATTTCCCAAATCAATGTTTTCTGATACTCTTGTTTTAGTAGGGTCTGCTCTGCGCTCAATTTTTAGAATTGAAACATAAGGGTATCGTTATAAAGGTTAAGTTCTCTATTATAGGAAAATAATGACGATGTGTTTTGGTGTCCATATGACCGATGCATTTGCGATTTGGTCCAACATAAAATAGTGAGTTGAAACTGATTATTTTCAGAGGAAGCTATCTTTCATAATTTTTTCTGTGAGTGGTAGGGGAAGGGGCTTGGGGTGGGGTGGGGGGTGCACAGCACTGAAGGAGAAAAAAGACCAAAAAGACAACATGAGAACAAGCGGACATAAACTCCCTTGCTATACAGGCATTTGGAATTTTGCCCTAAAAGATCAATTAGAATTAACTTTATATTGCCTGGGGCTAACCACACTGTACTTTTATCTAATCAAATTGTTTTGATCACATATACAAATAAAATCAAAATCAAATCAAGTTTATTTTATATAGCCCTTCGTACATCAGCTAATATCTCGAAGTGCTGTACAGAAACCCAGCCTAAAACCCCAAACAGCAAGCAATGCAGGTGTAGAAGCACGGTGGCTAAGAAAAACTCCCTAGAAAGGCCAAAACCTAGGAAGAAACCTAGAGAGGAACCAGGCTATGAGGGGTGGCCAGTCCTCTTCTGGCTGTGCCGGGTGGAGATTATAACAGAACTATGCCAAGATGTTCAAAATGTTCATAAGTGACAAGCATGGTCAAATAATAATCATGAATAATTTTCAGTTGGCTTTTCATAGCCGATCATTAAGAGTTGAAAATAGCAGGTCTGGGACAGGTGGCGGTTCCATAACCGCAGGCAGAACAGTTGAAACTGGAATAGCAGCAAGGCCAGGTGGACTGGGGACAGCAAGGAGTCATCATGCCCGGTAGTCCTGACGTATGGTCCTAGGGCTCAGGTCCTCCGAGAGAGAGAAAGAAAGAGAGAAGGAGAGAATTAGAGAGAGCCAAGATATACATTGTTAGCAGACGTTATTGCGAGTGTAGCGAAATGCTTGTGCTTCTAGTTCCGACAGTGCAGCAATATCTATCTAAAATGTAATCTAACAATCACACAACAACTAACTAATACACACAAGTCTAAGATGAGGAATGGAATAAGAATATATATATATATATATATATATACAGTGGGGAGAACAAGTATTTGATACACTGCTGATTTTGCCATTTTTCCTACTTACAAAGCATGTAGAGGTCTGTAATTTTTATCATAGGTACACTTCAACTGTGAGAGACGGAATCTAAAACAAAAATCCAGAAAATCACATTGTATGATTTTTAAGTAATTAATTTGCATTTTATTGCATGACATAAGTATTTGATACATCAGAAAAGCAGAACTTAATATTTGGTACAGAAACCTTTGTTTGCAATTACAGAGATCATACGTTTCCTGTAGTTCTTGACCAGGTTTGCACACACTGCAGCAGGGATTTTGGCCCACTCCTCCATACAGACCTTCTCCAGATCCTTCAGGTTTTGGGTCTGTCACTGGGCAATATGGACTTTCAGCTCCCTCCAAAGATTTTCTATTGGGTTCAGGTCTGGAGACTTGCTAGGCCACTCCAGGACCTTGAGATGCTTCTTACGGAGCCACTCCTTAGTTGCCCTGGCTGTGTGTTTCGGGTCGTTGTCATGCTGGAAGACCCAGCCACGACCCATCTTCAATGCTCTTACTGAGGGAAGGAGGTTGTTGGCCAAGATCTCGCGATACATGGCCCCATCCATCCTCCCCTCAATACGGTGCAGTCGTCCTGTCCCCTTTGCAGAAAAGCATCCCCAAAGAATGATGTTTCCACCTCCATGCTTCACGGTTGGGATGGTGTTCTTGGGGTTGTACTCATCCTTCTTCTTCCTCCAAACACGGCGAGTGGAGTTTAGACCAAAAAGCTCTATTTTCGTCTCATCAGACCACATGACCTTCTCCCATTCCTCCTCTGGATCATCCAGATGGTCATTGGCAAACTTCAGACGGCCTGGACATGCGCTGGCTTGAGCAGGGGGACCTTGCGTGCGCTGCAGGATTTTAATCCATGACGGCGTAGTGTGTTACTAATGGTTTTCTTTGAGACTGTGGTCCCAGCTCTCTTCAGGTCATTGACCAGGTCCTGCCGTGTAGTTCTGGGCTGATCCCTCACCTTCCTCATGATCATTGATGCCCCACAAGGTGAGATCTTGCATGGAGCCCCAGACCGAGGGTGATTGACCGTCATCTTGAACTTCTTCCATTTTCTAATAATTGCGCCAACAGTTGTTGCCTTCTCACCAAGCTGCTTGCCTATTGTCCTGTAGCCCATCCCAGCCTTGTGCAGGTCTACAATTGTATCCCTGATGTCCTTACACAGCTCTCTGGTCTTGGCCATTGTGGAGAGGTTGGAGTCTGTTTGATTGAGTGTGTGGACAGGTGTCTTTTATACAGGTAACGAGTTCAAACAGGTGCAGTTAATACAGGTAATGAGTGGAGAACAGGAGGGCTTCTTAAAGAAAAACTAACAGGTCTGTGAGAGCCGGAATTCTTACTGGTTGGTAGGTGATCAAATACTTATGTCATGCAATAAAATGCAAATTAATTACTTAAAAATCATACAATGTGATTTTCTGGATTTTTGTTTTAGATTCCGTCTCTCACAGTTGAAGTGTACCTATGATAAAAATTACAGACCTTTACATGCTTTCTAAGTAGGAAAACCTGCAAAATCGGCAGTGTATCAAATACTTGTTCTCCCCACTGTATATATATATATATATATATATATATATATGGATGAGCAATGACACAGTGGCATAGGCAGATGCAATAATGGTATAAAATACAGTATATACATATGAGATGAGTAATGCAAGATATGTAAACATTATTAAAGTGGCCAATGATTTCAAGTCTGTATGTAGGCAGCGTTTAGTGATGGCTGTTTAACAGTCTGATGACTTTGAGATAGAAGCTGTTTTTCAGTCTCTCGGTCCCAGCTTTGATGCACCACTCCATACATGCTCAAATTTATGAAAGTGGAGGGTAAAGATTATGCATAACAGTACTTAAATCTTAAGCATGAAGCACACCCGAGAATCTCCCTGCTGATAGGTACTTAACTTGACTTTGAGCAAATCAAATAGCACGAATATGTTAGCTGACCTTAGCTAGCTAGCTAAACATTTGGCTATGGGCTGGCACTGGGATTATGGAAAGTGAATGAAATAGTTTCTTCGTCATCTTGCTAGGCAGTTATCTAGCTGTGGCCATTTTTTTATTTAGCCTTTTCTTTAACTAGGCAAGTCAGTGAAGAACAAATTCTTATTTACAATGACAGCAAAAGGCCTCCTGCGGGGACGGGGCTGGGATAAAAAAAAAAACATATAGGACAAAACACACACATAAAGAGAGACCTAAGACAACAACACAGCATGGTAGCAACACAACATGGCAGCAGCACAAAACATGGTACAAACATTATTGGGGACAGACAACAGCACAAAGGGCAAGAAGGAAGAGACAACAATGCATCACGCAAAGCAGCCACAACTCAGTAAGAATGTCCATGATTGAGTCTTTGAATGAAGATGGAGATAAAACTGTCCCATATTTAATGAAGCTGACTTGTGAGACTCTAATGTACTTGTCCTCTTGCTCAGTTGTGCACCGGGGCCTCCCACTCATTCTATTCTGGTTTGAGCCAGTTTGCGCTGTTCTGTGAAGGGAGTTGTACACAGCGTTGTACGAGATCTTCAGTTTCTTGGCAATTTCTCGCATAGAATAGCCTTCATTTCTCAGAACAATTATAGACTGACAAGTTTCAGAAGAAAGTTCTTTGTTTCTGGCCATTTTGAGCCTGTAATCAAACCCACAAATGCTTATGCTCTAGATACTCAACTAGTCTAAAGAAGGCCAGTTTTATTGCTTCTTTGATCAGTTCAACAGTTTTCAGTTGTGCCAACATAATTGCAAAAGGGTTTTCTAATGATCAATTAGCCTTTTTAAAATGATCAACTTGGATTAGCTAACATCGTGCCATTGGAACACAGGAGTGATGGTTGCTGATAATGGGCCTCTGTACGCCTATATAGATATTCCATTAAAAATTAGCCATTTCCAGCTACAATAGTCATTTAGAACATTCACAATGTCTGCACTGTATTTCTGTTATTTTAATGGACAAAAAATGTAGCTTTTCTTTCAAAAACAAGGACATTTCTAAGTGACCCCAAACTTTTGAACAATAGTGTATGTGTGTTTTAGCAGAGGGAAAGGGAAGGTGGCACTGTGTGTGTGTGTGTGTGTGTGTGTGGGTAACTAGTTCATGTCTGCGTTCTTCTCAGCCAGCTATTAACCCTTTTAGCGGGAAAGCCTCTCCTCAGCCCAGCCTGTGAGAGCAGAGCCACATAGAACATTCCCCCTGTGGCCTTGGTTATTTTTTATGAAAATATATATATATATATCTAATATATATATCTATCTAAAAATCTATATATTTTTTTATATATGTATATATATATATTTTATATATATATATGTGTATGTATATATAAAATATATATATTTTATATATATGTATATATATGTATATATTATATATATATGTATATATATATGTATATATATGTATACAAGTATTTGATACACTGACGATTTTGCAGGTTTTCCTACTTACAAAGCATGTAGAGGTCTGTAATTTTTTATCATAGGTACACTTCAACTGTGTGAGACGGAATCTAAAACAAAAATCACATTGTATGATTTTTAAGTAATTCATTTGCATTTTATTGCATGACATAAGTATTTGATACATCAGAAAAGCAGAACTTAATATTTGGTACAGAAACCTTTGTTTGCAATTACAGAGATCATATGTTTCCTGTAGTTCTTGACCAGGTTTGCACACACTGCAGCAGGGATTTTGGCCCACTCCCACATACAGACCTTCTCCAGATCCTTCAGGTTTCGGGGCTGTCGCTGGGCAATACGGACTTTCAGCTCCCTCCAAAGATTTTCTATTGGGTTCAGGTCTGGAGACTGGCTAGGCCACTCCAGGACCTTGAGATGCTTCCTACGGAGCCACTCCTTAGTTGCCCTGGCTGTGTGTTTCGGGTCGTTGTCATGCTGGAAGACCCAGCCATGACCCATCTTCAATGCTCTTACTGAGGGAAGGAGGTTGTTGGCCAAGATCTCACGATGCAGTCATTCTGTCCCCTTTGCAGAAATCGTCCCCAAAGAATGATGTTTCCACCTCCATGCTTCACGGTTGGGATGGTGTTCTTGGGGTTGTACTCATCCTTCTTCTTCCTCCAAACACGGCGAGTGGAGTTTAGACCAAAAAGCTCTATTTTTGTCTCATCAGACCACATGACCTTCTCCCATTCCTCCTCTGAATCATCCAGATGGTCATTGGCAAACTTCAGACGGGCCTGGACATGCGCTGGCTTGAGCAGGGGGACCTTGCGTGCGCTGCAGGATTTTAATCCATGACGGCGTAGTGTGTTACTAATGGTTTTCTTTGAGACTGTGGTCCCAGCGCTCTTCAGGTCATTGACCAGGTCCTGCCGTGTAGTTCTGGGCTGATCCCTCACCTTCCTCATGATCATTGATGCCCCACGAGGTGAGATCTTGCATGGAGCCCCAGACCGAGGATGATTGACCGTCATCTTGAACTTCTTCCATTTTCTAATAATTGCGCCAACAGTTGTTGCCTGTTCACCAAGCTGCTTGCCTATTGTCCTGTAGCCCATCCCAGCCTTGTGCAGGTCTACAATTTTATCCCTGATGTCCTTACACAGCTCTTTGGTCTTGGTCATTGTGGAGAGGTTGGAGTCTGTTTGATTGAGTGTGTGGACAGGTGTCTTTTATACAGGTAACGAGTTCAAACAGGTGCAGTTAATACAGGTAATGAGTGGAGAACAGGAGGGCTTCTTAAAGAAAAACTAACAGGTCTGTGAGAGACGGAATTCTTACTGGTTGGTAGGTGATCAAATACTTATGTCATGCAATAAAATGCAAATTAATTACTTAAAAATCATACAATGTGATTTTCTGGATTTTTGTTTTAGATTCCGTCTCTCACAGTTGAAGTGTACCTATGATAAAAATGACAGACCTCTACATGCTTTGTAAGTAGGAAAACCTGCAAAATCGGCAGTGTATCAAATACTTGTTCTCCACACTGTGTGTGTGTGTGTGTATAATTTTGTTTTTATGAATTTTTTAACGGAGTAGATACAAGAGATCTGTCGCTAGTGCCAAGGTCTATTAATTATTCTATACCAGAAGATAATTTTGTCTTTGTATTGTCTCCTCGTCAAACAACTGCAGTTAATACATTTTTCATGCATAATTTGGACAAAAGCTTAAACACAAAAGAATTCAGACGGACACATTACTATTAGTTGTGTAAAATAGTTTGGAAATACATGGAAGGTAACATGCACCAGAGCTTTTGTTTGGTCGCTCTCCCTCATCTGTTTGAGCTTCTTATTGAAACTCTTGTTGGGCGCCAGGTAGCCTAGTGGTTAAGATCTTTGGGCCAGTAACCGAAAGGTTGCTCGTTTGAATCCCAGAGCCGATTAGGTGTAAAATATGTTGATGTGCCATAATTGTTTCTGTATGTCGCTCTGGATAAGAGCGTTTGCTGAATGACTAAAGTGTCAATGTAATAACCTTGCCTGGCAATAATCTCCGTTGGCCTTCCTCTTTTGGGCAGGCAGATTCACCACACAGTGCTGCCTGGGAAAGAGACGCTGTATTTTCAGACTTCAGACACTTAGGGAGACAGAACTGGATTTATTTTTTTCCATAGATCCCTACTTTGTATACATACATACAGTTTAAGTCGAATATTTACGTACACTTAGGTTGGAGTCATTAATTCATTTTTCAATCACTCCACAAATGTATTATATACAAACTATAGTTTTGGCAAGTCAGTTAGGACATCTACTTAGTGCATGACACAAGTAATTTTTCCAAAGATTGTTTACAGACAGATTATTTCACTTATAATTCACTGTATCACAATTCCGTGGGTCAGAAGTTTACATACACTAAGTTGACTATGCCTTTAAACAGCTTGGAAAATTCCAGAAAATAATGTCATGGCTTTAGAAGCTTCTGATAGGCTAATTGACATAATTTGAGTCAATTGGAGGTGTACCTGTGGATGTATTTCAAGGCCTACCTTCAAACTCAGTGCCTCTTTGCTTGACATCATGGGAAAATCTAAAGAAATCAGCCAAGACCGCACTTTGGTGCGAAAAGTGCAAATCAATCCCAGAACAACAGCAAAGGACCTTGTGAAGATGCTGGAGGAAACTGGTACAAAAGTATCTATATCCACAGTAAAATGAGTCCTATATCGACATAACCTGAAAGGCTGCTCAGCAAGGAAGAAGCCACTGCTCCAAACCGCCATAATAAACGCCAGACTACGGTTTGCAACTGTACATGGGGACAAAGATCGTACTTTCTGGAGAAATGTCCTCTGGTCTGATGAAACAAAAATAGAACTGTTTGGCCATAATGACTATCATTATGTTTGGAGGAAAAAGGGGGAGGCTTGCAAGCCAACGAACACCATCCCAACCGCATCATGTTGTGTGGGTGCTTTTCTGCAGGAGGGACTGGTGCACTTCACAAAATTGATGGCATCATAAGAGAGAAATTATGTGGATATATTGAAGCAACATCTCAAGACATCAGTCAGGAAGTTAAAGCTTGGTCACAAATGGGTCTTCCAAATGGACAATGACCTCAAGCATACTTCCAAAGTTGTGGCAAAATGGCTTAAGGACAACAAAGTCAAGGTATTGGAGTGGCCATCACAAAGCCCTGACCTCAATCCTACAGAAAATGTGTGGGCAGAACTTAAAACGTGTGTGCGAGCAAGGAGGCCTACAAACCTGACTCAGTTACACCAGCTCTATCAGGAGGAATGGGACAAAATTCACCCAACTTATTGAGGGAAGCTTGTAGAAGGCTACCCTTAACATTTGACCCAAGTTAAACAATTTAAAGGCAATGATACCAAATACTAACTGAGTGTATGTAAACTTCTGACCCACTGGGAATGTGATGTAAGAAATAAAAGCTGAAATAAATAATTCTCTATACTATTATTCTGACATTTCACATTCTTAAAATAAAAGTGGTGATCCTAACTGCCCTAAGACGGGGGATTTTTACTAGGATTAAATGTCAGGAATTGTGAAAAACTGATTTTAAATGTATTTGGCTAAGGTGTATGTAAACTTCCGACTTTAACTGTACGTACATCAGTGAGGGGAAAAAGTGTTTGATCCTCTGCTGATTTTGTACGTTTGCCCACTGACAAAGAAATGATCAGTCTATAATTTTAATGGTAGGTTTATTTGAACAGTGAGAGACAGAATAACAAAAAAATCCAGAGAAACGCATGTCAAAAATGTTATAAATTGATTTGCATTTTAATGAGGGAAATAAGTATTTGACCCCCTCTGCAAAACATGACTTCGTACTTGGTGGCAAAACCCTTGTTGGCAATCACAGAGGTCAGACGTTTCTTGTAGTTGGCCACCAGGTTTGCACACATCTCAGGAGGGATTTTGTCCCACTCCTCTTTGCAGATCTTCTCCAAGTCATTAAGGTTTCGAGGCTGACGTTTGGCAACTCGAACCTTCAGCTCCCTCCACAGATTTTCTATGGGATTAAGGTCTGGAGACTGGCTAGGCCACTCTAGGACCTTAATGTGCTTCTTCTTGAGCCACTCCTTTGTTGCCTTGGCCGTGTGTTTTGGGTCATTGTCATGCTGGAATACCCATTCACGACCCATTTTCAATGCCCTGGCTGAGGGAAGGAGGTTCTCACCCAAGATTTGACGGTACATTGCACCGTCCATCGTCCCTTTGATGCGGTGAAGTTGTCCTGTCCCCTTAGCAGATAAACACCCCCAAATCATAATGTTTCCACCTCCATGTTTGACGGTGGGGATGGTGTTCTTGGGGTCATAGGCAGCATTCCTCCTCCTCCAAACACGGCGAGTTGAGTTGATGCCAAAGAGCTCCATTTTGGTCTCATCTGACCACAACACTTTCACCCAGTTGTCCTCTGAATCATTCAGATGTTAATTGGCAAGCTTCAGACGGGCATGTATATGTGCTTTCTTGAGCAGGGGGACCTTGCGGGCGCTGCAGGATTTCAGTCCTTCACGGCGTAGTGTGTTACCGATTTGTTTTCTTGGTGACTATGGTCCCAGCTGCCTTGAGAACATTGACAAGATCCTCCTGTGTAGTTCTGGGCTGATTCCTCACCGTTCTCAAGACCATTGCAACTCCACGAGGTGAGATCCTGCATGGTGCCCCAGGCCGAGGAAGATTGAGAGTTCTTTTGTGTTTCTTCCATTTGTGAATAATCGCACCAACTGTTGTCACCTTCTCACCAAGCTGCTTGGTGGTCTTGTAGCCCATTCCAGCCTTGTGTAGGTCTACAATCTTGTCCCTGACATCCTTGGAGAGCTCTTTGGTCCTGGCCATGGAGGAGAGTTTGGAATCTGATTGATTGCTTCTGTGGACAGGTGTCTTTTATACAGGTAACAAGCTGAGATTGGGAGCACTCCCTTTAAGAGTGTGCTCCTAATCTCAGCTCGTTACCTGTATAAAAGACACATGGGAGCCAGAAATCTTTCTGATTTGAGAGGGGGTTAAATACTTATTTCCCTCATTAAAATGCAAATCAATTTATAACATTTTTGACATGCGTTTTTCTGGATTTTTTTGTTATTCTGTCTCTCACTGTTCAAATAAACCTACCATTAAAATTATAGACGGATCATTTCTTTGTCAGTGGGCAAACGTACAAAATCAGCAGGGGATCAAATACTTTTTTCCCTCACTGTACATACATACATACATACATACATGCTGCTTCTTCATGTTTGTGTGTGCTGAGGAAAAAGAAAGGGCAGAAAATTATTGTACTTTTTTTTTCTTCATACATTGTGCATGGTTGGGGGGAAAAATATATATTTTGTGTCTCCAAATAGTTATTGTCCTACGCTATCAATAGATTTTGCAGCTGTAATTGAACAAATGGAGCCACAGAGCCTGCAGCCCACATTGTGTGTTCAGTCACCAAGGACTACTACTTTGAGTAAAAGGTTTATTTTATTTTGATCTATACTAACTATTATTATATATATTATTTTTTTTTTTACAGAAAAAAGCTGAAGAGGCCCATAAAATATTTGAAGGTCTTGGTCCAAAAGTTGAACTGGTAGGTGGTTGAGGGTATTCTGTATAGTTGAATGATTATTGTTTCCTAGATACAGTGCATTCGGGAAGTATTCAGGCCCCTTCACTTTTTCCACATTTTGTTACGTTACAGCCTCATTCTTAAAATGGATGAAATAATTTCCCCCCCTCATCAATCTACACACAATACCTCATAATGACAAGGTGAAAACAGGTTTTTAGAAATGTTTGCTAATTTCAAAAAAATATAAAACAAATACCTTATTTACGTAAGTATTCAGACCCTTTGCTATGAGACTCGAAATTGAGCTCAGGTGCATCCTGTTTCCATTGATCATCCTTGTGATGTTTCTACAACTTGATTGTAGTCCACATGTGGTAAATTCAATTGATTGGACATGATTTGGAAAGGCACACCTGTCTATATAAGGTCCCACAGTTGACCGAGCAAAAACCAATCCATGAGATCGAAGGAATTGTCTTTAGCGCTCCCAGACAGGATTGCGCCTTGGTCATGGAAGTGACCAAGAACCTGATGGTCACTTTGACAGATCTCCAGAGTTCCCCTGTGGAGAACGTTGTCCTTCTGGAATGTTCTCCCATCTCTACAGCACTCTACCAAGCAGGCCTTTTTGGTAGTGGCCAGACGGCTGCCACTCCTCCAGTAAAATGCACATGAAGCCCTCTTGGAGTTTGCCGAAAGGACTCTTAGACCTTGAAAAACAAGTGGTGGCAGGATCATGCTGTGGGGAAGTTTAGGTGGCAGAGACTGGGAGACCAGTCAGGATGGAGAGAAAGATGAACTAAGCAGTACACATGAAAATCTGCTCCAGAGCGCTCAGGACTTCAGATTGGGGCAAAGGTTCACCTTCCAACAGGACAACGACCCTATGCACACAGGCAGGACAACGCAGGAGTGGCTTTGGAACAAGTCTCTGAATGTCCTTGAGTGGCCCAGCCAGAGCCCGTACTTGAACCCGATCTAACGTCTCTGGAGAGACCTGAAAATAGCTGTGCAGTGACGCTCCCAATCCAACCTGACAGTGCTTGAGAGGATCTGCAGAGAAGAATGGGAGAAACTCCCCAAATACAGGTGTGCCAAGCTTGTAGCGTCACACCCAGGAAGACTCGAGACTCGAGGTAATTGCTGGCGAAGGTGCTTCAACAAAGTACTGAGTAAAGGGTCTGAATACTTATGTAAATATTTTATTTCAGTTTTTATTTTTAATACATACAATTTTTTTTCCAAAAAGCAGTTTCTGCTTTGTAATTATGGGGCATTGTGTGTAGATTAAAGGGGGAAAACAATTTAATCCGTTTTAGAATAAGGCTCTAACGTGACAGTGGTAGAAGTGAAGAGGTCTGAATACTTTCCGAATGCAGTGTTAAGGTTCTTCGAAAACTGCATATAGTAGCAATGAATTATTAGCTATTACAATGCTTGTAGCTAATTACTTAAGTCATTACTTATAGACTGATTTCTTTCCCCCCTTTTTTTCTTAGCCCCTTTATAACCAGCCATCGGATACTAAAGTATACCATGACAACATAAAGACGTGAGTATGCACTTTTGTTTCTTGTATGTACAGTATATATAGAAGCATGTGTGTCAGGGTTTCAGATAGCCGGCTTTTGGCCCCCAAAAATAATTATGGAAAGCCGATAAATAAAAT
The DNA here is from genome assembly GCF_045679555.1 of Salvelinus alpinus. Lineage (NCBI taxonomy): Eukaryota > Metazoa > Chordata > Actinopteri > Salmoniformes > Salmonidae > Salvelinus > Salvelinus alpinus. The sequence goes on from NC_092086.1 coordinate 84,883,950, forward strand.
TGCCGTCGGCCAAAAAATCCCATTGCGAATACCAGTCGATGTAGCGTGAGAGCTGCTGCTACAGCTCATCAAATGGCTCGTTCGTTGCTGTTGGAGTGAAATATGTACTTTCAGAAGCCTAATTGTTGCACAACAATTCTAAATGCAATCGCGTTTTAAAAACATTTAATGGCCATGATTTTAAAAAGTGTTACTATTTCTCAACTGGTAATTAATGTTTGCTTCCATTCGCCATTCAAGTGCATAGGCAACTAGGCAGGTTGCTGTGCGTCACACACCACTTTGCATTGAGCTGGAGATACTATGCATTTTAAAGCATATAGGCTACTTAATTAGCCTATTTCTATCATGTTCTATTGTTTTTCAACTTTCTTTCATTGTCCAGTAGCCAAAGGCACAATCCTAGTCATATTAGCAACCCATGCTAGTTGTTGTATCTTTGTCTCCCCTCTTTCTTAGAGATGAAAATATCCATTTCAAATTGTCTCCTGAAACTGCTCGCATTGGCCATGCACTTTTGACAAGTGTTTTCCGCCTACTGCCTTATGCGCATTGCTGCACTTATAATGTGAAGAAATAATAGTTTATCAACATTTTAAACTAAATGTTCTGAATTGTTGCATCAGCCTGATTTGCTATTTAACGTTTATGGATTTTGGAACGGTTGTATGAATTTGTGATCTATCGTCCCACAATAGGCTATTTCTTTCTCGCACAGAACGACAAGACCAATAGAATAGGTAAACTTTTCTACTATGGAGGATAGTAAATTGACATAGGTTAGTGATTTTAATGTTCGTTACTTGTTGGCTGAGGAAAATTAAATGTGGACAGTTATTCTAACATCTTCAAATTGCACGTTAGAATTAGGTGAGAAGGACTCATGCCGTTGCTTCCTCGAGTTGCATGTTCTGGTGAGATTAATTACCATAATCTAAATGTGATTTCTGTCATTCTGAGCACCGTGGGTGCACGGCCTAATCAGGTTACGCAAATGTATTAAATATACTGTAAATTTGAAAATGCTCTCGGTGAAATGTCTGGCGCCACATTTTCCTAACGGAAACCCATGTTTGTGTTTGAACCTTTGACCTCTAACCTGACCTAATGCTTTAGTGTTCTCTGCAATGTTAGCTGAGTTCTCAATTATGTGTTTGCTCCATTGACACCAGTGAGAAAGAGGATCCGTCAGTGTAAAGGGAACATATATCTAGGTTAAAAAAAAAAAAACATATTTTTTTTATTTAACCTTTATTTAACTAGGCAAGTCAGTTAAGAACAAATTCTTATTTACAATGACGGCCTAAGAACAGTGGGTTAACTGCCTTGTTCAGGGGCATAACAACAGATTTTTACCTTGTCAGCTCGAGGATTTGATCTCGCAACCTTTCGGTTACTGGGTTTGGCTGGTAGGGTTGAAGGCCAGGCTGTCTGTGTCTAAAGTTCTTATCACCCTGTAACATGAGAAACTGTCCTCGGGTTGTGGTCTTTTATTATGGAGAAAATACCCAACTATCATACTTGAAATACTTTTACTTTAGTAATTTTCTATTAAGGTAAAAGTCACCCAGTAAAATTATACTTGAGTAAAAGTCTAAAAGTATTTGGTTTGAAATGTACTTAAGTATCAAACGTAAATGTAATTGCTAAAATATGCTTATGTATCAAAACATCATTTCTAATTCCTTGTATTAAGCAAACCAGATGGCACCATTTTCTTGTTTTTAAAATGTACAGACCGCCAGTGGCACACCAACATTCAGATTTCATTTACAAACGAATCGTGTTTAGTGAGTCCGCCAGATCAGAGGCAGTAGGGATGACCATGGATGTTCGTGAATTTGACTATTTTCCTGTCCTACTAAGCATTGAAAATGTAACGAGTGCTTTTGGGTGTCAAGGAAAATGTATTAATATAAAGTACAATATTCTAAGGAATGTAGTGAAGTAAAAGTAGTCAAAACCCCCCCAAAACTACTTGAGTAGTAATTTAAAGTATTTTTACTTAAATACTTTACACCACTGACTGAGGGCGGCAAGTCGTCTAGCAGTTAAGAGCGTTGGGCCAGTAACTGAAAGGTTGCTGGTTCAAATCCCCGGCCAACTATGTAAAAAATCTGTAGACGTGCCCTTGAGCAAGGCACTTAACTCTAATTGCTCCTGTAAGTCGCTCTGGATAAGAGCGTCTGCTGAATGACTAAAGTGTAAATATAAAATGTACTGTACTGACTCTCAGGGTCAAGGCATTGAGAGTCCAGGTGTGTGTGTAATATGCTTGTTGTACACACATTGCCCAAGTTACTCACCTATCACATTGCTTTTATTTTTCTCAGATAGCAATTAAATAAAATATAAAAAGAACCAGCCTGCAAACTCAGTAGATGATCGTGTTGACTAATGATAGATAGGGGTTGTGTTTATTTGATTTCTTTTTTGGAACTTTTTACCCCCTTTTCTCCCCAATTTTGTGATATCCAATTGGTAGTTACTTTTGTCGAGAGTCATGCGTCCCCCGAAACATGACCCCACCAAGCCGCACTGCTTCTTGACACACTGCTCGCTTAACCTGGAAGCCAGCCGCACCAATGTGTCGGAGGAAACACCGTAAAGCCACAAGAAGTTGCTAGAGCGCGATGGGACATCCCTGCCGTCCAAACCCTCCCCTAACCCGGACGACAATGGGCCAATTGTGCACCGCCTCATGGGTCTCCCTGTCGCGGCCAGCTGCATCACAGCCCGGGATCGAACCCGGATCTGTAATGACGCCTCTAGCACTGTAATGCAGTTCCTTAGACAGCTGTGCCACTCGGGAGGCCCTAGGGGTTGTTGTTGATACAGGACCCTCCTTCTCTAATTCCTCATATTAATGGGGAGGTGGAAGGCAGAATGTTATGTTGTTTCTTTATGTAGAGTTAAATAGGCATGTGTTGTGCACATATTATCTTGTGTAACTGTTTAGTGCTTCCATGGTATTTCCTACAGGATAATTTTGTTGTAGTGTTAACAGCAATAGTAGTGTCCCTATTAGAGGTCGACCGATTATGATTTTAATGCCGATACAGATTATTGGAGGATCAAAAAAAGCCGATACCGATTAATCGGACGATTTTTATATATTTGTAATAATGACAATTACAACAATACTGAATGAACACTTTTATTTTAACTTAATATAATGCACAAATAAAAATCTATTTAGTCTCAAGTAAATAATGAAACATATTCAATTTGGTTTAAATAATGCAAAAACACAGTGTTGGAGAAGAAAGTAAAAGTGCAATATGTGCCATATAAAAAAGCTAACGTTTAAGTTCCTTGCTCAGAACATGAGAACATATGAAAGCTGGTGGTTCCTTTTAGCATGAGTCTTCAATATTCCCAGGTAAGAAGTTTTAGGTTGTAGTTATTATAGGACTATTTCTCTCTATACCATTTGTATTTCATATACCTTTGACTATTGGATGTTATTATAGGCACTTCAGTATTGCCAGCCTAATCTCGGGAGTTGATAGGCTTGAAGTCACAAACAGCGCTGTGCTTCAAGCATTGCGAAGAGCTGCTGGCAAATGCTGGAAAGTGCTGTTTGAATGAATGCTTACGAGCCTGCTGCTGCCTACCACCGCTCAGACTGCTATATCAAATCATAGACTTAATTATAATATAATAAACACACAAAAATACGAGCCTTAGGTCATGAATCTGGTCAAATCCAGAAACTATAATTTCGAAAACAAAACGTTTATTCTTTATTGAAATACAGAACCGTTCTGTATTTTATCTAACGGGTGGCATCCATAAGTCTAAATATTGATGTTACATTGCACAACCTTCAATGTTATGTCATAATTATGTAAAATTCTGGCAAATTAATTATGGTCTTTGTTAGGAAGAAATGGTGTTCACACAGTTCGCAACGAGCCAGGCGGCCCAAACTGCTGCATATACCCTGACTCTGCTTGCACAGAACGCAAGAGAAATGACACAATTTCCCTAGTTAATATCGCCTGCTAACATGATAAAAAAATATAAAAAAAATATGCAGGTTTAAAAATGTATACTTGTGTATTGAGTTTAAGAAAGGCATTGATGTTTATCGTGATTCAATGATAAATTAACAGGCCCCGCATTGATTATTTGCAGCGCAGGACAAGTTAGTTAAACTTGTAATGTCATCAACCATGTTTAGTTAACTAGTGATTATGTTAAGATCGATTGTTTTTCATAACATAAGTTTAATGCTAGCTAGCAACTTAACTTGGCTCCTTGCAGCACTTGCGTAACAGGTGGTCAGCCTGCCACGCAGTCTCCTCGTGGAGTGCAATGTAATCGGCATCCAAAAACTTGAAATCGGCCCTAATTAATCGGCCGACCTCTAGTCCCTATAGGACCTAGATCGGCGCACACCTCACTGAACAAACCGTTTTTCTCTCTCTGCCAGTAATCAAGTGATGAGGAAGAAGCTGATTCTGTTTTTCAAGAGAAGGAACCATGCTCGTAAACAAAGGGTAAGTCTCTCCCTGCTGTTGAGGGCTGCAAGGGAAGGAAACTTCAAGGCATGTGCTGGATGCTTTGACCAAAATACAGAGACTCATACACACGCGCACGCACACACACACACAGCCTCACGGACAGACTGACTGACATGCTGTGCTCTCATAGAGATGACCCAAACTGACCATGGACAATAATACTTTGATTGTTTACCCCATTGGCAAACTCTTTTACTCTATGCATGTACAGAATGTTAAACTGCATCACATTCCTCAATTTGATGTAATTTTAATGTCTTCTGGCACCAATTGAATTTGAAAGCAATAGGTGGCAACCACGCACACTAGCTTGCATTTATATGCCCACTTATTGGTTTCATAATTTCTTGTTTGACATGTTTGTAATACTTAGGGCTGTCCCCGACAAAAGAAAATCTTGGTCCACCCGAAAGTCGTCTATTCTTTCGACTATTTGATTGATCTAAATATTTGAATGTGTGTTTTTCCATATATAGACACACCTTATGTGTTTGAATAAAATCAACTATATATGCATTGAGGTTCTCTGATGCTTTAAGCACTCTGCTTGATGAAATATGACACAAATGACTCGAGGGAGCCAAAGATCAAGATAACCAGAAGAAAAACAACTTAACCTGACCCAACCATCCTCCACCTGCTCCTACTCTGGGTCCAGCCCGAAGCTTAAGCTAGCAAACTTGCAACATTTTATAAAATATTCTGGGCCCTCAGTTTCCCGCACCGGTCAGCTTGGGACAGACACAGCTGTAGGCTATTTGAGCAAGGGAATAGAAGTAATCAGGTCGGCCTATTTTATGACGTTTCCATTGGATCAGAGCATGACGTTTTTCCCTTTCACACTGAGTAGTTATCGAAAGGGAGAGAGCTGGAAAGATTTTTCAAATACATTAATTAAGGAACTATTGTCATTGTCAATGGATGTAAAAACAGACTTAGTTTGCTTGCTATTTGAGGAGAAGAAAACATTACTTTCAGAAGCTCCACAGCTCATTAGTGGTGGTACATTAAGCCAATCAGAAATACTATCAGATCCCCAAATGTGCACATTTATATGCCTACATTTGCTCGCAGGCCAGGTAGCCTATAGGCCTACTTCTATGCATAAATCAGGTGCGCGTCCTAACTCAATATTGACAGGAGTGATCCAAACAAAAGACAATGACTAAATTGACAAAACTCACATATGGAATTAAATAAACCAAAACGTGTTACTCACAAGTGTAGCATAGGTTGTGCACTCTGCAAATTGTGTCCACTCCAAAAATGAGAACGGTAAAAGACTGGAATAATATATTGAATTAATTAACAGAAATTATCGCAACCAAACAAACATTGTAGATTAGAAATGATAGAAATTAACGGTAAATGTACTACTGGTGATATATGTAATAGGGAATTGATAAACACTAACAATCAAACAATGAATGTGCACAAATTTGCATCGGAGCGCATTCTGGAGAGAGACGTCCATTGTGCATCTTAGCCACACTCCCCTTCTTCTTGGACTGTGCCATCCCCGCGGCCTCCGCAATGGATTAGTTCACTGAGATGGACATGAATAAGACAGGTGTCTTGTGTGCCATTAAAAATAATATATATTTTTATATTTGTTACTACTCAACAACAACAAAAAAATCTCGGTTGACCAAGCAATCGACCAGTCGACTAATTGGCGTCAGCCCTAGTAACATTATCTGTTTGAACAGGCTATCTAATAGGGCTGGGCGATATGCCTTAAAATCATATGGGCGTTTCACATTATATACAGTATCTAAAAAAAATATATATATATGTTCTCTCTAAATAATTTCTCAGAATGAGAACTAGTGGCCAAATCCTTATATACAGTTGAAGTTGGAAGTTTACATACACCTTAGCCAAATACATTTAAACTCAGTTTTTCACAATTCCTGACATTTAATCCTAGTAAAAATTCCCTGTCTTAGGTCAGATAGGATCACCACTTTATTTTAAGAATGTGAAATAGTATAATAGTGGAGAGAATGATTTATTTCAGCTTTTATTTCTTTCATCACATTCCCAGTGGGTCAGAAGTTTACATACACTCAGTTAGTATTTGGTAGCATTGCCTTTAAATTGTTTAACTTGGGTCAAATGTTTCGGGTAGCCTTCCACAAGCTTCCCACAATAAGTTGGGTGAATTTTGGCCCATTCCTCCTGACAGAGCTGGTGCAACCGAGTCAGGTTTGTAGGCCTCCTTGCTCGCACACATGTTTTCTGTAGGATTAAGGTCAGGGCTTTGTGATGGCCACTCCAATACCTTGACTTTGTTGTCCTTAAGCCATTTTGCCACAACTTTGGAAGTATGCTTGGGGTCATTGTCCATTTGGAAGACCCATTTGTGACCAAGCTTTAACTTCCTGACTGATGTCTTGAGATGTTGCTTCAATATATCCACATAATTTTCCTCTCTTATGATGCCATCTATTTTGTGAAGTGCATCAGTCCCTCCTGCAGCAAAGCACCCCCACAACATGATGCTGCCACCCCCGTGCTTCACGGCTGGAATGGTGTTCTTCGGCTTGCAAGCCTCCCCCCTTTTCCTCCAAACATAATTGATGGTCATTATGGCCAAACAGTTCTATTTTTGTTTCATCAGACCAGAGGACATTTCTCCAAAAAGTCCAATCTTTGTGCAGTTAAAAACCGTAGTCAATCAATCAATCAATTTTATTTTATATAGCCCTTCGTACATCAGCTAATATCTCGAAGTGCTGTACAGACACCCAGCCTAAAACCCCAAACAGCTAGTAATGCAGGTGTAGAAGCACGTAGTCTGGCTTTTTTATGGCGGTTTTGGAGCAGTGGCTTCTTCCCTGAGCGGCTACGTTGATATAGGACTCAATTTACTGTGGATATAGATACTTTTATACCTGTTTCCTCCAGCATCTTCACAAGGTCTTTTGCTGCTGTTCTGGGATTGATTTGCACTTTCGCACCAGAGTACGTTCATCTTTAGGAGACAGACGCGTCTCCTTCCTGAGCGGCATGACGACTGCGTGGTCCCACGGTGTTTATACTTGCGTACTATTGTTTGTACAGATGAACGTGGTACCTTCAGGCGTTTGGAAATTGCTCCCAAGGATGAACCAGACTTGTGGAGGTCTACAATTTTTTTTCTGAGGTCTTGGCTGATTTCTTTAGATTTTCCCATAATGTCAAGCAAAGAGGCACTGAGTTTGAAGGTAGGCCTTGAAATACGTCCACAGGTACACCTCCAATTGACTGAAATGATGTCAATTAGCCTATCAGAAGCTTCTAAAGCCATGACGATATTTTCTGGAATTTTCCAAGCTGTTCAAAGGCACAGTCAGCTTAGTGTATGTAAACTTCTGACCCACTGGAATTGTGATACAGTGAATTATAAGTGAAATACTCTGTTTGTAAACAATAGTTGGAAAAATGACTTGTGTCATGCACAAAGTAGATGTCCTAACCGACTTGCCAAAACTCTAGTTTGTTAACAAGAAATTTGTGGAGTGGTTGAGAAACGAGTTTTAATGACTCCAACCTAAGTGTATGTAAACTTCAACTGTAGTTGTGTTTTATGCTCATTGCAGATGTATAAAACTAGACAGCTTCTGTGGCTAATATGCTGCTAGTAGTACGTGGTACCTTAATGCAGCGCACGACAAACTGATCATTACATTTCCAGAATCAATGTTCATTGATAGGCTACTCCTCTAACCTTCTTAACTTCTCCTCTGTTACAGTAAAATAATGTCTCTGTTTCATGGATACCATTTTTATGTCGCTGTTCGAGTTAGCATTGGCTCACGAAACTAACTAGCATTTGCGCAAAGACTGGAAGTATTTGGGATCAGCTAGCATGCTAAATATATTCTAGTCTGATCACCCCATGTGGAAACGTTATACATTTTTGTAAATGATCAAGATAGGTGGTTATGGTTCAGTGAGTGCAGCTTTTAGCAGGCTCCTTCCAGGCAGGGTCAGACAGACCTTTTGGACTCTGAACAATGGCACCAGAGTGCGCAGCATGGCCACCTGCCAAGAGGAAGGTGGATTGTTTGGCCCTTGCTAGTCGAGAGTGGAAACAAGGCTGTATTGTCCTCCCTGTATGAGACTCTCCATATCTTCTAGTCCTCTCTTTTTTTCTCTCTGGTTAATGTCCATAATTTGTAAATGCTGTAATGTTATATCTCAAACATCTCACGTTTTAAGTCCAAGATGGCCAGTGGAACTCTCTGGATTTCACAGTTGTGGCCAGAATTAATTTTGAGAAGCGTGGTGAAATAATGACAAACAGGACAGGGTATCATCAGCACAAGATTTGTGATTTTGGATACATTCTACTTATCCATTTGCTTACAGATGTAGGTCAGGAGAGCCATGGGTAAGGTTTGCTTTAGGTCTTGTCATGTTATACCTCAACATCCAGATCCCCTTTTACAAACCTTTATTGTGTGGTTCAGGAACAGAACATCTGCCAGCGCTACGACCAGCTGATGGAGGCGTGGGAGAAGAAGGTGGAGCGGATGGAGAACAACCCGCGTCGCAAGGCCAAGGATAGCCGCACCAGGGAGTACTACGAGAGACAGTTCCCCGAAATACGCAAGCAGAGAGAGCAGCAGGAGCGCTTCCAGAGGTAAATTGAGGGAATGGGTAACTGGAATTAAACTTTTCTCTTACGCTGCCTGGAGGCTACGATGCAGCAGTAGAGCTGGGATATATCTCGAAAGTCTTCCATCGATTGCTTGCGTCTTCTCTCCTCGCCGCCTCCTCAAAATGCATTGGCAAGGATCCCCTCCTACTGAAAACACAGGACAGGTGAAAGCAATACAATCAATGCCTCGTATTCTAAGAAGTTGCTATCACCTGTCCAGTTTCTTTTAGATCAGTGCAGAATGATGGGGGAAACAAGGAGAGGATGCCTCTTTGCACTATTGAGATGCATGCTAGGTGGTGTGCTGCAGGCAGATCAGCTGGCTGTGTCAGGGGTCAGTCCAGCCAGCGTCTGGCTGTTCCTGGCACACAGGCTTGAGTCTTTCTCTGAAATCTTCTAGCAAGGCAGGTCAGGGATCTTAGATCAGACTGCTAGTACTAGACCAGGCATTGAAAGTAATGATTAGCCAAAAAGGTCTAGCCGATTTCTTACCCATTTATTTGTACCCCAATCAAATCAAATTTCAAATCAAATTTATTTATATAGCCCTTCTTACGTCAGCTGATATCTCAAAGTGCTGTACAGAAACCCAGCCTAAAACCCCAAACAGCAAGCAATGCCGGTGTAGAAGCAACAATGTCCCTGTTGTGTATTTTAGACTATTTCCTTTTGAGGATTGTTCTCATTTTTTGGATGCTATCATTGTAGCTGTAAAGAGTCAACATTAGGGGCAGGATGTGTCATGGAAGGTTGATTCATGATGCCAAACATTCCAGATTTAAAAGTTAATTGTATCCTTTTTAGAAGTATTTTTCTACAGGCGAGAAGAGACATTGACATTCAACTATAAAGTAATTTCCCCCTAGTTTGAATGATTTCAGTCAACTTAGAGCCATTACCTTTAGTCACAACATGTTGACTGTTTAATTTGATTAATGATCGCTTTTTGCCTTTTGTTTAGTGGTAAAAAAAACCAACAAAAAAACAATGGGGGCATTGTTTCCCCAGCAGCACAATTGCAAATTAAGTAATAAACCACCCTTGCAAGTCCTTCTGTACTCGTTTTTGGTCCTTGTGGTTTTCAGTTTCCACTTCAAAGGCTTTAGTAAAACACTTCTTTAAAAAAAAATCATTACATATTTTACAGTGCGTTCATAAAGTATTCACACCACTTTTCCACACAGCCTGAATTAATACTTGATTAAATTAAGATTTTGTTTCACTGGCCTACACACAATATCCCATAATGTCAAAGTGGAATTATGTTTTTAGAAATCTTTATAAATGAATAAAAAATGAAAAGCTGAAATGTCTTGTCAATAAGTATTCAACCACTTTGTTGTGGCAAGCTTGCTTAACAAGTCACATAATAAGTTGCATGTACTCTGTGTGCAATAACACTGTTTAACATGATTTTGAAGGACTACCTCATCTCTGTACCCCACACATACAATTATCTGTAAGGTCCCTCAGTTGAGCAGTGAATTTTAAACACAGAGACCAGGGAGGTTTTCCAATGCAAAGAAGGGAACCTATTGGTAGATGGTTTATATTTTAAAAAGCAGACATTGAATATCCATGCCAAGAGTGTGCAAAGGTGTCATCAAGGCAAAGGGTGACTACTTTGAAGAATCTCAAATATAAAATATGTTAAACACTTTTTTGGTTACTACATGATTCCATGTGTTATTTCATAGTTTTGATGTCTTCACTATTATTTTACACTGTAGAAAATAGTAAAAACTAAGAAAATCCTGGAATGAGTAGGCGTGTCAACTTTTGACTGGTACTGTAAATCGGCTTAAATCTATGGTAACACTTGAAAATGGCTGTCTAGCAATGATCAACAACCAACTTGGCAGAGCTTGAAAGAATTAAAAAAATAATAATGTGCAAATATTGTATAATCCAGGTGTGCAATGCTCTTAAGCATTGTTCACATTGGCAGTTTGAAGTGACTCTAATCCCATTTATTTGCATATCTGATTAGAATCTGTAAATTTTCCTGTAGTCTGAACAGTTAAAAAGCACTTGGAATCAAATAGTTCAATCCTTCGTAGGTGGTTTGACGTCATACAAATACGATTCCTGGTCATGTGACTTGTGTCTGAATGGTCAAATCTGATTTATTTGCCCTCAAGTGGTTTTTAGACTTATTCCGCATATCTTTTTGCTGGCTAGCTACTCTGTTGAAAGTTTGACAAGAACATGTGGTAGCTAACTAGCTTGTTAATTGTTTACAAACAAATTAGCTGTATAGCTTTCTAGCACAATCACTAACTAGCTAGCTAGTTGACTGCTGTAACTAGCCAAAATACTTGTTTTGAAAGTTGGGTCATGTTATCCTTTGAGGTTTTAAGTGTTCTTACCCTACGCCACTCCACACACACCCATCGTTACTATGACAACTAGCGTAGCCTTGTCAGCAAATTACTTCTATCTGAACACACCCAAATCTGATTTGGTCACTTGTAACCGGTTGTTTGGACAGTCGGTAGACCAAAATAAAACTGATTTGAGCATTAAGGCTTGCAATGTGTGCAAGGATTTAGAGACTTACCCAGAAAGACTCACAGCTGGATTCGCTGCCAAAGGTGATTCTAACATGTATTGACTCAAGGGTGTGAATACTTATGCAAATGTATATTTCTAATACATTTGCAAAAATGTCTAAAAACATGATTTCACTTTGCCGTTATAGGGTATTGTGTGTAGATGGGTAAGAGAAAAAACTATTTTAATCCATTTTGAATCAGGCTGTAATACAACAAAATGTGGAATAAGTCAAGGGGTATAAATACTTTCTGAATGCACTGTCAATGGCAGGTGGTTGAGAAGGAAGTTAACTTCCTGAATGCTAAAGCAACTTAATTTGTCAGCAGACCTAATGTTTTCCAAGCTTTGTTTGCAGATTTCTCAGAAAACCGGTTTGATACAGGATTGAGCCTTTTTTCCTTGAAGGGAAAAGGTGACAGAAGGGTCATGAGGGAGGGAGGGAGGGGCACCCTATGTGACAATGTGATGGCACCTACCCAGTATTATGTGGAGGATGCGCAAGAGGGCATAATAATATGGGTTTTGAAACAAGTAGTTTCTTAATTTCCTTGTGTTTTGTTCTCCCACTAGGGTTGGTCAGAGAGGAACTGGAATGTCTGCGACCATCGCCAGAAGCGAGCATGAGATTTCTGAAATCATCGACGGCCTTTCTGAACAGGAGGTGAGTGCTGTTAACTTTGAAACATCTCCGTTTGTCTGTTATAGCTCTTGTGGAAATGAACACACTTCACAAATGTGAACATTCTTCACTGAACCATTGCCAAGTTTGAGTATTATTATGACCAAAGAGGTTGTCACCACCAACTGCCCAAAAGTCCCCTTAAGGCATAGCCCACACTGATGTCATGATGGTCAAGACACTCTACTGATTATGAATAGTTACATTACACCGCTAAACACATTACCACTTCCCCTAGTTCTTAGGAAGTGTAGCAGCGTCATTGGCTACGTCCTGTTCTTCAACCTTCTCCTGTACACTTCCTGTAATGGATTTCACAAGGGTTAGAACTCTCAATGCTTTTAAATTAATAACACTTGGTGAGAAGGGTTGAGAATCAGAATGCAGCCATTGAATCAAGTTGTAACAAGGTTAAAACCTCTCTGGGATATGTGGGACGCTAGCGTCCCTAGTGAAATTGCAGGGCGCCAAATTCAAAACAACAGAAATCTCATAATTAAAATTCCTCAAACATACAAGTATTATACACCATTTTAAAGATAAACTTCTCGTTAATCCAGCCACAGTGTCTGATTTCAAAAAGGCTTTACGGCAAAAGCACACCTTGCGATTATGTTAGGTCAGCGCCTATTCACAGAAAAACATACAGCCATTTTCCAAAGAAGGAGAGGTGTCACAAAAGACAGAAATAGCTTTAAAATTAATCACTAACCTTTGATGATCTTCACCGGAAGGCACTCCCAGGACTCCATGTTAGACAATAAATGTGTGTTTTGTTTGATAAAGTTAATCTTTATGTCCAAAAACCTCATTTGAAACTGGTGTGTTATGTTCAGAAATGCATTGTCTCAAACAAACATCCGGTGAAAGTGCAGAGAGCCACATCAAATTACAGAAATACTCATCATAAACATTGATAAAAGAAACAAGTGTTAAACACACAATTAAAGATAAACTTCTCCTTAATGTAACCGCTGTGTCAGATTTCAAAAAGGCTTTACGGCGAAAGCACACCTTATGTTAGGTCAGCGCCAAGTCACAGAAAAACATGCAGCCATTTTCCAAAGAAGGAGAGGTGTCACAAAACTCAGAAATAGCGTTATAAATATTCACTTTGATGATCTTCATCGGAATGCACTCCTAGGAATCCCAGTTCAACAATAAATGTTTGTTTTGTTCGATAAAGTCCATCATTTATGTCCAAATACCTCCTTTTCCACCTGCGCGTTTAGCCCAGTAATCCAAATGCACAATGCGCAAGCAATTAGTTCAGATGAAAAGTCAAAAAAGTTATATTACAGTTTGTAGAAACATGTCAAATGATGTATAGAATCAATCTTTAGGATGTTTTTTTCATAAATCTTCAATAATGTTTCAACCGGACAATTCCTTTGTCTTTTAGAAATGAAAAGGAACGCAGCTCGCTCTCACGGCCGCACGCATGACTTAGCTCATGGCATTCTGCCAGACCTCTTAGTCAAACAGCTCTTATTCGCTCCCCCTTCATAGTAGAAGCCTGAAACAAGGTTCTAAAGACTGTTGACATCTAATGGAAGCCGTAGGAAGTGCAATATGACCCCATAGACACTGTATATTGGATAGGCAAAGACTTGAAAACCTACAAACCTCAGATTTCCCACTTCCTGGTTGGATTTTTTCTCAGGTTTTTGCCTGCCATATGAGTTCTGTTATACTCACAGACATCATTTAAACAGTTTTAGAAACTTCAGAGTGTTTTCTATCCAAATCTACTAATTATATGCATATTCTAGCTTTTGGGCCTGAGTAGCAGGCAGTTTACTCTGGGCACCTTATTCATCCAAGCTACTCAATACTGCCCCCCAGTCCCAAAGAAGTTAACAAATGTAATCTCTAAACCCCTCCCCTCCCTCTTGTCCAATAGAACAACGAGAAGCAGATGAGACAACTGTCCGTCATCCCGCCCATGATGTACGACACAGAGCAGAGGCGAGTCAGGTTCATCAACATGAACGGCCTGATGGACGACCCAATGAAGGTGTACAAGGCTCGGCAGTTCATGAATGTGTGGACCGAACACGAGAAGGAGATTTTCAAGGAAAAGTGAGTTTGGTTGTCCTTAACAGGTTGTCTATAGAGTTGTCCTTTTTTAGTTACTTGTCATCCTATCTACAGTACCAGTCAAAAGTTTGGACACACCTACTCATTCCAGGGTTTTTCTTAATTTTTACTATTTTCTACATTGTATAATAATGAAGACATCAAAACTATTAAATACAACATATGGAATCATGTAGTAACCAAAAAAGTGTTAAACAAATCAAAATATATTTTCTATTTGAGATTCTTCGAAGTAGCCACCTTTTGCCTTGATGACAGCGTTGCACACTCTTGGCATTCTCTCAACCAGCTTCATGAGGTAGTCACCTGGAATGAATTTCAATTAACACGGTGTGCCTTCTTCCCTCCTTAATGCATTTGAGCCAATCAGTTGTGTTGTGACAAGGTAGGGGTGGTATACAGAAGATAGCCCTATTTGGCAGAAGACCAAGTCCATAATATGTCAAGAACAGCTCAAATAAGCAAAGAGAAACAACAGTCCATCATTACTTTAAGACAATTTCAAGAACTTTGAAAGTCTCTTCAAGTGAAGTCACGTTAACCATCAAGCACTATGATGTAACTGGCTCTCATGAGGACCGCCGCAGGAAAGGAAGACCCAGAGTTACATCTGCTACAGAGGATAAGTTTGTTAAGTTAAATGCACCTCAGATTGCAGCCCAAATAAATGCTTCACAGAGTTCAAGTAACAGACACATCTCAACATCAACTGTTCAGAGGAGACTGTGTGAATCAGGCCTTCATGGTTGAATTGCTGCAAAGAAACCACTACTAAAGGACACCAATAAACATAAGAGACTTGCTTGGGCCAAGAAACACGAGCAATGGACATAAGACCGGTGGAAATCTGTCCTTTGGTCTGATGAGACCAAATTTGAAATTCTTGGTTCCAATCGCCGTGTCTTTGTGAGACGCAGAGTAGATGAACGGATGGTCTCTCCATGTGTGGTTCCCACAGTGAAGCATGGAGGAGGTGGTGTGAAGGTGTGGTGGTGCTTTGCTGGTGACACTGTCAGTGATTTATTTAGAATTCAAGGCACACTTAACCAGCAAGCTACCACAGATTCTGAAGTGATACGCCATCCCATCTGGTTTGCGCTTAGTGGGACTATCATTTGTTTTTCAACAGGACAATGACCCAAAACACACCTCCAGGCTGTGTAAGGGCTATTTGACCAAGGAGAGTGATGGAGTGCTGCATCAGATGATCTGGCCTTCTCAATCACCCAACCTCAACCCAATTGAGATGGTTTGGGATGAGTTGGACCGCAGAGTGAAGGAAAAGCAGCCAACAAGTGAACAGCATATGTGGGAACTCCTTCAAGACTGTTGGAAAAGCATTCCAGGTGAAGCTGGTTGAGAGAATACCAAGAGTTTGCAAACTGTCAACAAGGCAAAGGGTGGCTACTTGAAGAATCTAAAATATATTTTGGTTACTACATGATTCCATATGTGTTATTTCATATTTTTGTTGTCTTCACTATTATTCTGGTAAAAAGAAAAACCTTGAATGAGTAGGTGTGTCCAAACTTTTGACTGGTACTGTAAGTTTTCAGATCCCTCATTCAGTACTTTGTTTGTAGCACCTTTGGCAGTGATTACAGCCTTGAGTGTTCTTGGGTATGACGCTACAAACTTGGCACACCTGTATTTGTGGGGTTTCTCCCATTCTTCTCTACAGATCCTCTCAAGCACTGTCAGGTTGGATTGGGAGCGTCACTGCACAGCTATTTTCAGGTCTTTCCAGAGATGTTCGATCGGGTTCAAGTCAGGGCTCTGGCTGGGCCAGTCAAGGACATTCGGAGACTTGTCCTGAAGCCACTCCTGCGTTGTCTTGGCTGTGTGCTTAGGGTCGTTGTCCTGTTGGAAGGTGAACCTTTGCCCCAGACTGAGGTCCTGAGTGCTCTGCAGCAGGTTTTCATCAAGGATCACTCTCTCTACTTTGCTCCGTTCATCTTTCCGTCGATCCTGACGGCCACTGAAAACATCTCCACAGGCTGCCACCACCATGCTTCACCGTAGGGATGGTACCAGGTTTCTTCCAGACGTGACGCTTGGCATTCAGGCCAAAGAGTTATATCTTGGTTTCATCAGACCAGAAAATCTTGTTTCTCATAATCTGAGAGTCTTTAGGTGCCTTTTGGCAAACTCCAAGCGGGCTTTCATGTGCCTTTTACTGAGGCGTGACTACCGTCTGGGCACTCTACCACAGAGGCCTGATTGGTGGAGTGCTGCAAAGATGGTTGTCCTTCTGGAAGGTTCTCCCATCTCCACAAAGATCTCTTGATCTCTGTCAGGGTGTGACCATTGGGTTCTTGGTCACCTCCCTGACCAAGGTCCTTCTCCCCCGATTGCTCAGTTTGCCCGGCCGGCCAGCTCTAGGAGGAGTCTTGGTGGTTCCATTTAAGAATGATGCTGGCCACTGTCTTCTTGGTGACCTTCAATGCTTCAGAAATTTGGCCTTTGACACAATCCTGTCTCGGAGCTCTACGGACAATTCCTTCGACCTCATGGCTTGGTTTTTGCTCAGACATGCGCTGTCAACAGTGGCTTGGTTTTTGCCATGATGTGGAACCTTATATAGACCGGTGTGTGCCTTTCCAAATCATGTCCATTCAATGGAATTTAACACCGGTTGACTCCAAGTTGTAGAAACATCTCAAGGATGATCAATAGAAACAGGATGCTCCTCAACTCAATTTCGAGTGTCATTACAAAGGGTATGAATACTTACAGTTGAAGTTGAAAGTTTAAATGTATTTGGCTAAGGTGTAAACTGTTTTTCACAATTCTTGACATTTTAATCCTATTAACAATTCCCTGTCTTAGGTCAGTTAGGATCACTACTTTTATTTTAAGAATGTGAAATGTCAGAATAATAGAGAATTATTTATTTCAGCTTTTATTTCTTCACCTCACATTCATCACATTCCCAGTGGGTCAGAAGTTTACATACACTCAATTAGTATTTGGTAGCATTGCCTTTTAAATTGTTTAACTTGGGTCAAACGTTTCGGGTAGTCTTCCACAAGCATCACACAATAACTTGGGTGAATTTTGGCCCATTCCTCCTGACAGAGCTGGTGTAACTGAGTCAGGTTTGTAGGCCTCCTTGCTCGCACACGCTTTTTCATTTCTACCCACAAATCTTCTATAGGATTGAGGTCAGGACTTTGTGATGGCCACTCCAATACCTTGACTTTGTTGTCCTTAAGCCATTTTGCCACAACTTTGGAAGTATGCTTGGGGTCATTGTCCATTTGGAAGACCCATTTGCGACCAAGCTTAACTTCCTGACTGATGTCTTGAGATGTTGCTTCAATATATCCACATAATTTTCCTGCCTGATGATGCCGTCTATTTTGTGAAGTGCACCAGTCCCTCCTGCAGCAAAGCACCCCCACAACAAGATGCTGCCTCCGGGACAAGGGAGTGGTTTTGGGTGGTGAATCTCGGTAACCGTGTTCCAGCCATTCAATCCTTGTGCCCACTCTGGGTGCTGTGCTCCCATGCTCCAACACTGACCTCGAAATGTAGAGTGCGCATTCAATAGTGTGTGTGAATAGAAATAAAAGTCCCATTGTTTCTGTCAGAATCAGAACTGGCAAAAAGCAAGGCGGGGCGAGAGGCCAATGAGACTTTGTTCAATATCCTGTATCCTATCCACAGGTACTTCTCTGACCTCTTTTGGCTAATGCTTTGTGGATAAAGAGAAATTCAAACAAATTAGTCCCTCCATAAAGATTTTCATTTTGTTTCCCATCACGAATTAAGTTCACTTGGAATTCTAGAATGTAAAATGTATTAATTGCCTGCTGGGTATGGAAAAGCGTTTAGCGACTGTAGCCTGCAATTTTTTTTAATGGAGCTCAGTGGCATCATAATTTAACATTGTTTTCTCTGACTTTGCAGAAGCTCTTTGGGTATGATTTTGAGAGGCAGTACTTTTCATTAGCAACATTCCTCGGCTGTATACCAAAACAAATGGCCGGCTGCCTTGAATCCCAGACTGTAGCTTTAACTGTCACTATTTTCTCCTCTTGTTTTTTCTCACAGGTTTGTTCAGCACCCAAAAAATTTTGGCCTCATTGCTTCCTATCTAGAGAGAAAGGTGAGCTACAGTGGATTTAATTCATTCTGTTTTTACTCTGTAGTAACCTCCATTCTCCACTCTCCCCCAAACCCAAAAGCACATGGTTTGTATTTGTTATGTTGTCTGTTGTTAATAAAAATGTTCATGGGCTCATATGTCCCCCTGACTGTCATACCCTTTCTCTTTGCAGTGTGTCTCCGATTGTGTCCTGTACTACTACTTAACCAAGAAGAACCAGAACTACAAGACGCTGGTGAGACGCAACTACGGAAGACGGCGAGGGAGAAACCAGGTGAGTTCTGGAAAGTATCTTCGCTAGGGAATGACTCTAAATGTATTTGTGTGTTCATGAATGGGCTTTGGAAATACCCAGAAAGGCTGTCTGGGTGGGATTTAACAAATTAATAATGCTTGGCATGCCAGAGGGGAAGACCCTTTTTGGTTTCACTCTATATATCATGTTAATGACGTAGCGTTTGTTTATCATCCACACCATGGTTTGTGTTGGGCTCTGGAGCAGGAGGCCCTCTAGTGTACAAATCTTATCTTGGCTTGTATTATTCGATCTTCCTACCACCCCATTTTTAGCCAACAGTGCCTCCCATCTCCTCCCTCCCTCTTTTCTCCCTCCCTCTCTCTGTGTAGAAGAGGGAGGGAGAACCACAGGGAGGAGTGTGAGATTTGGGAGCTGAGCGAGCGGAGGCTCTTGATGTGCTATGTGGGTAAATAAGAACCAGGGCCCAGGCAGAGAGAGGGCAGAACAGAGCTGGGTGAGACTGATTTATCCAATGGCTGGGGAGCAGCAGACATTCCCAGGAATCTGTTCTATCTGGTTGCCATAGTTGGGAGACTCAGTGTTGCTTTCCAGGGCCTGACGGAAGAGCGAGAGAGAGATCGAGAGGGAGGGAGGGAAAAAAGGAAAGTCATACTCCCTCTCTCTCTCTGAACTCACCCAGTTATCCTCTATTTGCCTTCCTTCTAACTGCTGAAATATGTTGATGCACAGCAATAGACTCTTTTTGTTTTGCTTTTTATTTTTCGAAGGGCTTAAGGTAATTTACTCATTTGGTTATGGTGAGAGACTTTTCAGAACCGTTTCTTTCCGCTGAAGGAGTGAGAGAGTTGCTTTTACATTGGGTAAGTTGCAGTCTTCACACAAGGTTATCTGTTGCCATGGAGCTCTGCTTACCAGCAGAGTGCCCGTGCTGTTTTAAACCAGACTTGTTTCATATTGTTTCCTTCTAATCACAAGAACACTGGAGGAGTTTTAATCAAGTAGGTTTATGCACATTTTGTAATTGGTTTGGTAATCGCCTAGTTCGGCGGTATTGTGCTCCTACATTCAAATTCATCAAGGCTCACTGCCTGAAGGGAAGAAAAAAACTAAGCCCTAGTTGGAGACTGCAGTTCAGTTGACAATTGAGTATTTTCCATTGGATTTGAGCAGTTGCCTGACTGTGGTTTAGCGTTACATAAGTGTGGTAGTGGTATACCCTGGGGCTGCTGTTGATACAGGCAGCCAGCCTTCACCCTGGGGCTGCTGTTGATACAGGCAGCCAGCCTTCACCCTGGGGCTGTTCCAGCCTCTCAGAGGTGAGCAGAGGCCAGGCGAGTCTATGGCAGGCTGGGGCATGGCAGCCTAGGGCAAAGGAGGGCACACGGGCATTACTCCTAGATAAGATAGGTGTGTGTGTGTGTGTGAGAGAGGGACTATTGTGTCTGAGACAGAACACCAATACTGCCTTTGTATAGGATTTATGGTATTTTGCCTATTTAAAGTAATTTGACAATGTTTTCATGACCCGCTTACAAACAGGCCTTTTCTTTTTACCACATTCTTGCCTGCATATGGCTTTTATACCTCCCGTGTGCGTGACGCGTGGTAGTAGGGGTGTGCAGATGTGGGTGGGCATCTATTTTTTTTATAAATCCATTGAATATACACCATCAAAAATAAATGTGTTTAGGCAGGTCCTAAGAAACATTGTAAGACTAATACAATTTATTTTCACAACAAACAAGTTTCATTATGTTACATCCAAATGAATGAAATCAATACTTATTTTAAGCAGACCACACACACCTATCACGGTCAACACATATATTTTGTAGTAAGAATATAATGGAATATAACATAATATTTTTCCCACACAACTTGTCCCCGGAACGTGTGGAACTGCTGTCATATTAAAAAAGTGCTCTTTTTTATATGACAGTGGTATCCACGTTTCATCTCTTTCCTACCGTCACTTCACTTTGTTAAGGAGCAGGCATAGGGTCTTACTCTCAATGTATCTTCATCATGATACCGATTTTAGAAATTAAAAGCACTGCTATTTTCAAAAGCATGCGAGTGTCGTGTTCATGTTTTTACATTTACCCCATTTAGTAGACGCTCTTATCCAGAGCGACTTACAGTAGTGAGTGCATTAATTTCATACGTTGTTTTTCTCCGTACTTGTCCCCCGTGGGAATCGAACCCGCAACCCTGGCATTGCAGGTGCCATGCTCTACTAACTGAGCCTCGCAACCTCTGCCGGCTCTTGGAGTTGACAACGCGATAATAGGCTTACACGTGATTTGGGCTACGTTTTTGCTAAATGTTGTCTGATCAGTGATAGAGGAGTTATTTATACCACCTCTACTTATTTGCCCAGCCAGAAACCAATTAACCACATAGCCTATTCAGACGGAGATTCAGTGAAGCTCAATCAATTGATTGAGACAAGTCAGTGACGTCACGGGCTTTTAGTTGGGAGTTGGCCTAGGATACTAAGCGACTGTGAGTGAAGAGAAAAATAATCCACTTGTTAAACTACTTAACATGCTGGCAAAATGTTCTAATAAATGAGCCAACTAGACAAGATGATCATGGGCAGCCCTCACCTCAACTTAGCTAACGTTTCCCCAGCCTAATTGTAGCCTAACCAATGTCCTAACGGAGATTCAGTGAAAACAAAAATCAGACATTGATTTATGGAGATGAGTCCCCACACTTGTCTCAAAGCAGCGTGTTAGCGCTGTCCCAATCAAGGCAGTGCTGAAATTATAATCTAGTTGACCACACACGGGTAGGCTATTGCTTCAAATTTATTACAATGATTGGATGACTTTGAGTTTCAGTAAGCAACAATTTGATATATGCCTTCAATTGCATTTGCATTTTCATCATTCAGTGATATTTATTCCCACAGTAATTCTTTATGGATCCATCCAGTTATGGTTAGGAAAACGGTGCATGGGCCTCCCGAGTGGCACAGCGGTCTAAGGCACTGCAGTGCTTGAGGCGTCACTACAGACCTGGGTTCAATCCCAGGCTGTGTCACAACCAGCCGTGACAGGGAGTCCCATAGGGCGGCACACAATTTGGCCCAGCGTCGTCTGTGTTAGGGGAGGGTTTGGCTGGGGGGGCTTTACTTGGCTCATTGTGCTCTAGCGACTCCTTGTGGCGGCCCGGGCGCCTGCAGGCTGACCTCGGTCGTCAGTTGAACAGTGTTTCCTCCGACACATTGGTGCAGCTGGCTTCCGGGTTAAGCGGGCGGGTGTTAAGAAGCGTAGTTTGGTGGGTTATGTTTTGGAGGATGCATAGCTTTACTTTTGCCACTCCCGAGCCCATTGGTGGAGTTGCAGCGATGAGACAAGATTGTAATAGGATCGCAATTGAAAATCACGAAAAAGGGGTTACATTTTTTTTTTTTAAGTACATGCTTAGTGGTGCGCTATGCGAAGAGATGGGAGAAGTGACATGCCTCGCAAAGTTTAGAACTGACAGGAGGATGGTTAACTGGCGCTGCCTAGCAACCATCGAGTTTAATAGCATAGTGTGTGCCATTTACAGGTACGTTTAATACTAAGCCGTAGGCAGAAGTTAACCAAAATGCTTTGGTCGTTAGGCGGAAATAAACGTTTTGGCTTTGATACCGGCAATACCTTTCAGATATAAGGAAAAGGTGGAAAAATGTTGGCAGTATGGTAAAGTTGGCGGAACAACGTCTTAGTATGAAACTAATACAAGTCCCATCTATTAACTGCCATACTGGATTTTTTTTATCATTGGTACACATTGTTTATGTTTGCAGGGTTATGATAATATGAACAAAATGCAGGTAAAATGTTGTGAATTGTGGTACGCTGAACGCTGTGAGTCGATGATCGATCATCTCCATGACTCATCACCACCTGTGACTGATGTTTCTGACTAACATTTAACCTTGTTATGAAATTCCCAGCATAGATCTAACAGCTGATTACATCATTCATTCCCTATCAGCTCATATGGTGTCTGAGCTCTCCTCTCTCCACTGGCTGTCTACCAGGAGAATAGACTGCCTCGGCTTTCCTTATGGAGATTTTCTACCTCATCGATGCCTCTGGCCCTTCCTCTGGCCCCTGTGTGTGCATCTCATTGACACATTTGGCTCTCTCTGGCCCTGTATGTACAGAACATTCTGTCTATGTATGGACTATGGCCCCAGCCAACCAAACACATAGATCCGGTCACAGAAGCGCAGATCACCAAGAGGGAGTGGGACCACATCAGAGATGTCATAATCGGTTGATCTAGCAGTAGTGGTGCCTGCAGCCTCCAGACCAAATATCGCCCACCACCTGGAGAACATGGTTTGATTCACCGGGCCACCTCTTCTCACCTTCTCCCTCTCTGACATAGCACAGGGACGCAAACACGTCAGTTTTCGGCTAAATTCACCATTTTGATCTCAATAGGTCATCCGCGGGGGGTCTGACGATAAAGTGTGCATATGCAGAGTGCATCACCCATTGAGGTGATAGGCGCGAACAGATCCTCTCCGTGGGATCACTACATTCTCTCAATTAATGACAGAATGCATCCCTACATGTCTTACAAATAGAATATCAAGCAGAGTACAAAGCCTGATGTCAGATATGTCTTATTGGATGAAGCATTCTGATATCATGTGTGACCGCTGTGAGCATCCAGCAGTATTCCCAACCAGCCATTAGCCTACTCCGCTGCTTCTCACCGCACATCTCCATCAGGTTTAAAATGTTATTTAGCCGTAATGGCAAGCTGGGGTGTGCAGGCAGTGGATGGGGTTTCTGTTACATTTGTTTAATTATTGGAGCAGCTCGCAGCGCGAGCTAAGTGGAGACGTATCGTTTCATTTCACCGGTAAGAACAAGCAGGGCCAGTCTGACTAGGCTTCGCTGTCAAGCAGCCTCTGAGTGCCCCTGCCATAGAGGAAAAACAGAGCACAGTGACAGTCATGCTTGCACCTTTATGTCACTGAAAACCACTCAAAGGTTATGCCCCATATTACTGGAGCTACATTCTCCCCTTTCTACCACGAATTGGCATACATTTTATATAATTTTATAAACCATGTCGCTGGCCGTTTTATACTACTCACAGGTTGCAAGTTGTTTGTTTTATAACAAACAACCGTGTTTAGTCATGTTACTTGGCTAGCTAGCTAACAACATGGTACCTTGGCTATGCACAATGGCACAGGAAAAAATTGAAAAAGGGATAGACGGTCTACTCAAAGAGATGCTTCAAAAGGTAGGATGCATATGCCTAATCAATGTTATTCTAAGCAAAATCTGAATTAAAAAAAATATTTTTTATAATGTTCCTTAAATTATTTTTGGGCCTAACTTTTGGGAGCTGTGTGTGAGAGTGGTGTACGTGTGTGAGAGAGAATGATGTTTGTAAAGTGTTCTGAAAAGTAGGCTAAAGATGGTTTCATATAGGCCTAGTGTGTGTTAACCCTTACTGCATCATTATGCATTTATATTCCTGTCCAATCACAGGTAGACCTTTTGGATATGAGCAAATCAGCTATTTTCTGCAGTAACCTGTTCAATTGTACAGTAAATGTGTTGTGTAGAGGACATGTTTTTGTGCAGTGCGTTTAGAAAACGGGAACATGCATCCTGGGAGGGGAGTGACAAACCCTGTGGTATCACCATACTACTCGGTATTGTGGTACTTGGCCTGGTATTACGTCGTTAGTGAAATGTTGGCAACCCCACTCAGTTTACAGATTTTTTTGCATGTTTCAGTGCACATTTTTTTGTCATCTTTTTGGCCACTCACCAGTTTGCATCACTGATAACACTGTTTTATCTGGAAAATATTTAACAATAAATTATGGTGGAGAGAAACGGGGTATATTCGATGTGAGAAATTGTTGGCGTGGCTCAGTTGTATTGGCGGTATCTTAATAGTTATAGTTTGTTACTTCACATTTTATAAGTGACATTGTGGTCCTTTCACTAGTGCGTTTCCCACTGCCTGGTGACCTTCATCAGTCTTACCTCGCCTGGCAGGGTAACAGCGTACAACTACAGGGTGGAGCCCCGAGTGGACTTCCCTACTTCTGAACCACTGTAGATGAATGCCACCAGTCAAGTGGTTAGAATGTGTGCATGAAGTACTTCTACTTGATCAAATAATAAACCAGTGTGTTTGTGTGTCAAGTCAGTGGACATTTCTGCTTTTACTACTTGAGCGCTCATTGAAGGATTGTCTGGCTTCTGTCAACTTCAATAAATAGTTGGAGGAAGCGACTGTCTTACCATATTTCAGTCTATGCAAGCAGCAGCCTCCGCTAACCCTGGATCATCTGATGTATGTATTTTAACAACAACAGAGAAGTCTCTGTTTGTCTGGGAGCCAGGAAGACCGATCACAAGTTTGGCTTTGGGTTCAGTGGAGGCAAGATGTGTCCACTGTCTAGCAGCCCTCAGCATAATCATTCCAATAATCACAACTGTTAGCCTAGCTCTGCCAGAGTACAGAGTCACTATGGCCTTCTATGCAAATGCTTTTAGGAAGTCATTTCTTCTGTAATAGGGCTTCATAAAACTGCAGTGTGAACTTTGTGTTACAGGGCGGTATGTGTTTAAATGCATCATTGTTTATTGACAGGCCGTCTTCGTGAATAATAATTTAACTGACTTGCCTGTTTTTAAATAAAGTTAGATAAAGTAAACGTCTACTCATGTATTGCGGTATGCATTTAAACTGCCCATTGACAGTGAAGTGAAAATGCCACGGCCTCGTCATTTGGTGGAAAGCAGCTCAGCCTGCCTAGGCCGGATGTTGTGCTGATCCAAACAAGCCGTTGGCTGGAGCTTTTGTAAATTCTCTGAAATTCCACAGAGAATGTGTGTAGAGTGACTTGCAAGAGGGAGGGAGGGAGGGAGGGCGAGCAATGGAAAAAGAGTTAGTAAAATAGCTAGAGAGAGAAAAGGAGAAAGAGGAAAACAAACTTGACAGTCTGCATTGGGGGCTGGCTAGCCAGCTTGTATAAACTCATTTTTGCTCAACTTTTTTCCCCCTCTCCATTTCCTTTTTTTCTTTCCTGGCCGGTGAGCGAGAAAGTCAACCCCCCCCCCCCCCCCCTCCCAGGAAAAGCAGAGTGGTACGCCCCAGTGATATGACAGGCCCAAAAAACTTGCTATGCTGCTGCGAGTGCCAATCAAAGAGAAGCGCTTGGCAGGGATTACCTTGAGTAACCCCCCATAGATTAGAGTGTGCATGTGAGATGGGCGATTTTTCAGGCGGCTTAAACGGCCTGATGACATGCTTTCCTGGAATATGTGCGGCAGTGCCGGGGCCAGGCAGCCCTTCTAAGGAGCTCTGCTTTGGTGCTGCTGTCCTGCTGTATCTGTACCGCTGCAATGGAGGTATCACTACCGCCACCGGGGGTCCGGCCAAACTCACACCCGCTACGCCTATAGGCTGTGGCTTGATCAATGGCAACAAGGTTTTTATGAACGACAAATGAGCTTGCAGGTATGTCGCTGCTGACTTTGAAGCTAGTACTGTGGTGTGTTGTCTGTCTGTCTGTCTCTCTCTCTCTGCTTGCTCGACTGATCTCTTTCTCCTCGTGCTCTTTTGCTCTCCCTCCCACTCTCTTTCAGTTGCTTGGACAGCCACAGTTGCTTGCATTTAACCTTACTTATAACACACGTTTAAAGTTACAACAGGAAACACTGTGTGGATTTCAGTACAGTTCCTGTTTTTTCTGTACTGTTGCACAATCACACAGTCTCATGGCTGCAGTGCACGGTGCCTGGTTTTTGCTGTTGTTGATGTAGGCTAGTTGCTTGTACAAATGTGCCTGCTGCCTGCAAATAGAGTTGGAGAGGAACTTCAGCAGCCCCTTTTTAGAGGTTGTGTGAGTCATTTTTTCCCCTTTCTATCATTCATCATGTTCAGGACTGACCCAGTAACCAGCGGAAATGTAGAGCACAGGGACTGCATGCTTCCCCTTTTTACTTAACTCTGTCTCTAGTGAAGATTCAAGAACATTTCAAAGTGGATTCCTTTTTTATTGAAATCTCATATTTTTTTCATGCTAGACATTATGGATGTAGAATGGATCTGTTTTGAAATAGTAGTAGCTCATAGTTATTGCGCTAAAAGTAATTGCCAAACAATTGTACATTGGAGAAAAGCATACACAAAAAGTATTCACATTACACTTGTATTTACAAAATGTCTGTCTCTCCACCAAACCTGTTGTGTGTCCCTCTGCTCGGCTCCCTGCATGGCAATGCGGAATGTTGAAATGGCTCCTGACTGGAATGGCTGTTATTTCATGAGGTGCCAGAGGCTGCTGACCTTCTCCTCCAGCCAAGTCCTCCAGGGCCAAAGAGCGTGTGCGTGTGTGTGTGTGCATGTCATGGAGTCTTAAAGGTGACCTAGACATGAGCTGGAACCAAATCCCTGTGCAGTTTAATGGGAATTACTACCCTCAATAAAAGCCACATGGATGTTACTCTCTCATCTACAGCAAGTGGCAGGCTTTTACACTCACTCATACAGACGGCAGGAGAAGAAGTGGAGAAATATACATTGCGGACCGTTGAAAATCTTAATTGCCACGTCTGTCTTTACAACTACTCTCAACAATGCTTCCTTTTGTTGTAGATGCTATGGCAAGAAGAAGTGGGTTCTCTCCCTTGTTATTTTCTTAATCGCTTGGCAGCAGTCAAGCAGATCCCATTAGCTTTGGATACCAAAGAGAGCCAAGCCTTGCCCTGAACCTAAATTTTCAGGTGCCTACTTGGCACAGTGAACTGGATCATGACATGCAGGTTAAAATTGAATGAGAGTCAGACCTAGGTTCTAGTACTATTCATTTCAGGTACTTTGAGCATTTGCTCTAACCTGCCAGGAGTGCCAGATGGGTGGGTTTTGCAGTTCTGGGACTATTCTATTTGTCCGTGAAACCATGCAAGCGCAATAAAGCATTATAAATTATTTCAAATAGTATTTAAACCCAGGTCTGGAGCGCAGTGCAGTGAAGAACAGACATTCTAGTGCATTTGTTGTGTAATTGGATTAGCCTATTGGCTCATAGGATCGTAAAAGGTCAAACTAAATTGTAGTTAGGTGGGTTAGATGGCTAGCGGTAGATAGTATTTTCTGTAAAGGTTATTCTGTTTGCTCTCTTGGCGAAGAAACCAAATCCGACTGAATTCTAGATGGAGAGTGTTTTCTTAAAGGGTTATTCTGTTTTCCCAGCTCATTTAAGTCAAGGTCATACTGAACTGAATTTAGGTAGACGATTGGATAGCTAGCGGTAGACTGTAAGTAGTTGGGTGTTTTTGAACAGTTTATTTTGTTCCTTTTTTGTGTGGTACTTTTTACCCCTTTTTCTCCCCAATTTCGTGGTATCCAATTGGTAGGTAGTCTTGTCCCATCGCTGCAACTCGGTACAGAATCGGGAGAGGCGAAGGTCGAGAGCCATGCGTCCTCCAAAACACGCCCCCGCCAAACTGCACTGCTTCTTGACACACTGCTCGCTTAACCCTGAAGCTAGCCGCACCAATGTGTTGGAGGAAACATCGTACAGCTGGTGACCGAAGTCAGTGTGCATGCGCCCGGGCCTCCACAAGGAGCTTGCTAGAGTGCGATGCCAAAACCTCCCCTAACCCAGACGATGGTGGGCCTATTTGTGCACCGCCTCATGGGTCTCCCGGTCGCGGCCGGCTGCGACACAGCCCGGTATCGAACACGGATCTGTAGTGATTCCTCTAGCACTGTGATGCAGTGCCTTAGAAGGCTGCGCCACTCAGGAGGCCCCTGTTCTTTTCTTATTACAGTTGGTTGATAAGTGTGTGTGATGCCCCATTTTAAAAACTCCAGGGTAGGAAAAGACTTGGGGTTCAGTCATTTCCTAACTCAAACAGCGCTAGTGAATCAGCTAAAAGCGAGCAGGGGGGAAATTAAAACTCTGAAAATATTCAGACCAGGTCAGGGGGAAAAAAGCTCTGTAAAAACCTGGCGGACCACAGGGCTCCATTGAGTTCTGGAGAACATCTGTAGTGTGGAAGGCAGCACTGAAAGCACTTGAGCAGAATGGGGAGAGAAAGCAGGAAAGCCATTGTGGTGCGCAGATGGCCTCCAAAACAAACGCAGGACCTCCCTGACCCCACCAGGACTGCCCTAGTGTGGAGGAATAACTTTAATAGAGAACTGAAACGTTTTAAATGGAGTGAAACAGGGTGCTAGCCTATAACCTGAACTTGTCCAATAGCAATAGATTTTTCTTGTTGCAAATGTGTTTTGTTTTGCTGAACACAACCCACGTCTACTTGGCCAAGTGGTCTCTATGCTATGTTCTGTCTGTAGAGGGAGCCCACCCCCCAATGTCATCTTTTATGCAGTCAAACTCATCCTTTTCTTGTCCCTCCTTTTTAAATGATCTCTCTCTCTCAATTCAATTTGCTATATTGGCATAACAATGTACATATTGTCAAAGCTTACTTTGGATATTTACAATATGAAAATAATAAGAATCAAAATGGTCAATGGGACAACAGTAACAGCAATAACCAAGGGTCAAAATAACCATACATTGAACAATCACAATAAGCATACAGTAGAGGACATGTGCAGGTTGATTGGTCTGTCAGACACTGTCCCTCATCTTTATGGCAGGCAGCAATGTAGCTTATTCTCATCAGAGAGGTCTCTGAAACTTTGGAAAAGGGTTTCAAATTTGGAGAAATGACACTCTCTAATCTCTATATTTTTTTAAAGATTTTGTCAGGAAATGCAGCTCTGTTTCTGCTGTTGTGCAGTGGTTACACAGCCTTTCCTCTACAGGGAGACAGGTTTTCCTGTGTTCTACCCTTCTCAATGGCAAGGCTGTGCTTACTGAGCCTGTTCTTTGTCAAGGTTTTTTCTAAGGTTTTGATCAGTAAGAATCAGTCTCTCTCTCTCTCTCTCTCTGACTCTCTCTGTCTCTCTCTCTCACTCTGACTCTCTCTCTCTCTTTGACTCTCTCTCTTTGACTCTCTTTCTCTCTCTGACGCTCTCTCTCTTTGACGCTCTCTCTCTTTGACGCTCTCTCTCTCTTTGACGCTCTCTCTCTCTTTGACGCTCTCTCTCTCTTTGACGCTCTCTCTCTCTTTGACTCTCTCTCTCTCACTCTCTAACTCTCTCTCTGATTCTCTTTGACTCTCTCTCTGACTCTCTCTCTCTCTGACTCTCTCTCTGATTCGGACTCTCTCGCTCTCTCTTTGACTCTTGCTCTCTCTTTGACTCTCTCTCTTTGACTCTCTTTCTGACTCTCTCTCTGATTCTCTTTGACTCTCTCTCTGACTCTCTCTCTCTCTGACTCTCTCTCTGATTCGGACTCTCTCGCTCTCTCTTTGACTCTCTCGCTCTCTCTTTGACTCTCTCGCTCTCTCTCTGACTCGGGCTCGCTCGCTGACTCGGGCTCGCTCGCTGACTCGGGCTCGCTCGCTGACTCGGGCTCGCTCGCTGACTCGGGCTCGCTCGCTCGCTCGCTGACTCGGGCTCGCTCGCTCGCTCGCTGACTCGGGCTCGCTCGCTCTCTCGCTGACTCGGGCTCGCTCGCTCTCTCGCTGACTCGGGCTCGCTCGCTCTCTCGCTGACTCGGGCTCGCTCGCTCTCTCTCTGACTCGGGCTCGCTCGCTCTCTCTCTGACTCGGGCTCGCTCGCTCTCTCTCTGACTCGGGCTCGCTCGCTCTCTCTCTGACTCGGGCTCGCTCGCTCTCTCTCTGACTCGGGCTCGCTCGCTCTCTCTCTGACTCGGGCTCGCTCGCTCTCTCTCTGACTCGGGCTCGCTCGCTCTCTCTCTGACTCGGGTTCGCTCTCTCGCTCTCTGACTCGGGCTCTCTCTCTCTCTGACTCTCTCTCGGGCTCGGGCTCTCTCTCTCTCTGACTCTCTCTCGGGCTCGGGCTCTCTCTGACTCGGGCTGACTCTCTTTCTCTGACTCTGGCTCGGAATCTCTCTCTCGGGCTCTCTCTCTTTCTCTGACTCTGGCTCGGAATCTCTCTCTCTCGGGCTCTTTCTCTGACTCTGGCTCGGAATCTCTCTGGCTCGGACTCTCGCTTTCGCTCTCGCTCTGTCTCGCTCTCTCTCTCTCTCACTCTCTGACTCTCACTCTCTGACTCGGACTCTCTCTGACTCGGACTCTCTCTGACTCGGACTCTCTCTGACTCGGACTCTCTCTGACTCGGACTCTCTGACTCGGACTCTCTCTCGGGCTCTCTCTCGGGCTCTTTCTCTCTGGCTCTCTCTCTCTCTCTCTGGCTCTCTGACTCTGGCTCTCCCTCTGGCTCTCTTTCTCTCTGACTCTGGCTCGGACTCTCGTTTTCGCTCTCGTTCTGTCTCGCTCTCTCTGACTCGCTCTCTCTGACTCGCTCTCTCTGACTCGCTCTCTCTGACTCGCTCTCTCTGACTCGCTCTCTCTGACGCTCTCTCTCTGACTCTGACTCTCTCTCTGACTGACTCTCTGACTCTCTCTCTCTCTCTCTGACTCTGGCTCAGACTCTCTCGCTTTCGCTCTCTCTCTCTCTCGCTCTCTCGCTCTCTCTCGCTCTCTCGCTCTCTCTCTCTCTCCCGCTCTCTCTCTCTCCCGCTCGCTCTCTCTCTCCCGCTCGCTCTGACTCTCCCGCTCGCTCGCTTCGACTCTCCCGCTCGCTCTGACTCGCTGATACGCTCTGATTCATTCCCTCTGCTCACCATTGGGTTTTTGACCTTCGTTAGCCCCATCTGGTACCAGCATGGGATGTTTGGTTTGGCATAGCCAGACTTGTTCCAGCACAGCACTTTCGTGGATCAGGCAGAGGGGGAGGGTGTTGCTGGTATCCCTTGCCAGCAATGATGATAAAGAATGTTGCTCCATTCTCAATCACTCTGCTGGACTTGTCTGACCCAGATCTGCGTCTGACCCAGGAGTTCTGTTATCTAGTATCTACTGCTGTTAGTGAATGCATCAAAAAGGATTACCACTAAACTTGTATGCTTATGTGTTATGAACGTTCACTATGTTCACTACTTTTTCACTATGTGAAAAATATATATTTAGACACACCTACTCATTCAAGGGGTTTTCTTTATTTGTACTATTTTCTACATTGTAGAATAATAGTGAAGACATCAAAACTATGAAATAACAGAAATGGAATCATGTAGTAGCCAAAAAAGTGCTAAACAAATCAAAATATGTTATTTGATTTTCTTCAAAGTAGCCACCCTTTGCCTTGATGACAGTTTTGCACAATCTACCAAATACTAATTGAGTGTATGTAAACTTCTGACCCACTGGGAATGTGATGAAAGAAATAAAAGCTGAAAGAAATAATTCGATCTACTATTATTCTGACATTTCACATTCTTAAAATAAAGATGTGATCCTAACTGACCTAAGACAGGGGATTTTTACTAGGATTAAATGTCAGGAATTGTGAAACTGATTTTCAATGTATTTGGCTAAGGTGTATGTAAACTTCCGACTTCAACTGTGTTATAGATAGATGAAGTGGAGGAGACAGGTTAAAGAAGGATTTTTAAGCCTTGGGACATGGGCTCTGTATGTGCTCCATTCAGAGGGTGAATGGGCAAAACATGCCAGGCGTACCGCGCTGTCAAGAACTGCAACGCTGCCGGGTTTTTCACGCTCAACAGTTTCCAGTGGTCCACCACCGTTCCTGGTTTTCCCAGATTGGAGTCAACATGGGAATCACTGTGAATGCTTTAGACACCTTGAGAGTCATTGTCCCGACGAATTGAGGCTGTTCTGAGGGCAAAAAAAGGGGGGGTGCAACTCACTATTGGGATGCTGTGCCTAATGTTTGGTATAGTATTTATAAATACAACATTTAAGATCCTTCTCATCAGTGCATCAGCAGTGTTGACTTTTGTAGCCAAAAGTTATATTAATTGGTGTCTGCAAAAGAAAAGTGTGGTTTGTACAGTATCTGCATTCATACTGTAGGGTAACGTGATTACTAGTTATCATGGGAAATCGTAATGACTTGAATGATTGAGTACATGAACTCGGCTTTCGCTTAGTCGGGTCGTGTTGGGGCGGTTATGGGTTCAGGACCAGGACACCCTCTCACTCACCCAATCTATTTCACTGTAATTCTCTTAATTTAGTCATGTGAGGCTTTTGATTTTCTACACAGGCTGACTGCAGGCGGAACAATGGCCTGTATTGTACTTATGATGTTTGTATGTGTATCATGATCCTGTGGACACCCTCTCCATGTGAAGATCATCAAAGGAGGTCATAGTCATAATCTTATCTACACTGGGTGCATGACCAGGCTGTTAAACTCTACTTTCCCTCTGTCTGGTTCCCTTTCTTCTCTTATCTGGTTAGCTAGCTTTGAGGAAATTGGACTGCCCTGATGCCGGGGGAATAACCCTATGGTAGTTATACTTATCACATTATGTCATTGTACTGTTGTTCACTTAGTGGGGCAGTCCGTCTGCTCTCTTTTTAGTCTGAAGAATTGAGCAGCAGACCACTCCTGCGTCTTTCACAGTGAACTTTTAGCATCAGTGGTAGGCTAGGCAGTTGCTGCAACAGTAAATGTAGGTGAATGGACAGATGGACTTAACTGCTTTTTGATTTGTAGCTTCCCTTGGCTGGAGAGTGCATTAATAGGCCATGAAATGGTATATCATGTCTGAAATGAACCATAGGTCGCTCTAAGATTTATGTTGTGATTTTATAGGACAGTCAGTGTATTGCTTTGATATTTTGTTGACACTGTCAGTGCCTGTTATTTTTCCTTCTGAATCCTTCCTTTCCTACAGGGTATTATTCTAGCACACCACTATTGTGTTGTTGTTGCCTTAAAAGGGATGTGGGTCATGGCGTGCTGTTTTAGCTGTGTGCCTCATTAGCCCCACTAAATAGGAATTCAAACATGGGCAGAGTTTTTTTCAAAACTAGACGTGAATTAGCTATGGGCTGCCTTGAGGTTTTTTTGTAAACTTTCTGGCCCAGATTGAACTCCGGGGTGCTATACGTCATCATGATGACTTTGCATAGACTAGACTGTCTCTGTGACATCATGAGAGTTGAGCAGAGTTATCATATAGGGAGATTCTCTCGAGTTGGGAGGTATATATTTACCAATTGAAAATACGTTTAGCTAAAATGTGTATATCCTTGTGCTCTTTTTTTTTCTTCTTATAGCAAATAACACGACCCTCACAAGAAGACAAGTCAGACGACAAAATCGAAGAGGAGAAATTGGAGAAGTCAGAGAAAAAAGAGGACGAGCAGAATAAGGAAGAGGAAGAGAAAGATGAAAAGGAGGACTCCAGGTAAATTTTGAATAGCTGTGTGTGTGCGTATACACTTGCTCATGGGTTTCCCACAGGTACTGCTGTTAGAGTTCTAGCTAGAGTCAAACTCGGGCCTGACCCCCCCTCTGACACTTTGAGGGAGAATCTGTACCTCCCAGTAAATTGTAGCTTTCAGTTGAGGCAAAATAAATTCTGGAGCCTTGTTGCAGGGATCATCATCCCTCTTAGATGTAATGTAAATCAGGCCAGAGCGAGACGGAGCTAGAGATGGAGAGACTGGGAGAGAGCGAGAGGGAGCGAACCACTGCCCTTCTCTGGCGTGATGGCCAGAGCATAACACCCACCGACGGACTGCTTTCAATGTTCCGCCTATCCTGCAGTTTGAAAAACCATAAAACAAAGGCAGAATGGTATTTGAAATGCTCCCTCAAGGCCTAAATGGAAATCAGACCTTGTCTACTGACTGCTCTTCTAGGAAGGAAGGAAGGTACTCCTCCCTTTGACCGGGCCTGTGTTTACTTCTTGCTTACGAACACTCTGGCCCTTTCTCAATTCGTCTTTCCTTGATTACTTGTGTCCTGCTCTCACTCGGACGTTCTCCTCCAATTAATTTTGAGATGGATAAAGGATGAAAGGAAAGGCGAATTGAGAAAGAGCTGACTCTGAGAGGGGAGGAGAGCGTGGCGGCCATCTTGGCCCCATAACACTAAGCCATTAGCCAGATGACTTCCTGCCTGTTTACCCAGCTGGATCCGTGGGCAGCAGTTAGTCATAACTCGTGTCCTAACCAACCACCAAATGAGAGGCAGCCTCGTTGCAAGTGCCTGTAAAACAAACCTGCTAATGAAAATGGACTTTTAAATCCAGTTGATGGGACTCTGCAAATGGCTTTTTCCTAAGCATTCATCTGTGCAAAACAATAGGCTTGTACAGTTTCTGAAAATGTCCATTGGATAGGAGTTGAGTAGAATATAAAACAAATGAATGTCAAAATGTGCCTAAAAATGTATAACAGTACTGTCATTCATTGTTTTAAACTGCAGAATCCCCTTGACCCACAGTTTTAATTATGTGTTATTGCTGCTATGCTACCAGCCATGCTATGGTGAGGTAAAACCTTTTGCCCCCATCTCATTCAGGGACATCGGCAAAGACAAAGACAAGTGTGACGGTGGGGAAGACGAGGACGGAAAGGAGCAGAGCACGCCGCGCGGCAGAAAGACCGCCAACAGCCAGGGCCGGCGCAAGGGAAGGATCACCACGCGCTCCATGGCCAACGAGGCTGCCTCTGTGGCGACCGAGGAGCCACTACCGCCGGCCTCCGCCCCTGAGCCTGCCCTGCCTACAGAGTCTCCTCAGCCCCCCAAAGCTGAGCCTATTACACAGAAGGCCGTTAGAGAGCCCACCAAAACTGCATCAGGTGGAGCTCCCATGGACCCTAACAGAGGAGGTAAGCACCTCAGCCATTCTACACTTTTTTTACCATCCCCTCTAATTATATATATATTTTTTTACAAAGGTGCATCTCAAACAGCTAACGGAGGAAGAAACCTTTACCCTTACTAGGGTGGTTTACTAGTTTTGTGGTTATGTGTTATTTGCGGCAATGGGACTGAGTAGATAATGATAATACAATTCTACGTGTGTCCACTCGAGGTATAGAACCTCGGCTATGAGGTATGAACAAGTGTGTGTGTGTGTGTGGCGCTTGGCGTCTCCAACAGCTCAATCGCCAGCTACAAGTAGCTCGCAGGCCTCCTATGCATAGCTCGCCAAACAATTCTGAAAGTATGACAGTGCAACTGTCATTAACAAATCTCACAAGTTACCAAGGGGGCCGAGGGGTCGGCAGGGGGGCGCACACGGTAGAATGCACAAGGTGTACATTTCTAAATTGGATAGTGCATCATCAGTTCTTCTTGTCATGTTAGTTGCATATGTTAGAGATCTATTTATAACTTGTCAGAAATGTCCAGAACAACTAGCCCATGTCAGCTAAAGTTTTTCTTTCTTTTTTCCCCCGTTTGTTTTAGCCCATAGATATTGTCATTTTTTTGTCACTGAAATATCACATGAATACATATTAGACATGGTAAAACGTATAGAATTGGAAGAATTTGCTTTAAACATGCTAAATTCTCTCCACCAACAAGAGGTGTGTGAACAGTTCGTCATGAATAGTGCTTGTGCCCATAGAAATAGACATGGGGGGGGGGGGGGGTGCGGGTGCGCAGGATGTTCCACAATGCTGGAAGACGGGCCTGAGTGAAAACGTTTGGGAACCCCTGTGCTAAATGACTAAAATGTAAATGTCATGCCACTGAGCTTCAAGAAAAACACCACCACCCTTTACACACACACACCTGATAGGATATGCACTTGCTTGCCTGGCAAAAACTGGTGTCTGTTCAGATATACATTTTATTGTTTAGAACTACTAAGATGGTCTGGTTGAATAAGGAATCAGCTCTATTCATTACATTTCTATCTGCAATTTCATCTCGCTGAATACATACCAGGTTCAGGTTGTTGTTATTGTTGTTTTTGCTCCTCAACACAATGCCTCCGATCTCTCGCTTGTGTAACCCAGCCAGGGGGCTCAGTCTGAGTCGAGCCTATACCCTAGTCATCATCACCATGACAATAGTGTGGCGTCTAGGATGGACCCGTTGACATGGCTCCTCTCAGCTGTACCTCAGCCTAGTCCTTGTGCTGTTCTGAAAGCTTCTTATGATGTATGTGTGCTGAATGTCAGACAGTCTGTTTTAGCCTCCCACTCTGTATTTATAAATCTATATCTGCGTCTGAAATGGCACCCTTATTCTATACAGTGCACTACTTTTGATCAGAGCCCTATGGGCCCTTATTCCCTATGTCGTGTTCTACTATTGACCATAGCCCTATGGGCCCTTATTCCCTATGTCGTGTTCTACTATTGACCAGAGCCCTATGGGCCCTTATTCCCTATGTCGTGTTCTACTATTGACCAGAGCCCTATGGGCCCTTATTCCCTATGTCGTGTTCTACTATTGACCATAGCCCTATGGGCCCTTATTCCCTATGTCGTGTTCTACTATTGACCAGAGCCCTATGGGCCCTTATTCCCTATGTCGTGTTCTACTATTGACCAGAGCCCTATGGGCCCTTATTCCCTATGTCGTGTTCTACTATTGACCATAGCCCTATGGGCCCTTATTCCCTATGTCGTGTTCTACTATTGACCAGAGCCCTATGGGCCCTTATTCCCTATGTCGTGTTCTACTATTGACCAGAGCCCTATGGGCCCTTATTCCCTATGTCGTGTTCTACTATTGACCATAGCCCTATGGGCCCTTATTCCCTATGTCGTGTTCTACTATTGACCAGAGCCCTATGGGCCCTTATTCCCTATGTCGTGTTCTACTATTGACCATAGCCCTATGGGCCCTTATTCCCTATGTCGTGTTCTACTATTGACCAGAGCCCTATGGGCCCTTATTCCCTATGTCGTGTTCTACTATTGACCAGAGCCCTATGGGCCCTTATTCCCTATGTCGTGTTCTACTATTGACCAGAGCCCTATGGGCCCTTATTCCCTATGTCGTGTTCTACTATTGACCAGAGCCCTATGGGCCCTTATTCCCTATGTCGTGTTCTACTATTGACCAGAGCCCTATGGGCCCTTATTCCCTATGTAGTGTTCTACTATTGACCAGAGCCCTATGGGCCCTTATTCCCTATGTCGTGTTCTACTATTGACCAGAGCCCTATGGGCCCTTATTCCCTATGTAGTGTTCTACTATTGACCAGAGCCCTATGGGCCCTTATTCCCTATGTAGTGTTCTACTATTGACCAGAGCCCTATGGGCCCTTATTCCCTATGTCGTGTTCTACTATTGACCAGAGCCCTATGGGCCCTTATTCCCTATGTCGTGTTCTACTATTGACCAGAGCCCTATGGGCCCTTATTCCCTATGTCGTGTTCTACTATTGACCAGAGCCCTATTGGCCGGATCAAAAGCAGACCATTATATAGGGAATGGGCGGCCATTTCGGTCTCGCCATATCTCTTCCAAGAGCAGAGCAAGATTAATAACCTGACCACCTCCCTGGATCTTAACAGGCATGATGGGGGAACGGGGGAATGCCGGTTGGATTAGGCGAACATGTGAGTTGAGTGTGCCATGGGACGGAAGTAGCGATTCAGCTATCATTCGTTGAGTAGATTTAACAGAGTATGTATGGCCCTAGACCGTTCGCTAGCAGCCGTCTAGGCATGGATCTCCTCGAGAGAAAAAAAGTCCTATAAATGTCGAGTTCATACTGCAGCAACAG
The DNA here is from genome assembly GCF_045679555.1 of Salvelinus alpinus. Classification (NCBI taxonomy): domain Eukaryota; kingdom Metazoa; phylum Chordata; class Actinopteri; order Salmoniformes; family Salmonidae; genus Salvelinus; species Salvelinus alpinus. Next base: position 84,922,447 of record NC_092086.1, read on the forward strand.
TGCCTTCAGATAGTATTCACACCCCTTTTTCAAAATTTTGTTTTTACAAAGTGGAATTAAAATGGATTTAATTGTCATTTTTTGTCAACAATCTAGACAAAATACTCGAATGTCAAAGTGGAAGAGAAATTCTAGCATTTGTAAAACATTTATGAAAAAGAAAACACTATCTTGATTAGATATCTATCAATCTCCTGAGCCAATACATGTTAGAATCACCTTTGGCAAAAATTACAGCAGTGAGTCTGTCTGGGTAAGTCTTTAAGCTCTTTCCACACCTGGATTGTGCAACATTTGCCCATTTATTATTTTCAATTGGTAGTTGACCATTGCTAGACAACCATTTTGCCATAGATTTTCTAGTAGATTGTAAATGTAACTTGGCCACTCAGGAACATTCAGTCTTCTTGGTTAGCAACTCCAGTGAAGATTTGGCCTTGTGTTTTAGGTTATTGTCCTGCTGAAAGGTGAATTCCGGTGTAAAGTGTCTGGTGCAAAGCAGACTGAACCAGGTTTTCCTCTAGGATTTTGCCCATGCTTACTTAGCACAATTCAGTTGTTTTGTTTTTTCCACAAAGACTCCCCAGTCCTTAACGATTACAAGCATGCCCATTACACGATGCAGCCGCCACTATGCTTGAACATTATGGAGAGTGGTACCCAGTAATGTGTTGTAACGTTTGGGGCAAATCCAAAACACTTTGTATTCAGGACTAAAAGGCCAATTGTTTTTGCTGTATTACTTTAGTGCCTTATTGCAAACAGGATGCATGTTTAGGAATATTTGTTCTGTACAGGCATCCTCCTTTTCACCCTGTCAATTAGGTTAGTATTGTGGAGTAACTACGATGTTGTTGATCCATCCTCAGTTTTCTCCTATCACAGCCATTAAACTCTGTAACTGTTTTAAAGTCACCGTTGGCCTCATGGTGATATCCCTGAGCGGTTTCCTTCCTCTCCGGCAACTGAGTTAGGAAGGACGCCTGTATCTTTGTAGCGACTGGGTGTATTGATACACCATCCAAAGTGTAATTAAAAATTTCACCTTTCTCAAAGGGATATTCATAGTCTGCTTTTGAATTTTTACCCGTCTATCAATAGATGCCCTTTGCGAGGAATTAGAAAACCTCCCTGGTCTTTGTGGTTGAATCTGTGTTTGAAATTCACTGCTCGACTGAGGGACCTTAAAGAATTGTATGTGTGGGGTACAGAGATGAGGTAGTAAATCAGAAATCATGTTAAACACTTATTGCACACAGAGTGAGTCCACTTTTTTAGGCTTGCCATGACAAAGGGGATGAATACTTATTGACTCAAGACATCTCAGCTTTTCATTTTGTAATTAATTAGTAAAATTGTGTAAAAACATAATTCTACTTTGACATTATGGGGTATTGTATGTAGGCCAGTGACACAAAATCTTAATTTAATCCATTTTAAATACAAGCTGTAACGCAACAAACACAACAATGTGGAAAAAGTTTACGCAATCTCTATGGGTCGCATGGAGTAGTGGGCCAGGGTTCACTCTCCCTCTCAGCCCCAGCTTCCATCAGCCCATCCTCCCTTATTGAGTGTGTTGTTCTGTGAATTTGGCTGTGGGTGAAGGGGAGGTAGGGGTCAGTGTGGACAGGCTGATACTGAGAGAGACGTGTGTTTGTGGTTAATAGATATGTGGCAGTGTAGCAGTGAGAGGAGTGGTTACTTAGTCAGTCTGTCTGTCTCTGTTGTCGGGATGTTCTCTCCGTCTGTCTGTTTGTCTTTGTCCAAGGCCGTTTCCCAAAGAGGTTGGAGGGTGGGAGGTGTGTCTCTCTACTTCTCCGCTGTCTGGATCCAGATCAGCTGACACGGGGCCCTCCCCTTGTGAGGGAAAGAGGGAGGGACAGGAGGAGGGGATCGCTCTAGTTGTGAGGGAGATAGCGAAAGAGCAAGAGAACACGAGAAAGGGAGAGGGAACGAGAGAGAGTGTGAGGTGCAGGCCTCAGCAGCGAGCCTCTGAATGTAAACAGATTATTTGATTAGCAGGAGTGAGAAGGAGACTGCTGAGAAGCGGACCGAGCTACACTGTACTATCTCTGTGGGCTAATATGGAGCTTTCTGTTCTCTCTCTGTGACTTTAGCACTAGGAACTGCTGCCGCTGCGAACATTGAAACCGGTGAGACTTCTCGCTGGACCGAGGAGGAGATGGAGGTTGCCAAAAAAGGTAGCGTTTCGTTTTTATTTCTTAATTTACTGTTTTTCTCCTTCCCTCGTGCTCTTTCACTCTCAACTCTCTCTCAACTCTCTCTCAACTCTCTCTCAACTCTCTCTCTCTCTCTCTCTCTCTCTCTCTCTCTCTCTCTCTCTCTCTCTCTCTCTCTCTCTCTCTCTCTCTCTCTCTCTCTCTCTCTCTCTCATATCTATATATATATATATATATATATATATATATATATATATATCATTTGCTCCCATACAAGCTCTCACTCTCAGACACTCCCCTGGCTGGTGGAGACTTTAAGGGGGAAGCAGGACGGAGTGGTTTGAGCAAAGATATTTTTTCTGGTATCTAATTGCAGTGGCTCTGCTCTGTGACAGAGCGTGACAGTTTGGGCTTCCTCTAAAGATCATATTATTCACAAAACCACAGTCAGGCTTCTGGATCAGGACTTATTTTGAAGTTGCTCTACATTGAAGCCTTTTTTATCTAAATCAACTCCTTTTGAGATTTGAGTGTTTCATTTCATGCAGTTACTGAATGTGGACGCACCACAGCGTTTCAGCTTTTGCCAGTTGCGTCACACACTCGTCCATGCGTGATTGACCCATAAGCCCAACCCCCATCGGGCCATAGCTACCTTCCAGCCAGGCCAGTACTCTAGCTTTGTCAGTGTAGTCTGTGGTGGAGAGAAAGACTTAAGTCTTCCGCATGCTTCGATTCGGCTGGCGCTTAGCCGAATGAGTATGCTCACATACTCCCTTAACCTCCTATAGTCGATTTCCGTGGCCCCAAAGACATCTAATGAGCATTAAAAAAAATGTAAACATAAAAATCCGTCAATTGTAAGCTAGAGAGATCTTTTTTTTGTTGCATCGGATGCATCTCAATCCACTGCATCTGTCGATGTCGCACTTCCGCATCTGCGGATGAAAGGTGGCAGAGCTAGAGCAGTGTTTGTCAGACCATGAGACATCCCAAAAATTGGTCTTCTCACTAAATCGTCTGTAGCGTTCTAACGGTTTGACCTACAAATATGGATGGATGTGAGACTCATGATTGTGTTCTCCATTTTGCTCTATGACCCCCACAAGCGCCTTCTGAAGCCGGTACAGCTAATCTGCCAACTTCTGTCTGTAGTGTCCAAACAGTTTGGGCCACAGTAATAACAAGCCTCTTATGTAGTAACAAGCCTCTTATGAAGGTCCCCTGGTACCAGTTTTAAAAAATGAATGTAGGAATAATAATGGGGATGGTTTAGTGCCAAAAATGAGGGGTTAAATACATGTATAAAAAAATATATTTTAAAAACAATTCCATATGCTAGCTTAGGTTAAAAGACCTTCGCTTGAAAAACTTGAAAAAAGCGGCAATAGTACCCTTCTTCAGACACTGTGGCCAATATACACTTCCTCAACATAGTCAGAATTAATCTAGGATAACTCAAGAAATATGTCGTTAATTTTGTTGTTTTTTGCCAAGGAGCTGTTAGTCGAGCAATTTTACATCCAACTAAGATGTTTGGGGAAGTATTTCTCAAGTGTTTGTTTTTTTCGTTTTTTTTTCTCATGAAAACGATTAGTCTCTCGTTCAATGACAATCACTTCATTGAAGAATCCGTACTGTTGACTAATCACCGAAGGGTTGTAGACATTGGCTACCGAACTTAGGCTTGCCTTGAGAAAAGATTTTGTGTGCATAAACAGCCGGAAAAGCCCTTGCCAAAGACAAAAAGGAACAAAAACGTCTCAAAATGTTGCCATAATATATGCACAAACTGTTCCGGATGGGAATCATGGGACCGAGGGAGAGCTCTTAAAAGCTGACATATATTTGTTAGGAGCACTTTCATTAATTGGGCTGCCTGACGGAGACATGGTGTACATGACGTCTTTAGATTCTGGCACGGTGTTCTGCTTCATTTTTTTTCTCTTTCATTTTCAGCTTTGTATATGTTGAGTTTACTGCTGGACGGGTCAGAGACGGGCCTTCCCCCTCTTATTCTTAACTTTTTTTCTTAGATGTTTTTTCCGCTCCATCTCCATGTAAGCTGTTACAGGGTTTGGACATGTGAGGAGGGGGTTGGCTGATTTGGTCTTGAGGCCACATGATGAGTACTAGGGATCAATCCAACTGCAACAAGTCATATTTGTGAACAAAACAACTTAAGTTTTTTGAAAGCCTTTTGAGGAAAGACACTTTCTACGATAACTACTGTAAAACTAAGTAAGGGATGTGAACAGGTGTGTTTTAGGGTGGATGGATGATGCCAGTGTTGCATACATGTAGTATAGGTGTATTATACAGTATATTTTCTCAATGGGCTAGTGTAGTTTGTTTATTCCTGAGGGGACTGTGAGGAACTATTACTAAATATCATACCAGATCATGAGACTGTTTTACAGTCACAGAGCCTGAAGTACTCCTCACCCGATACTTCGACACGGAAGTCTCTATACAAGTGACTCCAAACGTTTCAATAAATGTTCTGTCAAGAGTGTCCTCTGTCTCCTCATTCATTTAGATGGTATTGTAATTTGCCTTTGTCCTCTACTGGGCTCCAGTCTGAGGTGATTTGTCAAAGTGCCCGTGTCCTTTAGCTCAACGGTGCAGTGGAGAAAGAGGGAGGGAGGAGAGACACCCGAATGTCAAAGGTAATCCGCTGTCGGTCTTCCAGTCCAATGCACCTCTCTGAAAGCGCAGTCTGTCTTAAACAGTTTATTAAGACTTCATCAAAGCTGATTGTTTGATTAGATTAGTGCTGGTCAAGGTGGGGCAGAATTCCAGGCCATGGCAGCAAGGATCATTGGGGTGACTGTACAACTGGGCGTGTGAACAAGAGATCAGTAGTTAAGGGTTTTACCAGGTGAGGCGGTGTCACTCAGTAGTAGGTTAATGTTCAATGATTAGGCTAAATCTGGGTCAGTTTTAGGTTCAGATCCCAAGCCAGTCTCTCTTCTCTCCTCTGCCAGGCCTTGTGGAGCATGGGCGTAACTGGCCAGCCATTGCCAAGATGGTGGGCACCAAGAGCGAGGCTCAGTGCAAGAACTTCTACTTCAACTACAAGAGACGGCACAACCTGGACAACCTGCTCCAGCAACACAAGCAGGTACAGCAATACTCAACACAATTAAATATCAGGGTTGTTTTAAAACTATTTGCAATGGCAAGCAAAAATAAGCATATCTTGTCGTCAGGACAAGTCCAGGGAGTCCCTCCCTTTTTCTGTACATTTTCTTCAGTTTAGTGCCAAATGAATACACCCGTGTTCAGGTACAATATGAAGTGGTTTGGTTTCTGTAATCTCTATATCAGAACATGTATGTCTGTCACCATCTTTAATCTATAAATGTATGTCTGTCACTATCTTTAATCTATAAATGTTTAATGAATTTTCTGTATTACAAAACGAACGGTGAAGTGGATGTACTCTGTTGTATAACGTTTGTGTGTTTCTTCAGGACATCCGGCGGGCACGGGGTGATCGGGACCCGTCTCAGAGTGAGAGCATGGCCTCAGCTGACGACGATGAAAACCCAGAGGATAGTGACGGTCAGTCAGAGAGATGACACACACATTGACACACACACACACACCAGAATAACATACACAACAGAGTCACTCACACCATCCCTCTGTTTATCCAAACTCACAAACACGTGAATCCTCACATTCAGACAGATACACTGTCAGCACAGCAAAAATATACACACAATCATAGCTAAGAATTAGTTTTGATTGGTTTTGATTTACATTTGATCTGAGAGAATGTTCAATCCAGTAGTGAATGAGAGAAAGAGCAAGGGAAAAAGAGACGGAGTTAGAGAAGCGTCTCTCTATGGAAGAGTGTAGAGATCTGTAAGAGTGAGTCCACTTCAGGAAGAGCCTCTTGAACTTTGTCTTGTGAGAATTACGTTTTAAATTAATGGCAAAGGAGCCCCAGTATTTTCTCGCTACCTACTGTCTGAAGTTTTAATGAGAGAGAAAAAGGGATCAAAAGGAGGAGGGAGAAACGCGAGACATAAAAGATGTGAACTAATTCTGACTGCTGGGCCTGGGTTATGTAACTGTTCCTTGGCTTTAAAGAGTCAAGAAAGTGTGCTGCATGGAGCGCTGAGTGTTGCGCCACTCTTTTGATCTGCAGGGCCTCCCCGTCTCTTTCTCTCCTTTGCTCTCTTATGCTTTCTCTTTACCCCTCTCCCACTCTCTCTCTTCCTATCCCCTCTCCCCGCACTCCATCTCTCCACAACTCTCTGCTCTCTTTCCATCACCCTTTCTCTCTCTTTCCCTCTCCTCTGCCTCTCTTCACTTCCTCTCTCTCTCTCTCTGCACTCCAATCTCTCTCTCACTCTCTCCACTTCTAAAAGTCCTAAAATGCCCTTGTATCGGCTGCCGTAACAGGGCAGAAAGAGCCTGTTTTGAATATTCACATTTCTTGCCCTGCCAATTATGGTGATAGTTTAATGAGTGTGAGTCCAGATTAACTGTGGGACCTTTCTATTTTGTCCTGGCTGTAAATGTGCTCATGACTTCCATTGTTTAGGAGAACCTTCTCTCCCCGGGTTTATCACAGACCTATCACTCACTGACTGTAGCTCTTGGCCATCTCTCTCTCACCCCCTCTTTCTTTCTCTCTCACCCCCCCCCCCTTCTTTCCCTCACCCTCTCCCTCTTTCTCTCTTTTGGAGTGGAGCCCATCTCCCTCCAGGCTTTGTCTGTGATAAAGCGAAGTGGTTTAATTGAGCTTAGCCCCTCACCTGACAGGGAGGTAGGAGAGGCTTTCCCTAACCTTGCAGTCTCTCTCTCTCTCTCTGCCCCTCCGGAGGACGACCAACTATGCATCATGCTCCAAGGCAGGTGGTGTAGTGCTGCGGTGGGCAGGTGGTGGAGGTTGAGGAAGGGTTGCTTGTTGGCTGGTTGGTTGGTGTGGGGGTGTTGCTATCTGTTATGTTTAGTCGTGTCACTGAGTCACTGGATGTCATAATGCTTGGGTCATGTCAGTTTGAGAGATTGCCTTATCTTTTTCCAGTCTACCAGATAGTTGTAAAGTTCTGTCTATGCTACAGGAGGTCACTATATTATGTGTTGTTGTTTCTGAAGCTCTCATTGTCTCCCAAGGAAACCCAAACTGTCCTCAAGGCCTTGGTTAGTTGGTGTAACTGCCTGCAGATTGGAGAGGGTCACTTGGTTGGGCATAGCCAGGAATGCTGGGGGAAGGGGACTGACGCTTTGTCTTTTGTCACCTGACACCCGTGTCAGAGATTTATCTTGGCATTGACACATGTTTTTTTTTACATGAAATGTTTTATTCATACAGGTGGAGAGAACAGCTCAGACACAGAGAGCGCCCCGTCCCCGTCCCAGGCGGACCCCTCCAAGGCCGGAGGAGAGTCCCAGAGGGGAGACATTGCTGGAGGGTCAGAGAGTCAGCGGTCTGATCAGGACCAGGCCAGCGATAGAAAGGGCCAGGATCCGTCCTACGGGGAGCTGAGGGTCAAGCTGGAGAAGAGCCCGGAGGGAGAGGCCAGAGACCCTGACTCTCAGGAGGATCAGGACAGGGAGAGGGCCCGGGCGGCCTACGAGGGCCAGGTACACCCCAAGTGTGAGCCCCAGGAGGTGGACATGAAGCCCGGGGGTACTGAGGTACAGGTGAAGGTGGAGCCTGACTCGGCTAAGGAGAAGGGGGACAATGGGGAGAGAGAGGAGCAGAGAGAGGGGCACCACTCAGACAATGACTCCAGCGCCACCTGCAGTGCAGATGAGGATGTGGACGCTGAGCCCGAGAGACAGAGGTGGGTCAGGGTGGTCATCATGGGGATTAAAGAGTCTTGTTTCAGACTTTAAAAACAAAGCTATTTGGATGAATTATTAAGGTTGTAAATGGTTGATATTATTAGTGGTAATTGAATCGCTTCATACAGGACTCCTTTATCCTAACTCCTGTAATCATTACCTCAACTCTTTCTGATCAGTGTGTCACACCATCTCTCTCTTCTCCTGTTTCCCCCTCTCTCCTGTGTCCTCAGGATTTTCTCTAGTATGGACAAGCCTTCGCTGCTCAGCCCTCCCGGCTCAGTGCTGATGTCCACGGCCAAGCAGGCCCACCTCAACATGCAGCAGCTCCAGCAGCGCGCCGCTGCCATCCCGCCCATGGTCAGTCACTATAGCAACCCACACTTTTCTATGATCAGATATGCCCATTCGGAGAGGCAGGCATACGGAGGCAGGCAACAGGGTGAAAGCATGTCTTGTTTAGACCAACCTACCCGTCAAGTGAGTCCATCATCCCCCGCACTTTTCCAACCAACCTGTAAATCAATCAATTCAATTCATGGATTCTTCTTTTTCCATTGAAATGTTAAATCAATCAGTTGATCAATGTGTTTGCAGGGATCTAAATCAATGAAATTGTGCCCATCTGTTGTCTACCGGTTGTCCAATCATGCTAATGTGCTGACACTGTCAAATAATTTTCTGATGTAATTTTCTTTCCCTCTAATTGCTTCTTCTATGGTGCTTCTGTCTCTCCATTTCTTATGGGATGAAGTCAGACAAACTGGATCGCCTGTTTAAGCACTGGGGCAGAGATATGCATGCAAACACAAAAGCAATCCAATCTAACAACTGTTTGTCATTTTTTACATTTCATTCATCTAATAATGTACTTTACCCTTTCTCCAGGGATTGTTTAAAGGCAGGTGTTAGTACTATTTTTCTCATTCTGAAGTCCAATCAACTTCTAGATTGTAGATAGAAGGACTTCAGGGTTAGAGAACAATGCATCAGCTGCTCACTTGTACAGAGCTTGTCCCCCTCCAGTTTTCCTCACAGGGGCGTCTCTCCTCACCCTCCTCCTGTAGGTGGGTCCTTTCAGCACTGGCGGGATACCCATGGGAGCCCCCCTCAGTGGCTTTGCCATGTTCCAGCACCAGATCAAGGCAGTGCACGAGTCGGCCCACGCGGAGGATAAACAGAGACAGGACCAGGCCGACCCCGAGCACAGCAGACAACCTCCCAACTGCCCACGCTTCACTACCCACAGCCCCACTGTACTGGACAGGGAGGGTAAGAGAGAGGACACACACACATACATACTGGTATCCCCCCTCCAAGCCCCTACCTACCTGAGCCTCTCAACCAACAGCAGCCTATTTATAGCCTATGCATTTTTCAGTCCCATTCGCTTTCATTCAGCGTCAAAAAAGGAAAGAGGAGAGCGAGCCGGTTCAGACTGCTGAACCAGAACAAGAACAAGATGTTAGCTGACCCCCTTTTACTCGTAATGCGAACATGAAAGCTAAAAGCTCTGATAGGGAAAGCTTGTTTTTCCTGAAATGCCTCTGGGAGAAGAGAGGGATTCTGTGGTCGACTTTTAAAAGGAGCATGACTTGAGCGTGTCAGAGCAGGACAGTTAGTTCCCCCAGGCAGACAAAGACAAGTGGGTCCTATTTTTAATGGTAGAAGAGTCATTCAGCCACAAAGGACACATTGGCTTACCCTGTTTCGGAGTCTGAATGGTATATTTTGTGTGAAGGGGGAAACTGCGTGATTAAAGCTTTTATCACCTTTTTTAAGAGTTAAAAAGATTTTTGGGTAGTCCGGCAAAGCGATATTTGAAATCGCAGTTCGTGTTAGAGCAGTAAGGCAGGCTGATGGGCTTTTATTTGTGTGTGAAAACTGTGAATCTATGCCAAGACCCTATTATTTTGTTGATTGAAATGTATAATAAAATCGTCTCGGGTTGTGTTTCATCTTCTGATTGTTCATCCATTTGTGTGCGGCATTTATCTTGCGGCAGTGTTTTCATTCATATGTCTCTGTTCTGTGTTGTGTTCAGGTAAGCCCTTCCCCTACATGCCTTATGATATGAAGATGGCTCTGGAGCAGGAGGCCCAGTCTGGTCGGCCAGGATCTCCCTACAGGCTCTCTCCCAGGGACATGAGCAAGGCCTCTCCTCAGCCCAACGACCCCAACGCCTCCCGCTACAGCGTGCCTCCAGGTAACCGCCCTCTGCTCTGTCCTCCCCCATGTGGCCTCAGCTCTACCGTTTAGCTAGCCTGCTCCCATACTGTTTGTGCTGTAGCCAACTCTTTTTCCATTGGCTAAAGCTCTTACAGTACTGTTGGCCTTATTTTTTCCACCCCCACTTCTCTTTCCCGATTCTCTGTGAGTAGATTAAGCTGTACTGTAACTGGCCTTAAAATACTATCTGTCCCTATCATGAATGAATGTTAATATTACTTACACACACACAGAGCCTGGCTGCAGTAAGGCTTTATCAGTATTCCATCATGGACTAGCTTGTTTCCTTATCTCTGTGTGAGCTGCCAGGATGCTGACGTCTGTGCCTGCTGTAGATACTCTCCCAGACAAATTTAAATGTTTGATTTTGTAAAGTGCAGGGGCACTGAGGGCGGGCAGACTGTCGGGAGGAAGGGAGCGGGGGTTGCTTCCTCAAGGCAGGTCACTCCCGGTCACCGTGACTCACTAACAGGGTAGAACTCAGACGAGCCAGATATCACTCCCTGAGGCTGTTCCCACAGATGTACAGACAGACAGGAGGCAGGGAGGTTACATCAGGTTTAGGTCGGCTTCAGCCTTTTAACTCTAGCTACCAGACTCACTGTGCTGTGTTTACTTCACTGTTTACTTCAGTCTGGGAAATCTGCCTCAATGTTATCACCATGCACTCATAGATGGACGATAGGCTGCTGGTGGAGCCTGTTAGTAAGAGTAGTGAATGATACACTGGCTGAGAATGAGAAACAATTTAGCCTGAATTTAGTTGCAGTAATGTACAGTGACTGATCTGTGGAAACGGCATGAAATGGTACAATCATTTTTCTATGAGAATATCCATAATAGGCATAAATAGATTTTTTGGGGGGTTGCAAAAATGTTCAATGCTTTAACTTTTCAGTGCCTCTGGATTTTCTTTTCCTGACACACTTTTTTGTGTGTTTTCTTTTCCCTTCTTCACCGTATTCTAGACAAGGCTCATGCTAAATAATCATATGATCAATGATGTCACTCCCTAACTTGTATTGTTTTTCTCTCCTAGTGCTCCAGCCAGCTCCCAACCAGGTGGTCCAGAGTCTGCCTGATGGAGTCCGTGTGACGTTCTCCAGACACAGCCGACCCGCCAACATTCCATCTCCTCCTCCACTCATTCCAACCTCCAAACCCACAGACAAGCCTTCCTTTATCCAGGGCGGCTCCATCTCCCAGGTAAGACCCATATCCCTCAGGTGAGGGTTCAGATCCAGCCAGCCCCCTGGTTAGGCCCACACAGGTGGGCACCCAGAGCAGGTGTGGCTGAAGTGTTTTGTATGTTCTATTTGGTGAAATAATAAAACATTTTATTTTCTCTCTTTCTCAATCAGTCATACTCTAACAGTATTTGTTGTGTGATAATTATTTAATAAGAAACCTATAAGGCTATTTGCCTTTGTAGCAGACAGTACTCTGTATTTAGTAATGTTTACTAGCAAATATGCCAAAGAGCAAACTTTGGTACACATCCGTTGGCTCCACCTTTATTTGTGTACATTACACTTTCCCTGTATTTCTCTGCTGTATAATTCCGAGAAAGTTTTAAGGTTTTCAGAAATCTTGGTTGATGGACTCCCAGAATCAGGAGAGAACAAGCAGGGAGGGAATCCTCCAACTGGAATTTTGCAACCCTGACCTGATTCTGACCTGTCTGTTCTTGCCATTTCAGGGAACGCCTGGTACGTACCTGCCATCCCATGCTGTCTACGGTGGCCCAGAGGTTGCAAAGAGCTCAGTGGGCTCCATATCCCTGGGCCTGCCCAGGCAGCAGGACCCCACCAAACCTGGTAAGACAAGCCAGTCTGGATGACACACGCACCCCCGATCCACATTCCGTTGTCCAAACTAGCATACTACTTTCAATACATTTATTCATACTAAGTGGTATGCAAGTGTGGATACTGTCTATCATCATCTAATGTCCTCTCTCTGCTATTAGATTGGCATGAGAGAGAGACAAGCATATTGTCAACGTTTGAGCACATTCAGACCTGATGTCACAGTCCCAATGTCCCACTTCACTTGCCTTCCCTTTTCGTTCGCTCCCTCCCTCTCCCCAGTGTCCTACATTAAGCAGGAGGAGTGTTCTCCGCGTGGCCAGTCGGAGGGCCTCCTCTCCCAGATGCAGTATGAGGGGGTAGTCAGAGGTGTGTGTCTATTTGTCCATCTCACAAAAGTGTCTGTCTGTCATCCTGCCTGTCCTTGCCTCCCAAGTGTTTCTCCTTTCACACTCTCACCAAAACAGTGCTGATACCCACAGTGAATACCCAGAAACCACACCTGTGTTCAAATCATATTTTAAATCTTTCAAATACTCAATGTTTGCCTGCCTAGAATGCCAGATGGGTGGGGTTTGCATTTCTGGGACTAGACTTGAAATACTATTTGAACCCAGGTTTGCAAGATTGATAGAAAATAGCTTTACCGCAGGCGATCGAGAAGAGTAAAGTGGAGGAGTCTGGCCTCCACCCTCCTTCCCTCCCTCCTGCCCTCTGTTTGCACAGACCTGACAGAATGTGGCACGCTGGTGAGGGAGGAAGATGGAGAGAGACCTCACGAGCCCCAGTTCAAAAAGCACCTGCTTTCACTAGAAGTCCTCCTCACACCTTCTCCCACAACTAACCTCTGGGGTGACATTGGGGTGTGGAAACCTCTGTTTCCCTCTTTCAGGCTGCAGCCCATTGCTCTACTATTCTCCCCACCAAGATTTAAAAGCAATGTATTAGTGCAGCCAGAGTGTACCATCTTACACCAATTACTTTAAATCCTTGAGATGAAGTCAACGAGTGCAAACTTCCGGGAGAATGAGGGATAATCGGAATTAGGCTTCAATGATTCTGACCAGGAATATAATGCCTGTACAGGCCCTCATCTATATCCACACATTCCAACCTCTGTCTGTTGTCTTCCTTCAAGGAGGCCCAATGGATGGGGGTATCAGCAGAGGCAACCCAGCCAGAGGATCAATCACACAGGTATTACAGTTACAATAACATTGCTAAGCCATTATGTGTATCCAAGCACCACACTGTCTATGGACATCTAATATCACAATTTTTCTTATGATGATATATGCTGTGAATTAGTCTAATATTTTTGGAGCAGATTTTATTTGAAATGAAAAGTGCTATGTAAGTTAAAATTAACATTATGAAAAAGTTGAGTTGTTCCTGGTTTCTGAACTTAATTGGACCCATTTCTCTCTGTCCATCTTTACTTTTCTCTCTCTACCTCTCTTCTGTGTGACCAGGGCACGCCAGCCCTGTCTGGGTCCAGCATTGCGGCTGACCTGCTGAAGGGCACCATCACCAAGCTGACCACGGAGGACCTGAGCAGCCCAGAGAAGGCCCGGGAACAGCTGGCCAAGGGACACGTCATCTACGAGGGCAAGAGTGGACACATCCTATCCTACGATGGTAATACGAAGCTGTGTTAGTGGTCATTCCACAACTTTTTTTCAGTGTAGTGTGTTACTTATGGGACTTCAGATTTATACTACAGTATAGTAGTTTCTGGAAATGTGCTGCATTGCATTGTGTATGATCCTATTACTTATCCTGGGCATTAGTTTACCCAGGGAGTTAGTCAATTGGGACAATGAAAATGGTACCCGTGTGCATCTGAAGTCAGGCATTCATCAGCATTTATTGGTAGCAAGAATTAGGTCTGTATATCTAAATCTGCCTAAATTAACATATATTGTGTTCCTGTCTCCGTAGCCATTAAGAACCCAAGAGAGGCCACGTGTAGCCCCAGGTCAGGCCATGAGCTCAAACGCTCCCACGATATGATGGAGGCTGCCAGAGGCCACTCCGGGAGAGAAGGAGCCCCCTTCGAGGGTAAGGCGTGTGTGTGCGCACGTACGTACGTAAGAGAGTGAGTTTTGTCTTCTGACTGACTTTGTGTGTGTGTCAGGGTTGATAATCCGAGCCCTGCCCAGAGAAAGTCCCCATGGGGAGTCTAAGGAGAGGCCCATGATGACTGGATCCATCATGCAAGGTAATTAAGTTATCAGGTGACATCATTGCAGCTCCTATGTAAATAATTAAATAGAAAACCACAAATTAAAAACCTCAGTAAATATGATTTTGACTTTTTATGTAACTCACGTTAAGCCAAGTTTTAAAATGTATTTGTATTTTTCTCTTTCCACTCCAGGTACACCCAGAACCTCTGCAGAGGCCTATGAGGAGAGCATGAAGTATGGCAAGCAGATAAAGAGGGAGAGCCCACCCATCCGCTCATTTGAGGGGGGGATAGGTAAGGGTAAGCCCTACGAGGGGGTGAACACCATTAAGGAGATGGGTCGCTCCATCCATGAGATCCCCCGTCAAGAGCAACCTGGACAGGACCCCCGCAAGACCCCCGACATGGCTGCCAACAGCCGAGCCAGCATGGAGGGCTCCATATCCCAGGTAAGTGTGTTTGTGTTCTGCAGCTGTGTGCATGAGGGAAAGAGCATGTTTGTGTGTAGGCGTGCGTGCGTGCGTGTGTGCGCTAGTGATTGAGTGAGTGCTGTCTGTTCATTGTCACCAACAGACAATCCAATCCCTCCTCTCCCTCTACCAGGGCCATCCTCTGAGCCAGTCGGCCATCAAGCATAACGTCAAGTCCCTGATCACCAGTCCTAGTAGGCTGCCCCACGGCCCCACCATGCCCCAGCTGGAGGCCATGGAGCGGGCCAAGTATGAGGAGAGCAAGGCGGCGGCGGAGCAGCAGCAGCGGGCGCGCCACACCTCTGTGGTCAACTCGGCCACCTCCGTGCTGCGCTCCACCCACCAGGAGCAAGGCAAGTCCCAGCTCAGCCCTGGCATGTACCAAGACGCAGATGCCCGCAGGACCCCGGTCAACTACAGCACCAGCTCCATGTCCAGAGGCTCGCCCATGCTGGGCCGAGGACAGGAGGGTACGTCTTGTCTGGCCTTCCCTCTCGAAGTATTCACTTTCAATTCATAGATCTTCTGTCAGATGTATTTTCACGAGGTCATTTCATTGTACAGCAATCACTTCACAAGCAATGATGTGTGGCTTTAGATCTTATCAGTACAATTTGAAAACATTGCAAGCGTTTTTGTTAATCCTTATGTTTACTTTATTGATTTTTGTTTTGATGAAAGCCATTTGTGTTATTGTCATTTCTCTTCCCTGTCCAGGCACTGGGAAGCCTACGTCTCACGATAGGAAGAGTGCCATGACCCCCAATCAGAGGGACAGTGTTCCAGCTAAGTCCCCTGTGTCAGGGGGTGACCCCAACCACCCTATGTCCTCCCACAGCCCCTTTGACCCCCACCACCGCCCCATGGCCCCCGGAGAGCCTCGCTTCCACCTGCCTCCACACCTAGACCCTACCCTCTTCCACCGGGCCGTCCTGGACCCTGGTAGGACACACAACACACCCTGTTACCCTGACCCACCAAGCATGGGTTCAAATGTTTTTTTATTTGTGAGCCTGGCGCAATGTAACCAATGGAATAGTCCCAAAAGTGCCAACCCTGCCCATTTGGCACTCCATGCAGGCTCAGTCAAATGCTCAAAGTATTCAGGGGAAACAATGATATTATATGAACCTGAGCCAACCTCTATGAACAACACAATAATAGACCTGAATCCTGGAATGATAGACTGGGTGAACTGGGGTAGCTTTGTCATTTTTCATTCATAGGCACTGAGTGTCCTGTCCAGTCTCAGGTTGAGTCCATTGACGTCAGTAGAGTAATCACCATCTGTTCGCCTGCTGTTCATATTTTTAGTCTCTATCTGCACCTCTCCTTTCCCCTCCTCCCCATGCAGCTGCATACATGTTCCCGAGGCAGCCGTCCCCGACGGGCTACCACAACACCTACCAGCTGTACACCATGGAGAACACAAGGCAGACCATTCTCAACGATTATATCACCTCACAGCAGATGCAGGTTATACCACGGCCCGACGTTGCCAGGGGCCTGTCGCCACGGGAACAGCAACAGATTGCCATCTCTTATCCTCCCGGAGCGCGAGGTACTTGACTCTGACTGCTGTCTGTTTGTGTGTCCTTCTCTCACCTGAGGGAGGTAGGGAGAGGAGGGAGAGATGTGGGGTGATGGGTAGAACGCAGTCTGTGTTCTTGTGAATTAGTGGTTACCTTTTCCAGAAGCAAATGAACCTGACAAATTGCCTCATATTGATATAGAATTTTCTTTTCGTTTATTATCGCTGAATTGTTGACGTATATTTTGGGCCTGCAGCTAATACTCCGTTTTATAAATTGCGTATTGACAAACATTCAATTCAGACTTTCATTTGCTCAGTGATTGCCTCTTACAAGGTGACCACTCCACGCACCTTTTTGAAAAATAAGCAGCCCTATTACAAAAACATATGTTTTTGAGCACTGTTCAGAGAAAGGTGACTGGTAAAACCAAGGCTACTGTACACAGTGTTCATTCATACCTCTTCAAATTGATCCTATGGATTTGGTTCGTGTTGCTCACCGTTGGCCCTTTGCTTCTGTCTGTAAAAGGGATTATTGATCTAGCCCAGATGCCTCCAACTATCCTGTTGCCTCACCCTGGGGGAACAGGTACTCCCACTATGGACCGCATCACCTACATCCCCGGAGCTCAACCCCCTTTCCCTCCTAGGCCTTTCAACCCAGCCTCCATATCTCCAGGTGAGGACCCCCCTGCCCCAACAACAACCTGACCCTCCTGTTCCCTTACCCCCCTCTTGTTCCTTTTTACCCCCCTCCTACCCTCAACCCCCTGCTGCACTCCCCTGAGCTCTGAGAATCTGAATTGACCTGAACACACCTATGGACCACATCTAAATATACACCTACTGCAGTAACCTCTCTATCCAAAATCAGATGTTCAGTTTGCCTCATTAATTGGGAAATGTAAAAAAAAAAAAAAGCCAAATTGAGTACAAAGCTCCATTTGAGATGGTACCCAGAACATCTCTGCTGTCTATCCTGATCAACATCCGGGCAGGACACTCCTCTCTGTGTCATCAGGCATTCACAACAGCACTGTGTGCTTAAGGCGGCCCAACCACCCTTCTACCCCTCAGCGACTGTACCCGAAGTAGAGACGGTGTGTAAACCTACTGTGTGTGTGTGTGTGTTGTCTGTTTCTTTGTGTCCACAGGCCACCAAGCCCACCTCGCAGCTACAGCAGCGGCCTGTCAGGAGCGAGAACGAGAGAGGGAGCGCGAAAGAGAAAGGGAGCATCGAGAGAAAGAGAGGGAAAAGGAGCGAGAAAGGGAGAACAGGGAGAGGGAAAGGGAGGAGTACAGACAACGAGAGCGTGAGCGAGTGGTGGCTGCAGCGGTTGCCAATGACTACATGCGTGGAGGTGAACCTCAATGCCATTTATATTGTATAGTATTGTACAGTGTCATCAACAATACAGTTCCAAGTAGTTCATAGCAGTTTGATTGAACCTGGCTGAACAAATTCTCTCACAGAGTTAAGGGATTTTTAATGTAGCCTGTTTTTTGGGACAGTGTTGAAAAAGCCATTATAAGCTTTCAACTTTGAATTGCTCTTTTCTGTTATGGAAGTCAGCTCTTGTTTGTCCCCCAGTTCCAGGGCAGCCAGATAGACCAGGAAGCCGTGGTTACCTGCGTAGCCCCTCCCCATCTATGAGGTCACAGGAAGCCCAGCAGCAGCGACCCAGCATCTTCCAAGGAACCAACAGCAAGGGCGTCATCACCCCTCTCATGTGAGTCTAAGCCTGCTCCGCTCTGGCCTTGTAAGCCCTCACCCCACTTACACTCAGAGTGTGTGTGTGTGATGGAAAAACGTTTTCAGTGTAAACCAGATATAAAGTACTGTATGTAGAAAAAATAATGGGCTCATATATTTTTTTAAATAGTATAATCTTTGAGAACTAACAATCACCAAAATAAAAGCTAGACAGGGAGATTTTTAAATTCCAAAAACAATGAATTTAGCAGTGTTGATTTGTATTATTATGTTTAAGCAAAAGAACACAGCATTAGCCGTGGAATGTATAGAATATCAAAAAATGTGCATTAAAACTGCAACATTTTCAATCAGCTCCATGGAGAAATGTGTAGAATTGCAGGTTATTGGCTTAAATATCCCAAAATAATTTCTACACTGCCAAGATGAGGGCCTCTAAAATGTTTTCTAAAATCCAGACGGGTTGATCGCACGCCATGCCCACCACCTATGCCCATTTTCGTTCCAGATAAAAACCTGTACGTGTACTGTTAATCCATTCTTATATGTGCACCCTTTCAGTTGCAAACCGCACCACATGTGCAACAACAACTGCCCGAGTTACACCAGGAACGCACAATCCCTCCATCAGTGCTCAGACTGTCCACAATAGGCTGAGAGAGGCTGGACTGAGGGCTTGCAGGCCTGTTGTAAGGCAGGTTCTCACCAGACATCACCGGCAACAACGTTGCCTTTGGGCACAAACCCACCGTCGCTGGACCAGACAGGACTGGCAAAAAGTGCTATTCACTGACGAGTCGCGGTTTTGTCTCACCAGGGGTGATGGTCGCGTTTATCGTCGAAGGAATGAGCATTACACTGAGGCCTGTATTCTGGATCGATTTGGGGGTGGAGGGTCCGTCATGGTCTGGGGCGGTGTGCCACAGCATCACCGGACTGAGCTTGTTGTCATTGCAGGCAGTCTCAACGCTGTGCGTTACAGGGAAGACATCCTCCTCCCTCATGTGGTACCCTTCCTGTAGGCTCATCCTGACATGACCCTCCAGCATGACAATGCCACCAGCCATACTGCTTGTTCTGTGCGTGATTTCCTGCAAGACAGCAATGTCCGTGTTCTGCCATGGCCAGCGAAGAGCCCGGATCTCAATCCCATTGAGTACGTTTGGGACCTGTTGGATCGGAGGGTGAGGGCTAGGGCTAGGGCCATTCCCCCCCAGAAACATCCAGGAACTTGCAGGTGCCTTGGTGGAAGAGTGGGGTAACATCTCACAGCAAGAACTGGCAAATCTGGTGCAGTCCATGAGGAGATGCACTGCAGTACCTAATGCAGTTGGTGGCCACACCAGATACTGACTGTTACTTTTGATACTGACTGTTACCCACCTTTGTTCAGGGACACATTTATTCAATTTCTGTTAGTCACATGTCTGTGGAACTTGTTCAGTTTGTCTGTTGTTGAATCTTGTTATGTTCATACAAATATTTACACATGTTAAGTTTGTTGAAAATAAACACAGTTGACAGTGAGAGAACGTTTCTTTTTTTGCTGAGTTTATATATACATAATATTAACCCTCAACCTCTCTGCCACCTCCAGGCCATCAGCAGCAGCAGCAGCCCAGGCAGGAGCCCGTTATAGCACTGCAGCCGACGCCCTGGCTGCCCTGGTGGACGCTGCCGCATCCGCCCCTCAGATGGACGTCAACAAGGGCAAGGACTCCTCCAAGCACGATCGAGACGACGACATGTCTTCATCATCCTCTGCGGCCAGGCGGCAGCACGAGCAGCAGCAGCAGGAGGCAGACAGGCGCTCCATGCAGTCTCCCTACATGTCTCTGCCAGGGGGGAAACCCCACCCAGGATACGCTGAGGGGTCTGGTGGTCCCCAGGGGGGCAAGGACAAGGGTCCCCCCACCAAGTCACGCATCGAGGAGGAGCTGAGGACCAGAGGAAAGACCACCATCACGGCCGCCAACTTCATCGACGTCATCATCAAGCGTCAGATCGCCTCGGACAAGGACTCACGGGAGAGAGGCTCCCAGAGCTCCGATTCCTCCAGCAGCTGTGAGTCTTCCACATAGAATAAAATAGAACAGGGAACAGTGTAAAACATGGACACTATATACAGAGACAAATAGTCCTGTAATACAACTGGGTGGGTGGGTGGACACCTGGATATAGATTTGGTTTGCGTTTTAATTCCCAGCATTTCTAACATGTAAGACTTAATTACATAGCAAATCACAAAAAAAGAGAAAATGATCATATGTCAGTGAGAGGGTTGTTTTCAAGGTGTGTGTGTCCCTCCCCTGCAGTGTCATCCAGTCGGTATGAGGTCCCCAGTGGAGCAGCCATCGAGGTGATCAGCCCAGCCAACTCTCCAGCCCAGGCCCAGCAGGAGAAACAGCAGCAGGATGACAGGGAGAGGGCTGACAGGGACAGGGCCGCACAGGCAGCAACACAAGGTAAGAAGAAAGCGTTGTACTGTGAGCCATTCAATAATAAGATGTCTTCTCAGTTCTGGTGTGCCTGACACAGATTAAGCTTGCGGAGTTGAGCGCAGACTAGAGTTTTTTATATTTTATTTTAAATGAACCTCCAACTCCTTCGAGTCGCTATGCGTCGATACTTCAAAAATGTACATTCTTAAACCCTTTACCCTGTATACCTATGTTTGTCCCCTGTTGCGTTCCTTTCTTTGTTTGCTGAAATCCATACTTTTTAATAAAACGTTAATCAAATACAACCACCGACTGTTACCTTGTTGAGGTTCAATTGGCACATGCACATTCACGCTGAGTTGCCATCTTAGTGCAACAGCAACGAGGAAACAGTCAGTGGTATGTCTCCCGAGAACGACCCTGACAAGCCCAGAGCCAGGTACAGATACAGCTCTTGACCAAGCCAGACTGTTTAGTGTAGGGTACACCGTAGCAAACGTAGAACAAAAACCTGTCTTCTTATTTGAGGACCAACATGGGTATACAGTTAGGGTTTACGAATGTACATTTTTGACGTATCGACGCATAGCGAGTCGGAGGTTCATTTAAAAAACTCTAGTCTGCGCTTAACCTATGGAAGCGTTGAGCTACTTGGCAAATATTAAGCCTGCACCTGTACTATTTTTATTTTACCTTTATTTAACCAGGTAGGCCAGTTGAGAACAAGTTCTCATTTACAACTGCGACCTGGCCAAGATAAAGCCAAGCAGTGCGACACAAACAACAACAGAGTTACACATGGAATAAACAAACGTATTGTCAATAACACAATAGAAAAAGTCTATATACAGTGTGTGCAAATGGCGTGAGGAGGTAAGGCAATAAATAGGCCATAGTAGCGAAGTAATTACAATTTAGCGAATTAACACTGGAGTGATAGATGTGCAGATGATGATGTGCAAGTAGAAATACTGGTGTGCAAAAGAGCAAAAAAGTAAATAAAAACAATATGGGGATGAGGTAGGTAGATAGGATGGGCTATTTACAGACGTGCTGTGTGTACAGCTGCAGCGATTAGTAAGCTGCTCAGATAGCTGACACTTAGTTAGTGAGGGAGATATAAGTCTCCAACTTCAGCGATTCTCTTTTTTGCAATTCGTTCCAGTCATTGGCAGCAGAGAACTGGAAGGAAAGGCGGCCAAAGAGGTGTTGGCTTTGGGGATGACCAGTGCGATATACCTGCTGGAGCGCATGTTACGGGTGGGTGTTATGGTGACCAGTGAGCTGAGATAAAGCGGAGCTTTACCTAGCAAAGACTTATAGGTGACCTGGCGACGAATATGTAGCGAGGGCCAGCCGACGAGAGCATACAGGTCGCAGTGGTGGGTGGTATATGAGGCTTTGGTGACAAAACGGATGGCACTGTGATAGACTGCATCCAGTTTGCTGAGTAGAGTGTTGGAGGATATTTTGTAAATGACATCACTGAAGTTGAGGATCGGTAGGATAGTCAGTATTACTAGGGTATGTTTGTCAGCGTGAGTGAAGGTGGCTTTGTTGCAAAATAGGAAGCCGATTTTAGATTTAATTTTGGTTTGGAGATGTTTAAAATTAGTCTGGAAGGAGAGTTTACAGTCTAGCCAGACACCTAGGTATTTGTAGTTGTCCACATATTCTAAGTCAGAACCGTCCAGAGTAGTGATGCTAGTCGGGTGGGCGGGTGCGGGCAGCGATCGGTTGAAAAGCATGCATTTAGTTTTACTAGCGTTTACGAGCAGTTGGAGGCCACGGAAGGAGTGTTGTATGGCATTGAAGCTCGTTTGGAGGTTTGTTAGCACAGTGTCCAAAGAAGGGCCAGATGTATACAGAATGGTGTCGTCTGCGTAGAGGTGGATCAGAGAATCACCTGCAGCAAGAGCGACATCGTTGATATATACAGAGAAAAGAGTCGGCCCGAGAATTGAACCTGTGGTAAACCCATAAAGACTGCCAGAGGTCCGGACAACAGGCCCTCCGATTTGACACACTGAACTCTGTCTGTGAAGTAGTTGGTGAACCAGACAAGGCAGTCATTTGAGAAACCAAGGCTATTGCGTCTGCCGATAAGAATACGGTGATTGACAGAGTCGAAAGCCTTGGCCAGGTCGATGAAGACGGCTGCACAGTACTGTTTTTTATCGGTGGCAGTTATGATATCGTTTAGTACCTTGAGCGTGGCTGAGGTGCACCCGTGACCAGCTCGGAAACCGGATTGAACAGCGGGATTCAAAATGGTCAGTGATCTGTTTGTTAACTTGGCTTTCGAAGACTTTAGAAAGGCAGGGCAGGATGGATATAGGTCTGTAACAGTTTGGGTATAGAGTGTCACCCCCTTTGAAGAGGGGGATGACCGCGGCCGCTTTCCAATCTTTACGGATCTCGGATCATACGAAAGAGAGGTTGAACAGACTGGTAATAGGGGTTGCAACAATGGCAGCGGATAATTTTAGAAAGAGAGGGTCCAGATTGTCTAGCCCAGCTGATTTGTAGGGGTCCAGGTTTTGCAGCTCTTTCAGAACATCTGCTATCTGGATTTGGGTGAAGGAGAAGCTGGGGAGGTTTGGGCTAGTAGCTGCGGGGGGTGCGGAGCTGTTGGCCGGGGTTGGGATAGCCAGGAGGAAAGCTGTAGAGAAATGCTTTTTGAAATTCGCGATTATCGTGGATTTATCGGTGGTGACAGTGTTTCCTAGCCTCAGTGCAGTGGGAGGAGGTGCTCTTATTCTTCATGGACTTTACAGTGTCCCAAAACTTTTTGGAGTTAGAGCTACAGGATGCAAATTTCTGTTTGAAAAAGCTAGCCTTTGCTTTCCTAACTGACTGCGTGTATTGGTTCCTGACTTCCCTGAAAAGTTGCATATCGCCGGGACTATTCGATGCTAGTGCAGTCCGCGACAGGATGTTTTTGTGCTGGTCGGGGGCAGTCAGGTCTGGAGTGAACCAAGGGCTATATCTGTTCTTAGTTCTAAATTTTTTGAAAGGGGCATGCTTATTTAAGATGATGAGGAAATTACTAAAAGGCCTACTCAATGGCGCATCTCCATGGAAAGTGCATTTTAGTCAGACTTAATGTGTCTGGGAAACTGGCCCTTACTGACTGGTAAAGCTCTATAGATTTGAGGTCGACCGATTAATCGGAATGGCCGATTTAATTAGGGCCGGTTTTCATAACAATCGGTAATCTGCATTTTTGGACACCGATTATGGCCGATTACATTGCACTCCACGAGGAGACTGCGTGGCAGGCTGACTACCTGTTATGCGAGTGCAGCAAGGAGCCAAGGTAAGGTGCTAGCTAGCATTAAACTTATCTTATAAAAAACAATCAATCTTAACATAATCACTAGTTAACTACACATGGTTGATGATATTACTAGTTTATCTAGCTTGTCCTGCGTTGCATATAATCGATGCGGTGCCTGTTAATTTGTCATTGTATCTCAGCCTACTTTGCCAAATGGGTGATTTAACAAGCGCATTCGTGAAAAAAGCACTGTCGTTGCACCAATGTACCTAACCATAAACAATGCCTTTCTTAAAATCAATACACAAGTATATATTTTTAAACCTGCATATTTAGTTAATATTGCCTGCTAACATGAATTTCTTTTAACTAGGGAAATTGTGTCACTTTTCTTGTGTTCTGTGCAAGTAGAGTCAGGGTATATGCAGCAGTTTGGGCCGCCTGGCTCGTTGCGAACTGTGTGAAGACCATTTCTTCCTAACAAAGACCGTAATTAATTTGCCAGAATTTTACATAATTATGACATAACATTGAAGGTTGTGCAATGTAACAGCAATATTTAGACTTATGGATGCCACCCGTTAGATAAAATACGGAACGGTTCCGTATTTCACCAGTTTTCTAAATGATAGTTTCCGGTTTTGACCATATTAATGACCTAAGGCTCGTATTTCTGTGTGTTATTATAATTAAGTCTGATTTGATAGAGCAGTCTGACTGAGCGGTGGTAGGCAGCAGCAGGCTCGTAAACATTCATTCAAACAGCACTTTCGTGCATTTGCCAGCAGCTCTTCGCTGTGCTTCAAGCATTGCGCTGTTTATGACTTCAAGCCTATCAACTCCCGAAATTAGGCTGGCAATACTAAATACTAAAATACCTATTAGAACATCCAATAGTCAAAGGTATATGAAATACAAATGGTATAGAGAGAAATAGTCCTATAATAACTACAACCTAAAACTTCTTACCTGGGAATATTGAAGACTCATGTTAAAAGGAACCACCAGCTTTCATATGTTCTCATGTTCTGAGCAAGGAACTTAAACGCTAGCTTTTTTTACATGGCACATATTGCACTTTTACTTTCTTCTCCAACACTTTGTTTTTGCATTACTTAAACCAAGTTGAACATGTTTCATAATTTATTTGAGGCTAAATAGATTTTATTGATGTATTATATTAAGTTAAAATAAGTGTTCATTCAGTATTGTTGTAATTGTCATTATTACAAATATATATATAAAAATCGACCGATTTAATCGGTATCGGCTTTTTTTGGTCCTCCAATAATCTGTATCGGCTTTGAAAAATCATAATTGGTCAACCTCTACTATAGATGTCATATGGGGACTTTAAGTATTCTCTTGAAGGTCTCAAGCTCTCTTTCTCAAGTATTGGTTTCCTTATGGAATGACTCCTTAGCCCAGTAACCTTGTCAGCTAAGTACGACAGAGCAGACGACACCATTCCATTCCCCACAAGCTCCCATCTGGTCACCAGACCACTCCACAAGCTATTTTTGTCCGCTGGAGGCAAATGTATATCAGCTGCCTATTGACATATGGGGAGGGTGGAAGGAGGGGTAGTTCTACCCCTCCCTCCACCCTCCCCGCTCTCCCCCATTTCTCTACCCTCCCCAACTCAGTCTGGTAACTGTGTGTTATCCTCACTCAGCAGCTGGCATGCGTTCCTTTGACATGATCCGCTACCGCCAGTCAGCGGAGTCCCAGCAGCCCCCCTCCTCCCAGGCTGACGGAGGGTACTCCCAGTCCCAGCAGGTCCCCAAGACCCACCGGGTCATGACCCTGGCTGACCACATCTCGGTAAGACACACTAGTAGCTTTCCACGATTGCATGCCATGTCATTGCCTGCGCAGTCGGGCATCAGATTGCTATATCATATTTTGTGGTTAGCTGATATTAAACACCTATCCAGGCATGAGTTCTGTCAGGCAACTGCTATGTAGTCAGCCTGAAGAAGACCCCAATGACTTGTTCCTTCATAGCCCTTTTTAACTGGGTTCCTAAGGCAAACAATCCATGTACTGTGTAACCAATACAAATTACTTTACCAACAATGAATTGTCAGTATGCCTCCTGTACCACTTTTTGTTGAGTGATGATATCTTGAGTGATCCATCGACTGAACTGCAAATGATGATCTCAACAACTCTGACAACAGCCTCTACTAGACAACTTTGGATACAAACATTTAAGTGTAGAGACTGAAAATGGAGGTGTGCCTCCAAGTAATAACATCTCCCTGATCTGTCTGTCCTCTCCTCTTTCTCCTTTTATAGCATATTATCACCCAGGACTTTGCCAGGAACCAGGATCCTCCTCAGTCCTCCACCACCATCTCCTCCTCTGCCACCACCACATTCCAGAGCGCCCAGCTGCCAGTATCTAGCTCGGGCCCCGGGGGCCGTGCCAAGGGCCACAACCGGTACAGCCCAGAAAACCAGACCCAGGCCCCATCACACCATCAGAGACCCACACCCAGCAGAGTGTCTCCTGAGAATGCCCCTGACAAGCCCAGAGCCAGGTACAGTAACAACACCTACCAGTAGCCCAACACAACCTCTTGACCAAGCCAGCCTGTTTAGTAGGGTAAACCGTAGCTAAACGGTTTGCAATAAGTTCAGGTTATACCTCCCATGCAAAACATTTTCTCCCTAATGAACATAACCCTGGTGGTGCACCCCTGTCCATTCCTTCAAATTCTCACTTTTCTCTCTCTTCCTCTGTCCCTTACCCAGACCTGGTAAATCCCCTGATCGGGGTGGCAGGGGGGCAGTGGAGAGTTATGAGCCCATCTCCCCTCCCCAGAGCTACCAGGATAAACAACAGGAGGCCAGAGAGCAGCAGCAGCAACAACCCCAGAGACGAGAGGCTGACCAGCCTGAGATGAGGTGTGTAGGACTGGCATATCTTCTTAAGTAGTGGGCGCTCTCGCATTTCTTTATGTTCACCTAACGCACACTTGTCAAACTCATTCTACAGAGGACCGAGTGTCTGTGGGTTTTCGCTCCTCTCTTGTATTTGATTGATGAATTAAGGCCACTAATTAGTAAGGAACTCCCCTGACCTGGTTGTCTGGGGCTTAATTGAAAAGAAAAACCGGCAGACACTAGGCCCTCCATGGAATGACACCCCTGACCTAATGGAACTTTCAATGATATCACTAGACATATATGTATGTTTCGGGCATTAAGTTGACAAACCAAAAAGTATGACAGCGATTTATTTTGTATGTCTACGTGCATTTGTGCGTGTGGATACTGGATACCTTCAGTGCCCATGGACAGAATGTGCCTTGTGGGCAGCTGTGACCTGTTTGGCATGCTAACAGAGTGGAAACTGGAGGGAGGTGCCAGTGGCACGCTAGCCTAATCAGCCCTCTGCTGCCTGACTCTTAACCCCGTGGTGGCCTTTCTCTGGTTACAGGGGCGACTCTCGCTCCCCTGGCAGTGTCAGCTACCTGCCCTCCTTCTTCACCAAGCTGGAGAACACCTCCCCTATGGTGAAATCCAAGAAGCAGGAGATATTTCGTAAGTTAAACTCCTCTGGTGTCGGGGATTCTGATGTAGGTAAGTCGCCTCTCTTCTTATCTTCCTTGTACGAACATCATTTTAGAAAGCATTCCAAGATAGAAAAAATATAACATTTGATGGAACTCAATTCGCACGGTATTTTATTCATTTAAAGGATATTTTCTGTGCATTGCACTCATTTCTCATTTAACAACAGATAACATTGTAATAGGAAGACATACTGTAAAACGACTAACGATTAACTCTGTCTTTTAGCGTCATTTTAGTTTGCAGTCAGACATTTCGTTTGCTAACTGAACTATGCTATTGTTTCTCCTTTCAGGAAATGCACAACCAGGCACAGAGATCTTCAACTTGCCCGCTGTGACCAGCTCAAGTGAGTATAAACATTTCTAACACCATAGGATCCTATTCTATCACCATATACTCATATTCAAACATACTAGAATCATTTAAACCAGCCAAAAAAATGTATGAAATAAATTGAAACAAACATTTTTTTAAATGTTTGTTTGAATACCCTAATGAACACGACCGTGGTGGCTGTTCCATGTCTTCCCCCTCGTCCTGCGTACGTGTTTGGCCCACCAGGCAGCGTGAACCCCAGGAACCACTCCTTCAGCGACCCGGCCAGTAACCTGGGCCTGGAGGACATCATCCGGAAGGCCCTGATGGGCAACCTGGAAGAAAGGCCAGAGGAGCACCAGGGAGGGCCTCAGCCCAGCTGTAACACCCCTAGCAACGAGGCCCGCCAGGAGGCCAACCCCTCACCTATCATGGGTCAGTGGCAAACAACTACACGCAGCAGACTGAAACCACTATACAGGAGTAAACATTTACGTATTTACATACTCACACACACACCTTTTTAACCCTGTCTGTCTCTAAAGATACATTGGAATAGAGTACTTTGTAGGGTGTCCAATCAAAAATATTTGGACCAATGGGTAAAATTATGTTAATTGTGTAGATACTCAGAAAACCAATGGTCTCTATCATAATCCGTTCAAAGGTTGAGTTTTTCTTACCCTAATATTGGCCATCCTACAAAGCGTGACTAAAGCCTTATTCGCACGTGACTAGTATTACTATAGAACGGCGGTTATGTAATTATTACCCCAACATGTCCGTTTTAACAGTGGACAATTCAGACGGGATTCGTTTTACCGAACTGCCCCTGTAATTATTATTTTTCCCTCATTCACAATTGACCATTATGACGGAAGTCTGGAGGCTCTCCTAGGCGTGAAGATATTTCAAATGTCTTGGAATAGCCTAATATTAGCCTAATGGCCTTCAGTTCAGAGAAAGTCTAAATAATAATGCATATCAATAAGAACCATGAACTGTAACCTATGCAGATATTTAATTACCTGACGTATTTGGCAATTTATTAATTCATTGGTACAATTGTGTCCACTTCATCTTTTAAAAGAGAAGCAAGACACTAGGAAAGTTGATATGACAAAACCGATAATTCATCTGTATGCTACGTGCATAGCACTTTGTTTTAAGCATCAATTTGTTCCCATGTTCTAACCCAAACTGGGTGCAGCACCTGTTAAACTCAGTAATATCCCTCAAAACACAGGGATGACGATTAGCATGGGATATGCATTATCAGAGGACCTTGGAGTTTGCCGAAAAACAGTAGGTTTTTAGGGCTGGGATAATAACCTTCCTGCCAAGTGATAATTACTGACATGGCAGATTTGGACGGGACTAAAATTACAGATGTGGTGATTTGTGCTCGTGCACATAATACCATTACCTGGGGGATGTATCCTGTCCGATTGGGGCTTAAGGTCCCGTGTGGCTCAGTTGGTAGAGCATGGCGCTTGCAACGCCAGGGTTGTGGGTTCAATTCCCACGGGGGGACCAGGATGAATATGTATGAACTTTCCAATTTGTAAGTCGCTCTGGATAAGAGCGTCTGCTAAATGACTTAAATGTAAATGTAAATGCTTAAAATCAATGGAGGCCAGAGGGAAAAAATCTGGAAAATAGTATTTGCGTCAGCTAGCCTGGATGCTGTGCGAGAATTAAGGCAAACTGACAGGCTCACCGTCTTTCTTCTCAAATCCAGAGGACATAAAACAATAGAGGTAAGATCGATTGAGATATGACATATATATACCATTTAAATATTTTAGTATATGAAAATAGTATTTTTTAAAGATCTCAGAAAAACAAGCGTATCGCTGAAATGTCAACGGAGCACAGAGCATACCGTAAGCTTTTTATTTTCAAATAATTTTACATTTAATTGAGCTCGTTATGTTAATTTAGCTTTTTGCGACCTGGGGAAACAACTTTTGCAGAAGACCATCGCAACGTAAAATCCTCAAGTCGCTGCAAGAAGCGGCACCGCTTTGTCAACAGAGCTCGGTGGCTATTGTCGGATGTGTTAGGTTACTGTTCATAATATGTTCGAGAAAGACGCCACTGAACAATTCAGAACATGAATAATCATATCTGTTTTGGTAAAAATTTATTTTAAAACATAAGGAAGTGAATTTATCACGGAAGCACGTTTTCACCCACTCTGGGTAGTGGGTGGACACCCTATACTTTGACATTTTGAGATTTGGAACAAGCTCTCCAGAATAGTCCCAATTCACACTAACACCCACAAACTTACACACACCTACCACCTATGCTGCTATTCCACTATTATTATTATTTATCCTGCTACCAGTCACTTTCTTCTAATCCCTGCCTACATGTACATATCTACCTCAAATACGCCAGTATCCCTGCACATTGTAAATGTGGTACTGGCACTGACCCTGTAAATAGCTTCCTCTTTTAGTTATACTATTTTGATATTGAATACTGCACTGTTGAGTAGGGCTTGCAAGTTAAGCATTTCACTGTACTTGTGCAAATAAAACTTATTGCTAACACAACAGGTAAGCAGAAACTGCAGAGCAAAGCCAACAGCCGGAAGTCCAAGTCGCCCAACCCAGGTCAGGCATACGCAGCAGCAGCCCAGACAGCAGGAGGGGAGCGGCCCTCGTCAGTCTCCTCCGTCCACTCAGAGGGAGACTACCACCAGCAGGCCCCGGGCTGGGCCTGGGAGGACCGGCCCTCGTCCACAGGTAAGACACAAGACCCATTTAAACTCTGGGTCTCTGTCTATTTGTCTGTGTACACAATACCACATTATTAACAGCCACACGGGAGTTCAGAAATCAGGGTTTTCTAATCAGAAAAATCCCTCTAAAGACTATCCTGTCTCACATCTCTCTCCAGGCTCTATGCAGTTCCCCTATAACCCCCTGACCATGCGCATGCTGAGCAGCACGCCCCCCACCTCCATGGCCTCCCCCTCCATGCAGGCCCAGCAGCCCCCACCAGGAGGCCCTCTGGGGTCCCAGCAGCAGCGTGTGTGGGAGCGGGAGCCCCTACTGTCGGAGCAGTATGAGACCTTGTCAGACAGCGATGACTGAGCACTGCCACTAGAGCCCTACCTGCCCCTCATCTCACCCCAGAGGAAGGGCAGGCCTCTCAGTACAGGCCTGCCTGCCCACCCCTCCCCCCAAAACAAGCCTCACTCACTGGTGCTGAATGAGTGTGGGGAGAACAGAGGGTGTGGGGGTATCCTTTTTGGTGCAACAGCACCCTCTGACTGCCAGCAGTAAGAAAGGCAGCGAGTGACTTCTGACAGGCTTTAATCTTCAGGATAGACTGACTCCCTTTATGTTCAGAAGCATTGGCAGACAGCCTGTCAGGACAGAGGAAGCCTGGGTGGAGGATATGATGAAAGATAAAGAACTTGTAATGTATAAATATGAAAAAACAACACAAAATACACATTTCTTTGGGGGGGAAATTGTTTGATTTTTGGAAAGATGCTTTTGTCTATAAGAAAAATAATTGTATGTAAATAGAGTAACTTTCTGCCGTTTTTTTCTTCACTTGATTATTCTTATTTTAATGTTGCTTTTAAATGGATCCACTTTGTTTTTGAATGAATGGGGGAGGAGCAGGGTTTAATCTTGAATATCAGTCTGTCCCTCCCTGTCCATCTCTTACCCCCCCATCACAGTGAAGCTGAGAGACAGAGGCCCCCTATCCACCTGACCACCAAGCACCACCAAAGCCTGAACATTGTTGACATAAGTGAATGAAACAAACACACACGTTAACATTTTAGTTGTGCGTTTGTAATTTGATGCCTGTCTTTGCAACACTGTGGAGAAAGATGATGCATGGATGTAACAATATTTCTGCTGATCTAGAACTTAAAGAAAGCTTTTGTCCGTCACCGCACCATTGAGAAAAACAAAACCAATATCTTTGGAACAAGTTGAGAACACTGGTGTAGGAGCAAGCAGAAAGGTGAAAGAAGACTAATAAGCTTGATGTTGTTCCTTCTCCTCGTGACTACTTTACTTCTGGGCCCCCATGTTGATCTGAACTCTGTCAATGAGCCAATTGTGTTATGATTATGCTGACCACCACCAAGGTGGGTGTACTGTATGGCACACAGTCTGACCCGTAGCTGTCTCTCTAGGGTTTCCAACCAGTGCAGAATGTTCTACTTACAGTACTCTGCAACCCACATTGTCATGGTAACTAAAGTACGTCAGGAACCTTCGCCCAAGATTCGCCCATGCCTTGTGGCTGGAGAAAAAGAAGGCAGCTTTAAAATAATTTTCTCAGAGAAATATTTTGGTGTTTTTTGTTTATTTGTTTTGATTCCGTAGTCCCTATCTTTTTTTTTTATACTGTCCTGACAGTAAACTGATCTGTGTGATTTGTCTTTTATGTTTTTAGACAACAAAAAAATATAAAACTAACCAAACATAAAGAATGGTCTGCACCATTGTTGCACTTTTTGCTTTGTAACCTTTGACAACAAAAGCATACTACCTGTTGTATAACTTATTCAAGCTCCTGCAGAGGATTATACTGAGATGTGCTTTGACTTTGCCCATAATTAATGGAAACCTGGATGTTTATGACCGAGTTCCTGTCTTTTGTAGCTGGTACATGGTTTTGTAGTGTGACACATGCAATTGTTTTACTTTTGTGTATGGTACAGTCAAGTTGTTAAGGAAGAGTTGCTTTTTTGCAGTCATGGTGACTATTCAAGTCCATTGCCTCTTAATCTATTCTCTATTAATATCCAAGATAAATATCAACCGTTTTGTCAAAAGACTAGGTCAACATTGATAATGACAGTAATGTTCCATTGCAAGACCCTTTTTCGGATATGTGAAAGCATACCATGTTTTTTGGTTCTCAGCTTTTGCTTCGCTTAAATAATCCCAATCTGCTCTAAACCTGATATTTCCTTGTTTTTTTTCCCCGTTTCATTTTGCTTTTGAATTGTTTAAAGTCCTAAAGCTGATGTTCAGATTTTTATTTTCTATCTTTTCAACATCAATTTTATTCATCCTATTTTTGATGGGATGTCAAGTGTTTACAGCGGCAATGAGAAAAAGGTTACGAAACTTGAATCTTAAAAAATAAATCGAAATGAAGCCGGAAAAGACTAAGTGCAACTTTTCAGCTGTGTCTTTGTCCAGAATTACACCTTATTCCCTATATAGTGCACTTCTTTTGACCAGAGCCGGTGCACTATATATGGAATAGGTTGCCATTTCGGAGGCACCAACTCTGTCAAACATCGTGGTAACTTTTTTTTATCTGTTTAAAAATTTGAGACTTGAAAACCCGTGTATCCCATGATGTTGAAATGCAATGTTTGTATCGCACAATGTCTCTTAGTAGTATATTACAAGAGTTCAGACCAATCAATAAAGTGGATCAGTTCTCCACCTCTGAAACGGGGATCTTTTGTTTCTTTCTCGGATTGGTCATTGGCTTACAGGTTCTGAGACCTCTATCATGAAGTCTAGGTCAAGAGGCTAATAGCTTCATCAATACAATGCAATGCTCATCTATAATGACTCATAGTATAGTGAAATGACCACAACCAAAAACAATCAACTTTCAGTGCTAAAATGTTTTATTTGGTATGCTGAAAGAACGCTCAACGGAACAGCATTCTTTTGGCTGGAACGTGGGATCTCTGGAATGAGGTACGCCTGAAAGACAAGACAACCTTTTTTTTTAGAGGGTCTGACACACGGGTGTGTCTTGGTGGTGGAAAGGACACACCCAAGAAACACCCATATCAAACCACACCTCCAAGACAACTCGTGTTTGTTTCAATCATGGCTTCTAGCATATCTTTGAGGAGCCGGACAAACAAGGCGAAATCAGTAAGTTAAGCCCTACTTTAAACCAGATGTCTGGCCCCTCCTTTGTCCTCAACATTCTACATCAGCCAAAAGATGAAGCCGGTTTCTTTGGGTCAGGTAGGACTTCAGTACTGAATTGGTGAGAATTAAGGTATTCTTCTGTTGTCATGACTTCAAGGCTAACAGTTAAAGATGACAAGTAGCAAGCCCTTTCATAGTTATATAGGCCTGCTCATTCCAAGAACAGAGATGTCATAAATTTAAGAGAATGTTGTGTCTTTGGTGTTGGTGAGGTAGCACTGGTCACTGTACACCAGCGTTGAGAAATTGGGGTATGTTTATGCAGAGATGGATATTAGTCTGTCCCATATTTGTAGTTTGGTTTGGCAAGTTGAGATCGCAATGTATAGGCTGTTTACTTCACTGTCTAGTCTGTGTCTACATATGACTTGACATGGAACAAGAGCACACACATCTTGGCCTGCACCTCTCTAACTTGGAAAAGAGGAAATATATCACTTAAAGCAGTCCGGTGAATGTTCTCTGCGGATAACACCAGGTTTCCAATAATTATTTTCAATAACTTACTCTGCATTTTCTCCACATGGTCTAGCTTTTTGGTTGAAAGGGGACCTGTAGGGTTTGAAATCAGATCTTTGTAACCTATGAGAAGAGAATAAATTGGACTTGTGTTAATTATTATTTTCTAGGACTTTTGTCTATCCACAAACATATTGGCACCCTTGCACTTTTCTTAATAATTAAATAATTCCCTATTTCTTCTAAAAAAATAAGTTGAAATTGAAAAAACGGTTGTCTCCAAACCTTATTGGATTTTTCAACATTGCAGAACCAATTTGATTTTTGTAAACTTAAGTTTACAATTTTAATTTAGAAAATAAAGACATGGCACGGACAAAATTAACACCCTGGAGCTTAATTCAGCAAAAAAAGAAACGTCCCTTTTTCAGGACGCTGTCTTTCAAAGATAATTTGTCAAAATCCAAATAACTCCACAGATCTTCATTGTAAATGGTTTAAACACTGTTTTCCATGCTTGTTCAATGAACCATAAACAATTAATGAGCATGCACCTGTGGAACGATTGTTAAGACACTAACAGCTTACAGACAGTAGGCAATTAAGGTCACAGTTATGAAAACTTAGAACACTAAAGAGGCCTTTCTACTGACTGAAAAACACCAAAAGAAAGATGCCCAGGGTCCCTGCTCATCTGCGTGAACGTGCCTTACGCATGCTGCAAGGAAGCGTGAGAACTGCAGATGTGGCCAGGGCAATAAATTGCAATGTCTGTACTGTGAGATGCCTAAGACAGCGCTACAGGGAGACAGGACGGACAGCTGATCGTCCTCGCAGTGGCAGACAAAGGGTAACAACACCTGCACAGGATCGGTACATCCGAACATCACACTTGCGGGACAGGTACAGGAAGGAAACCTGTACGTGTACTGTTAATCCATTCTTATATGTGCACCCTTTCAGTTGCAAACCGCACCACATGTGCACATGTGCAACAACAACTGCCCGAGTTACACCAGGAATGCACAATCCCTCCATCAGTGCTCAGACTGTCCACAATAGGCTGAGAGAGGCTGGACTGAGGGCTTGTAGGCCTGTTGTAAGACAGGTTCTCACCAGACATCACAGGCAACAACGTCGCCTATGGGCACAAACCCACCGTCGCTGGACCAGACAGGACTGGCAAAAAGTGCTCTTCACTGACGAGTCATGGTTTTGTCTCACCAGGGGTGATGGTCTGATTCGCGTTTATCGTCGAAGGAATGAGCGTTACACCGAGGCTTGTACTCTGGACCGGGATCGATTTGGAGGTGGAGGGTCACAGCATCATCGGACTGAGCTTGTTGTCATTGCAGGCAACGCTGTGCGTTACAGGGAAGACATCCTCCTTCCTCATGTGGTACCCTTCCTGCAGGGTCATCCTGACATGACCCTCCAGCATGACAATGCCACCAGCCATACAGCTCGTTCTGTGCTTGATTTCCTGCAAGACAGGAATGTCAGTGTTCTGCCATGGCCAGCGAAGAGCCCGGATCTCAATCCCATTGAGCACGTCTGGGACCTGTTGGATCGGAGGTTTACGGATAGGGCCATTCCCCCCAGAAATGTCCGGGAACTTGCAGGTGCCTTGATGGAAGAGTGGGGTAACATCTCACAGCAAGAA
This sequence comes from Salvelinus alpinus, assembly GCF_045679555.1. Taxonomy (NCBI): domain Eukaryota; kingdom Metazoa; phylum Chordata; class Actinopteri; order Salmoniformes; family Salmonidae; genus Salvelinus; species Salvelinus alpinus. The sequence goes on from NC_092086.1 coordinate 84,958,075, forward strand.
CTGGCAAATCTGGTGCAGTCCATGAGGAGGAGATGCACTGCAGTACTTAGCGCAGCTGGTGGCCACACCAGATACTGACTGTTAATTTTGATTTTGACCGCCCCTTTGTTCAGGAACACATTATTCCATGTCACATGTCTGTGGAACTTGTTCAGTTTATGTCTGTTGTTGAATCTTGTTATGTTCATACAAATAATTACACATGTTAAGTTTGCTGAAAATAAACGCAGTTGACGTTTCTTTTTTGCTGAGTTTAGTACTTGGTTGTACAGCCTTTGGACAAGATAACTGCCAAGAAATGCTTCTTGAAGTTGTAGCCATCAATGAGCTTTCTACTGGCAATTTGTCCCAGTCTTCAACAGCAATGCTCTAATTCTTTAATGTTAGAAATGCCCTTCACCAACTGCTGTTTTCAGCTCTTGTCATTTCTTGATTATTATGTGTTTGATTTATTTGTGTACATGTTTGACATTTTTCTGCATTGTTAGGACCATAAGCTTTTCACTGCACCCGCTATAACATCTGCTAAACTGTGTATGCGACCAATAAACTTGGATTTGATTTAGGTTATGGATGTGATAAAGATCTGGGCCCAGATTCACAAAACACTTCTTACGCAAAAACTTAAGAAGCTTCTTAAGAAAAATAAGAAGTTCATAAGATAGTTCGTAAGTGCAGTTCCTCAACAATATAAGATTTAATGATTTTCTTACAAACTTCTCAAATATCTTACAAATCTTAAGATTTTAGTGTTAGGGTTCGGCAATCGTTTTAGCTAGCTATCTAGCTAGCAATGGCAATCATGTTAGCATATTTCTTACTAAGATTAATGTTCTAAAACATGTTCTTGGGTTTGTGAGTGAATTAAACTTGTTCAATTGCTTGCATGAGCTTTTTTCTCACTACCCTGAGTTTAAGACAAGGGTTTAGCTATCATGGAATTAAGAACATTTCCAATAACTTTCTTTTCAAGAATCTAATTTCTTCTTAACTTTTTGCTTAAGGAGAAACAAGATACAGCGCAAGAAAATTTCCAATAACCTTTTTGAGGAATAGCAACTTTGCTTAAATGTATTCTTAAATCTATAGTTAAGGAAAAAATGAAATTTCTTCTTAAAACTTCTTAGGTATAGGGGGCGACATTTTCACTTTTGGATGAATTTGGGCCCAAATTAAACGGCCTCGTACTCTGTCCTAGATCATATGATAAGCATATTATTATTACTATTGGATAGAAAACACTCTGAAGTTTCTAAAACTGTTTGAATTATATCTGTGAGTAAAACAGAACTCATATGGCAGGCAAACTTCCAAACAGGAAGTGAAAATTCTGAAATTGGTCGCTGTGAAAGGCATCGCCTATTCAATTGCCTTATATTTATGGATCTGTATGCACTTCAGACGCCTTCCACTAGATGTCAACAGGCAGTAGAACGTGGAATGAAGCATATAGCTTCATGTGGGACCGGATGAGAGCCTTTGGAGTGACAGGTCAGGCAGATTTCCAGTTCTTGGCCACGCACAGAGGGCATGTGATGTCTTTGTCTGCACTGCGTTAGATAGACATGAAGAAATGCTCCGTTTGGGACGTTTTTGGATTTATATGAGAAAAACATCCTGAAGATTGATTCTCAACTAAGTTTGACCAGTTTATTCGACTTGTAATACCACTTTTTGAAGTTTTCGTTCAACGTTTTCGTTCAATTGCACAGGTGTTTGGACACGTGTACTACACATGCTAGCCAAAGTTGCTAATTCGACAGAAGTGATGGACATTATAAAACAAAACAACGATTTATTGTGGAACTAGGATTCCGGGCACTGCATTTTGATGAAAGATCATCAAAGGTAGGGGAATATTTATGATGTAATTTCGTATTTCTGTTGACTCCAACATGGCGGAGAATGGCTGAGTGCTGTCTCAGATTATTGCATGCTGTGCTTTTTACTAAAGTTATTTTTTAAATCTAACACAGCGGTTGCATTAAGAACCAGTGTATCTTTAATTATATGTTAAACATGTATCTTTCATCAAAGTTTATGATGAGTATTTCTGTATTTCACATTGCTATCTGTAATTACTTTCGCTATTTTGGAGCCATTTCTGAACATGGCGCCAATGTAAAACCACGATTTCTGACTATAAATATGCACATAATCGAACAAAACATAAATGTATTGTATAACATGATGTCATATGACTGTCATCTGATGAAGTTGTTCAAAGGTTAGTGATTAATTGTATCTCTATTTGTGGGTTTTGTGAAAGCTATCTTTTCTGTGAAAAAATGCTGGTGTTTTTTGGTGTATTGTGGTGAGCTAACATAAATATATGTTGTGTTTTCGCTGTAAAACATTTTAAAAATCGGACATGTTGGCTGGATTCACAAGATGTTTATCTTTCATTTGCTGTATTGGACTTGTGATTTCATGAAATTATATTATATCCCTGTGGCACTAGGCTAGGCTATGCTAGTCAGCGTTTCTGATGACAGTTATCCCGGATCCGGGATGGGTGGTCCAGAAGAAGGTTTTGTGAATCTGGGCCCTGGACTCTTCTCTGGCCACTTCAGAACAGTATTTCTTCTTGAACCATTCCAGGGTGCTTTTGATCTGTTTGGGGTTGAATGTCCTGATTGAACACCCACAACCTTCAACAGAGAGACAGTTTTTGGACACTTGGTTGAACATTGCACTCCAAAACAGTTTGATGATCTGCTGATTGGGCTCTTTGCTGGGCTTTCCAGCAGGACAATGATGCCAAAAAGCACCCAGGAATGGTTCAAGAAGAGATGCTGGACTGTTCTGGAGTGGCCAGCTAAGAGTCCAGATCTGAATCAAATCCAAAACTTATAGCGAAATCTGAAAACGGCAGTCGGTGGAGGGCACCCATCAAAGATGGAAGAATTAGAACATTTTGCTGCTGAAAAGTGTGCCAAATTGCCAGTAGAAAGGTGCAGCAAGCTCATTGATGGCTACAATAAGCATTTGTCTGCAGTTATCTTGGCCAAAGGGTTTGCAACCAAGTACTAGCTCTGGGCTGCCAATAATTGTATCTTTATTTTCTCAATTTAAAGTGTCAACTTAAGTTTATAAAACTAAAATTGGTTTTGCAATGTTGTAGTGCTCCAGTTCTCCCTGTCAAAATAAGTAACAGAAGACTTAGAAAGCATATCAACTCCTGTAGAACCTAATTCATGTTCCTTTAACTCTGCCTTCTAGGGAGTTTATACAAACTGTCATATCATACCATTCTGATAGATTAGAAAATGTTAGAAAACGTGGTTGTAAAATTAATAATTTGGTTGTTATTGCATTGGTTACCTCGAGGCAGATGCTCCAGGGGCAGAGTGGCCCACACTCATTGAATATGGCGCAATTAAATGTTAGAGCAATCTCAAGTAAAACCTTTCTCGTGAATGATCTCATTACTGAGCGCAAAGTTGATTGCATGTTTCTCACTAAAACATGGCTGTCATCAGACTGTAGTGCCGCTCTTTTTGAAGCCTCCCCCCGGACTACAAATTTTCCTACTCTATTCAGAAAAGGGAAAAAGAGTGGGGGGACAGTCTATTTTTACTAATGCTCTCAGCTGTAAGGACATTTCGTATGGAAGTTTTGGGTCTGTTGAGCATCATGCTATACTGTTTAAATGTCATCCACCAGTGCTGGCCATAACCCTGTAAAGGCCACCAAAGCACTGACCCACTTTCTTTACTGATTTATCTGAACTATTGTCTATTGTCCTTGAGAACTATGATAAAATCATTGTGTTTGGCGGTTTTAATATTCATGTTGACAAAGAGACTGACTCCAAGGCCATTGAATTCATGAATATTTTGATCTCTATGGACTTTATCCAACATGTTACTAGGCCCACCCATAACCACATCCATAGTTTGGACCTAGTTATTAAAGGGTCTTTCTATAGACATATTGTTGATGTTGCTTTATCTGATCTGATCACCACTGTGTATTTTTTACAACCTTGTTGCCCATAGCACAGGGTAATACTGAATGCATTATTAAGAAACGCTATCTCACCTCTGAAGTTGCTACAGGTTTTATTGAGTGTATGAACAATATTCCGCCACATATTCTACCTTCCTGTGATGATTTAGTTGATAACTTTAATAGCAAATTAAGGGCAACCATTGTTGCCATAGCTCCAGTAAAATAGAAAAAGGCCACGTCCAAATGGAGAGCCTGTTGTATGAGTGAGGAAACTAATATATGAGTGAGGAAACTAATAATTTAAAGAGAAATAGCAGAAAGGCAGACCTGATGAGATGTTTGATGATATGTGCCATAGACTAACACGTAAAGGCACTATGGATTTATGTTCCCTGGTTGACACAGACATGCTCAGGAAAGTGATATCACAACATATGCCTTCTACCTGCCTTCTCGATCCTATCCCCACCACCTTCTTCAAAACAGTTTTTAATTGCATATCTGAAGAAGTGCCAGCTATTGTTAATCACTCCCTGTTCACAGGCACTTTCCCCACCGCACTAAAAACTGCTATGGTGAAACCCCTTCTGAAGTAATCTAGATTCTTCAGCACTTAGCAATTTTCACGGCAATCTCCAACCTTCCATTCTTAAGCAAAATTCTGGAGAAATTGGTTTACAAACAGCTAAATTATTTTTTCAAGTGCCAACAGCACAGAGACAGCCTTTGTTAAAGTGTAAATTAGCTCTCTGTCCTTGTACTCTTAGATTTAAATGCTGCATTCGACACTGTTTTAAAAAAATATATATATATTTTTTTTTTATCCCCTTTTCTCCCCAATTTTCGTGGTATCCAATCGCTAGTAATTACTATCTTGTCTCATCGCTACAACTCCCATACGGGCTCGGGAGAGACGAAGGTCGAAAGCCATGTGTCCTCCGAAGCACAACCCAACCAAGCCGCACTGCTTCTTAACACAGCGCGCCTCCAACCCGGAAGCCAGCCGCACCAATGTGTCGGAGGAAACACCGTGCACCCGCCCCCCTCGGTTAGCGCGCACTGCGCCCGGCCCGCCACAGGAGTCGCTGGAGCGCGATGAGACAAGGATATCCCTACCGGCCAAACCCTCCCTAACCCGGACGACGCTAGGCCAATTGTGCGTCGCCCCACGGACCTCCCGGTCGCGGCCGGCTGCGACAGAGCCTGGGCGCGAACCCAGAGACTCTGGTGGCGCAGCTAGCACTGCGATGCAGTGCTCTAGACCACTGCGCCACCCGGGAGGCCCTGCATTCGACACTGTTGACCATGATGTCCTCCTGGACAGACTGGAGAGGCGGGTTTAGGACGTATTTAACCGGTCAAGAGTTTTTTTTGTCACCCTTGGTGAACATACATACCACATGTGGCAATCCACAAGGCTCGATTTTGTGTCCGGGACTGTTCAGTTTATATGTTACCCCTTGGCAGCATTATCAGAAACCACAGCATTGATTTTCACTGCTACGCAGACGATACACAACTTTACATTTCTGTGTCAGCAGAGGATTTTAGCTCCGCAGATCAATTATTAGACTGTATTAGTGATTTAAATACTTGGATGGCTCACAACTTCTTTCAGTTAAATTAAGACAAGACAGAGGTACTTCTTGTTGGAGCCAAAGCACAGAGAGAATCTAGTCGCACATTTTAATTCATGGGCAATAAAGACATAACACCAGGTTAAAAACCTAGGTGTTATTTTAGATTCTGAACTAAACTTCGAATCACACATTAGGAATGTGACCAAAATAGCTTTAGACCACCTGAGTAACATTGCCATGGTGCGGCCGTTTCTCACTCAGGCTGATACAGAGAGACTCATCCATGCTTTTATTACCAGCAGACTTGACTACAGTAATGCCCTCCTGTCTGGTCTACCCAAGAAAGCTATTGGTCAACTGCAAAACTTACAGAATGCTGCAGCACGGTTACTGACCAAGACCAGACGAAGAGCACACATTACACTGTTTTTAATGTCTCTGCACTGGCTGCCTTTGAGTTTTTAAGAATACATTTTAAGATTCTTCTATTGATTTTTAAATCAATCCACAGTTGTGCACCCCAATACATATCAGACATGCGTTAAAGTTATGTACCCAGTAGGTTTCTCAGGTCCTCTGGCACTGGCCTAGGACCACGAGGCAGAGAAAGGCAGCCTTTAGTTATGCCTCCAGCCTCTGGAATAGCCTGCCAGAGAATCTGAGGGGGGCTTGAATCAGTGGACATATTTAAAAGAGATCTTAAAACACATTTTGAGCTTTGCTTTTCCTTAGGGTGCATTTTAGTTGTTCAGTTTGTCATTCTTTCGTTTTTTTACATTATGTTTGTTGTGTAGTAAATCTTTTATTTTGATTGTTTCTTTTTTGAAATCCTGTACAGCACATTGCGTTGCATTCCATGTCTGAAAAGTGCTGTATAAATAACGCTTAATTTGATAAATGCAATAAGGTGTGGTGACCATGTTTTTATGTATTTATTTATTTAAGAGGAAATGGGAAATTATTTAAGAAAAGTGCAAGGGTGCAAATATATTTGGCCCAACTGTGGATGATTAGACTACCTTGTGATACTCACTGATTGACTTTGACACCTTCAGTAACTTCACCGGTGTGGAGTTATCAGCATCAGCAGTATGACATCTATGAAGGTCCTTGACAATTACTATGTCATTGTATTAGTCTGCTTGTTTGCATAATGAAATATCTGGTGTTCAATGGCGAGGGTACATAAAGATGGCGGCCCCCATACTTACCACAAATGACTTGTTTGCCAAGTTCACCATATTGTACATTGCTCTCCGTTACTGTTTTTTTGTATCAGCATCAGCACAGTATACATGATCCAAATTCTAGCTCCTAGACGGCGGCAATTTGAAAAAACAAAAAAGTAGAATGGTTCAATGCACCAGTAAATCATCACATTCTTCTTTTTCTTCTGTGGATTTTATATGGTGGTTGGCAGCCAACTTTAAGGTGCATTACCGCCACGGTCTAAATCCTACCCAATAATCTCATCTCCCTAAGGAAACTAAATACATAATTAAATACTACATCCCCTGAAGATTTCCCCAGCAGTTCACTTAATCCGGGCTATGAAGGATTATTCACTTCATTCAACCCCATTACTCCTCAAATCGAATAACAATCGCTCCCTTTCCCTCACATATTTCTGGCACTGTAGTAGAACATGTTCCACTGTCTCCATCTCCTCCTGACAATGATCACACCTCCCAGTCGGATGTTTCCTCACCAATTTCAATGTACTATTCAGCCTTGTGTGTCCCAGTCTCAGCCTTGTGATTACCCTTTCCTCCCTTCTCTCTCAGCCTGAGGACCTTCCTGCCCCCACCTTTTCCTGGATCTTATACAGGTGTCTTCCCTTTCTCTCCCTGTTCCACAACTCTTGCCACTTATTTTGAACCACTGTTCTTATTAACCCATTGACTTCTGCTTTACTGATTGACAATTCCATCTCAACATTAGGATGTTTAATAGCCTGCTTGGCGATCACATCCACATCCACCTCCTCATACTCCTTTACTCTCACATGAGCTGGTACCCAGAGGAACATGACAAAGACCCCTATCTGTTTCACCCTATGCAAGCACTGCAAAACCTCATACAATACATCCTGTCTACTCTGAGACATAACCAAATTTAAACTCATCAGTGCTGCACGTGAGTCAGAGCAGATGACTACCCTGTCTGGCCTCACCTCCTCCACCCACTTGCAGCTAGTAGTATGGCCAACAACTCCATTGAACCATGTCGCGCGCCGTAGTTTAAGAACAGTGCTAAAAATAATGTCATATCTGAATTCCTCAAATTGAATGCATCTTCGCTATTCATAAAATATAATTGGAGGAACTGAATGCAAGTACCCAGCTAGGATTGCTAAACTGAAGTCTACACACATATTTCATCTCACATTAAACATCATACCACTTTTGCATAGGACTCAAATTCATCCCAGTAATTTTATGGGATAAACACAACCTAAACCTGCAACAAGAAATATGAATAAAGCAGCTAGAGAAAAACCTTTGCCTGATAAACCATCAGGGGATAGATATCGCCATTAGCCATCTGAAATATAGCAGTTCAGATATTTAATCATATGAACTTGGTCAATTACCAAATAGGGCTATCTTCTGTATACCACCCCTACCTTGTCACAACTCAACTGATTGGCTCAAACGCATTAAGAAGGATAGAATTCAACAAATTAACCTATCACCCATTTCTTAAACGGAACGAACCTGGGAGGGACCTACGGTGTAGCTGAATTTGTCGAATACAAACTCTCGTTTTAGTTGCAGAACGTTTGTACCTGTTGTATTCGGCGCATGTTACAAATAAAATTTGATTCGAGTAGGACATTCCAGTCACCTTTTTTACTAATATCAAATGTTTTCTATTGAAATTTGGCGCCATCTACAAGGTTAAAAATAGACGTTGCAGTCAAACACTTGAATACAGTAGTTGCAATTTAAAAACAACTTACCCTCCCATCCTGATGGTGGCGCCAATACATAGCTTACTTCCACCCTGAAGAACAACACAACAAAACCAGTTGGAAAAATACCCGGGAGTTTTAGCTAACTAGCTGTGTTATTATTTTATATTTTCCCTCTAGTAGATCAATAACTAATGAGGTAAACAACTCAGTACTTTGACCAACCTATATCGACTGGTTGACCTCTGATCAATTTTGTATCTCGTGCGCTTTGCCCATAAACTTTTTCTGGTATATTTGCTGTAGCTAATTTTTGAGATGCCTTCATTTTTACCTACGGTGGCCGAACAACTCTTCAAAGACATACAGAAGACATACCAAGAGAAAACTAAAAGTGAGTTATAGTTTGCCTTGTACAGAATCTCATCTGTCAAGTCTCTAGTCGGGCATGCCAGCCAGAAGATGGCACTGTTGTTTTGGCTTTGTTTTATGGTCATTGTCAGATGGACCATTGAGATTCCTATGATTTTAAGTCAAATAACATTTTATTGGTCGCTCACACATATTTTGCAGATGTTGTCGCAGGTGCAGCGAAATGCATATGCTTCTAGCTCCAACAGTACAGTAATACTAAACAACACACACACGTCCCCAAAAATTGAAAAAAAAAAAATATCAGAAACGTTCTGAGCAAATAATGTAAGAAATAACACACACAAATACTGCAAAGTTGTCGTAAGGATAGACATAGCGACCATAGCTGTGTTCGAATACTTATGCTAACCATAATATTTGTGACGTACATTGAGTATGTAGTATGCTTATTAGTCATAGTATGGATTTAGGTAGTATGCCAAAAGTTCCTGATGTCAAATCGAATCAACTTTTATTGGTCACGTACTGTACACATGGTTAGCAGATGTTATTACGAGTGTAGCGAAATGCTTGTGCTTCTAGTTATGAAAGTGCAGCAATATCTAACAAGTAATCTAACAATTCCACAACAACTACCTAATATACAGAAATCTAAGTAAAGGGATGGAATAAGAATATGTACATATGAATATATGGATGAGCAATGACCTGTGCAGCATAGGCAAGATGCAATAGATGGTATTAAATACAGTATATACATATGGGATGAGTAATGCAAGGTATGTAAACATAATTTATTAAAGTGGCATTAATAAAGTGACAAGAGATCCATTTGTTAGAGTGGCCAATGATTTCAAGTCTGTATGTAGGCAACAGCCTCTCTGTGTTAGTGATGGCTGTTTAACAGTCTGATGGCCTTGAGATAGAAGCTGTTTTTCAGTCTCTAGGTCCCAGCTTTGATGCACCTGTACTGACCTCGCCTTCTGGATGGTAGCGGGGTGAACAGGCAGTGGCTCAAGTGGTTGTTGTCTTTGATGATCTTTTTGGCCTTCCTGTGAAATTGGGTGCTGTAGGTGTCCTGGAGGGCAGGTAGTTTGCCCCCGGTGATGCGTTGTACAGACCTCACTACACTCTGGAGAGCCCTGCGGTTGTGGGCGGTGCAGTTGCTGTACCAGGATGTGATACAGCCCGACAGGATGCTCTCAATTGTGCATCTGTAAAAGTTTGTGAGGGTTTTAGGTGACAAGCCAAATTTCTTCAGCCTCCTGAGGTTGAAGAGGCACTGTTGCACCTTCTTCACCACACTGTCTGTGTGGGTGGACCATTTCAGTTTGTCTGTGATCTGTACGCCGAGGAACTTTCCACCTTCTCCACTGATGTCCTGTCGATGTGGATAGGGGGGTGCTCCCTCTGCTGTTTCCTGAAGTCCACGATAATCTCCTTTTGTTTTGTTTAGTGAGAGGTTGTTTTCCTGACACCACACGCCGAGTGCCCTCACCTCCTCCCTAAGGCTGTCTCGTCGTTGTTGGTGATCAAGCCTACTACTGTTGTGTCGTATGCAAACTTGATGATCGAGTTGGAGGCGTGCATGGCCACGCAGTCATGGGTGAACAGGGAGTACAAGAGCGGGCTGAGAACGCATCCTTGTGGGGCCTCAGTGTTGAGGACCAGCGAAGTGGAGATGTTGTTTCCTACCTTCACCACCTGGGGGCGGCCTGTCAGGAAGTCCAGGACCCAATTGCACAGGGCGGGGTTGAGACCCAGGACCTCAAGCTTAATGATGAGCTTGGAGGGTACTATGGTGTTGAATGCTGAGCTGTAGTCAATGAACAACATTCTTACATGGGATAGGGCAGTGTAATAGTGATTGCATTGTCTGTGGACCTATAGTGGTGGTATGGAAATTGCAGTGGGTCTAGGGTGACAGGTAAGGTGGAGGTGATATGATCCTTGACTAGTCTCTCAAAGCACTTCATGATGACAGAAGTGAATGCTACGGGGCGATAGTCATTTAGTTCAGTTACCTTTGCCTTCTTGAGTACAGGAACAATGTTGGCCATCTTGAAGCATGTGGGGACAGCAGACTGGGATAGGGAGAGATTGAATATGTCCGTAAACACACCAGCCAGCTGGTCTGCACATGCTCTGAGGATGCGGCTAGGGATGCCGTCTGGGCCGGCAGCCTTGCGAGGGTCAACACATTTAAATGTCTTACTCACGTCGGCCACTGACAAAGAGAGCCCACAGTCCTTGGTAGAGGGCCGCATCGGTGGCACTATATTATCCTCAAAGCGGGAAAAAGAAGGTGTTTAGTTTGTCTGGAAGCAAGACGTCGGTGTCCGTAACGTGGCTGGTTTTCTTTTTGTAGTCCGTGATTGTCTGTAGAACCTGCCACATACGTCTCGTGTCTGAGCCGTTGAATTGCGTCTCCACTTTGTCCCTATACTGACATTTCACTTGTTTGATTGCCTTGAGGAGGGAAAAACTACACTGTTTGTATGAGCGTGGCTTCACAACATTTTCAGATTTGAAAAAAATGGCGGAAAAATATGCAGCAAAAGTTCGACAAGAACGGATTCAAATTTGCTGCTTTAACTAATTATGACAAATGTTATGAAAATAATGAGCAACGTAATGACTTTTCTAATAAGTTGCACGTTATGTTGGCTGACAATTTGTTAGCTACGCTATCCTTACGAACCGCATAGCATATCTTTACAGCAGTATGTACCAGGTATGTTAGCTAACTACTGTACCGTTAGTAGGCTACTAATACATCGACCTTGCCAGTATTTAGTTTATGCTACCTAACTAACTATCCAACGTTTATTGACTTGATTATTCACTTCATTCATAGCTTAGCTATGGTATAGTCGTTCAGGTGCATTTGTAAATTCGCTCTGGCTATCTACTCTGATTTCAGAGCCCTCTCGTCTGACTGTGCCAGGCAGAGCATAGAATAACCAGTGCATTTACGAACGCTCAACACCCGTTGAATGTGGCCTTTGTCAGTAAAAGTCAGCAAAAAAGCATTATTCAATTGTTACCAGCAGCACAGTTAGCCACCAACGCTCTGGATAACATGAAAACTGCCTAACCAGCTCTGCTAGGGCGAGTAAAATAGTCAGAGTGAGGTGTTCTCTCATTTGTGTCTAGAAGTAGCTAGCAAGTTAGCTTGGTGCTTGAATGCCGTTGTGAGGTCAGAACGCTCGGATTAACCCTACTCCTCGACCAGAGCGTCCAGTGTGCGCTCTGAATGCCCCGAATTTACAAACGGACAATCTGACAACGCCTTAAATTTACGAACGCCCAGAGCACACTCTAGCACTCCAGATTGAAAATACAAACACACCCGAAGTCTAGTTAGTAGTTTGTTGTGCTAACAAGCTAGCAAAGAGGTTGCATACAACAGCATCAACTTCCGGTAGAAAGACGCAAGTACGCTCAACTGAAAGGATACCATTTGTTTACAGTATACTAAAATGAACTATATACTCATTAAGTATGTAGTATTATTACAGTTATTATTTAGATAAGCTATGCTAAATATGTTCACATGTCACCAAATAATTTATTAAAACACACTGTTTTGCAATGAAAATATGTTCACATGTCACCAAATAATTTATTAAAACACACTGTTTTGCAATGAAGGTCTTCAGTAGCCTCAACAGCACTCTGTAGGGTAGTGCCATGGTGTAGCCGAAGGACAGCTAGCTTCTGTCCTCCTCTGGGAACATTGACTTCAATACAAAACCTAGGAGGCTCGTGGTTCACACCCCCTTCCATAGACACAATAATTATGACAACTTCTGGAGTACATCCTCCAATCTATCAGAGCTCTTGCAGCATGAACTGACATGTTGTCCACCCAATCAAAGGATCAAAGAATTAATCTTGTAATGAAAGCATAAGCTACAGCTAGCTAGCACTGCGGTGCATAACAGGTGGTGAGTAGTTTACTCAAAGAGAGAGAAAGACAATAGTTGAACAGTTTTGAACAAATTAATTTCTTCAAAAATGAAAGAGATGCAAGAGCTATATTTCATTTTTTATTTTTTTTTATTTACTTCGCTAGTGACTGCAGCTAGTTAGTTTAGCCTACTGAAACACCAAGCTCAAACAGAGAGGGCTGCTATGTTAGCTAGCTGGCTATGGCTATCCAACCCTGGAACACATTCAAGTCAAGGTACATTTTTATTTGATTTATTTATTGCCACCGGAGCCCGCCGGTGTAACTGCTAAACTGCTTGCTGTACACTGTACTGCATGATTGTAGTGGGTTTAGTAACACATTAGTTGTATTAGCGATGTTGACTATGATGTTAATAGAGTGACAATGATGTAGGCTGTGTGTTGCAGTTATGATATTAAGGTTTGGCTTGCAAAGTTTTTTCACATGGTCACAGACAGCTGATGTGTTGTGCACTTAAGTCCACAAGCAAAGGGAAAAGGTGAGAGGAGGAGAGTGCATAGATGTGAGAAGGAATTATGCAACGATCAAAGGGGTCATGCTGTTTGTATGTGGCTGCTATGAAAGTAAATTGTGTTTGTGTGTGATCAGGGGTGTATTCTGCTGAAAAACGTTTCTTAAACGGAAACGGAAATGGGGATAAACATATCTGAATTTTGTCCAATAGACAATTTGTCCAACTGTTGGACTAATGATTACACCCATTATCAGCTAGATACAGACAAGAGTGTGCAAGAGTTTGTCTTGATGGGTGATCTGAGTCAGGATTGGTTATCATCTAGCTCTGATCAACTCAAAATTCTATGCAATACCTATAATCTCACTCAGATTGTCAACAGTGTAACTAAATTGAATATATAGTATCCTCTGAAATCCTCTTTGATTGATTTGTTCTTAACCAATACTCCTCATCGATTTAATGCTTCTGGTATTTTTGCAAATTACATAAGTGATCACTTTGCTATTGCCTGTGTGAGAGATGGTAAAATATCTAAGCGATCTCCAAGTGTCATTACGAAAATATGTATTTAGCATTGAATGGAATAGAATAGAATTAATCCCAGATGTTGAATTAGCCTTTTCTTACTTCCACAACGCATTCCAGGATGTATGCAATAGGCATGCCCCCTTTAAAAAAATTCAGGATTAAGGGCAGAGAGAACCCTTGGTTTACTGAGGAACTTACTAAAATCATAAGGGAACAAAATACTATGTGGGCTAAAGCAAGATGGTCTGGTTTGGCGGATGATTGGATGGCTTTTAAACATCTTCGAAATCTGGGTGTGGCTATGACCCGAAAACTGAAAGCAGACCACTACCTTAAATCTACTTCGGATAATTTAAATAATCCTTCCAAATTTTGGCAAGTAGTGAATGGTTTGGAGTGCAAAAAAGATGCACAGCTTCCCAAACAATTATTGGTAGACACACAGATTGTAACTGAGAGAACCTCTATTCTGAAAGCCTTACATCAGCATTTTCTTGATGCAGGCAGTTTATTTGAAAAGGTTAAAGGTATAAATGAGCCCCCTGTGCACTCCTTCGCCAGGTTCTCCTTCTTATCCTTCTCTGTTTCAGAAGTGCTTAAAGCTCTGAAAGATATTGATAGAAAGAAATCCCCTGGCCCTGATGATCTAGACCCCCGCCTACCAAAAATTAGAACAGGTCATGGTAGAAATAGTTTTAGTTACTCAGCTCTGTGGTCCTGGAATTCTCTCCTGAACATTAAAAAATGTGATGATCTAGTCACATTGGTGGAGTTTAAACACTCGGCCAATGTAAATATCATAGATGTGTAATTGTCTTTAGGACAGCTGTTTTTCAGTCATACCATTTGTGTTTCTTTACGTAATATGTAATTGTTGTACTGTATGTTTGTCTATAGTTTTGTTCAATGTTGTGTTAGTGTATGTAAGTTGTTTTGTCTGAAACTTTGTTCCCCCTGCTGCTGTTGGACCAGGTCTCTCTTGAAAAATAGATTTTTATCTCAATGAGAAAAACCTGTATAAATAAAGGTAAAAACATTTTTAATGTGTCAATGTCTGTCACCTTGATTGTTCAAAATTCTCTCAACCTGCGTTGTAAACTTTTATTCATAGGCTAGGTTGTAGCAACCACATGATGGCGGGTATAGGGAAAATTCGAGTATCCAAAATCTATTGTTACATTGAGCTGGGTGAATGGAATATGAATGACAGTCATCCGATATGCTGTAATAGAAAAGACCATGCTCATTAAAAAAAATATTAAACGGCACCGACCGCCACTGCTTCTTATCCATAGGGTTTTCAGTGGTTAGCTTCGCCCACGATTGGCTGCTTGTGAACTACAATTCCGACGCTGTGTTTTAACGTTTAGAAACTTAAATAATCATCGCTTGCGAAACGGTTTTCGAAACGTATGCTGATATGCCCCTTATCGTTCATATCAGCGAGAAAGAATATTTAAAATAAAAAAGATAAACTGTAGCAGTTTTACACAGAGCCATAGTCTGTGTGAGCCTCCAGTTGACGAACTACACTTCCTCCCCAGTTACACAAACACACAGGTTCGGCGCACGCTAGATAGCTATTTAGCACAGGTGGCCACCTGTCTTCTGTAAAAAAGTGCTGTAACATGGAGATATGGCCGTGTGGAAACACTAACCCTGACCCTATAAAGGTGTGTAGTAATGTAACCTTTTAGTTTTCAGAAAATTATTTATTATTATTTCTCGTTCCTTATGTTTCCAAAACCGTACTGCAAGCTGCAGTAGCTACACGCTTCTTCAACGAGGTCAAGCCCTTATTTCCTCCAGAAGCCCAGCCAGCCAACTCCTCCCTTACTACAGTACTCATCCATTACTGTCTTCATGAGAACTAAGGAAAGGAAATTGCAAATTAATTTTTCATTAAGCTATGTCTCTGAGGAATTATTTACCAATAAATCCTAGATTAAAGCCTATTTAAAACCAAAATGAGGGAATTATTCTAACCCCATCACTGTTTTTTTGTGTTTTCTTTGCAGTTCCTGATGACCTGCTTATTGCGTGAGTATTACCTTTTACCTTTATTTTTACCTGGGGATTATTTGCTTTATTGGGGAAACCAGTTATGTGGGAGAGGGGGTGGCCTTTTATGGCATGTGCTTTCTACAGTGGGATGGAGATGCCGTCACCCAGATAGCAGGGCCCTCCCCTCTTGGTTGGTTGGTGAGAATTTCCAGATATAGTGGGTGCTGTGGCTGTGTCACAGCCACATCCTGTCCTGTATGATGTTATTCTTGAAGGGTGATTTTCTTGGTGTAGCACCTCTTCATTCCTTCGTTACCTGCTTTTCACTGGCTAATTGGCTGAGTGTGTTAGGAATGATGCTATCAGGCTTAATGTCTGTCGCTCTGTCTCTCAGGTGTTTGTTTATATCCATTGCTGCGTTGTTGTTTATATGCATTATATCTCCATTAAAAGTACTTTTACATTACGTTGAGGGCTAGCCTTAATATTGGTCTCTCTCCATGCCTGTCCCCTATCCCTGTCTCTCTCCCAGGCTGAGGTTTGTGTTTGGCTCCTGTGCCCTCCAGGCCTTGGACCTGGTGGACCAGCGCTCTGTCACCTGTGTCTCATCCCCCAGTGGACGGAGAGCTTATCAGGTGAACATCTGCTACCCACTTTGCACTAGAGTACTCACTTTCCCAATAAACCACCTAGTGAAACATTTGATAATCAATCGACCATGATTCACACAAAAGAGCGATGAAAGGAAAATGTACAGCTAAGTCTTGAGCATTTTGACCCTCTTGTATACTATAGACACCCTAATGAGAAGCTATTATCTTCCCAACACTTGACACCAATGCCAGAACCTCACATAAGGACTGATTAATTACTGCTGTACTCATGGAAAACCACCTAATCCATAGCCATTCCCTACCAGTCCCAGAGTCCCTGTAGGCCATGTCCTCGTGCATCATAGCAGGGCCTGTCCAGTCCAGTCAGTGCAGTTCAGTTATGGTCATTGTGACCCAAGTTTCCTGTAAACGCCTTTGACAGCTTTAATGATATGGGACAGAAAAAACACAATGAGGCTAAAAACAGACAGTGGTTTCTGTTTCTTTGGAATACATTCCTTAATTGTTTATTCCCCTTCTCCTCAAGTTTTTGGTGACTTCTGTGGTGAAATTAGGTTGTGTTTATTGGAAATGTTTAGGCTATAACATGATGTGGTTCCGGGCACAAATTCAGTTCTACATTTCCATAGAAAGTTATTACGGTTTCTCCTAAAACATCTGTGAGTGAAAAAACAGTGTTGGAAAGCCTATGCAGAAACAAGTTGATAAGTCTTCCAATATCGCACTCTTCCCATATTCATGTAGTGTGGTTGCTCCATTTGCAATACTATTTACTCTTTAAATATACAAGTGTCGAATGGGGTCCTTTGACACTGTGACAGTTTTATTTGCTCTGGGTGGGTGTTCTGAGGAGATGTCTGAGTAAGATTTAGTGGGCAGCTGCCTTCAGTGAGCTGTGCTATCTTCCCATATTTTTGGAGTAACTCATTTCCGTGGCTTTATTGTTATATAAAAACAAACCCCCAAAATCAAGAGATGCTAGCTAGCTATGTCGTTCCTCTTAGATTACTTTCTCTCCTCTTGTCTTTTACTTTTTGACCACTAATCTTTAAGGAGATCGTGATTTGAGTGCAATTGTCACCTAGCTATTGTTTTCTATCCATCCCTGGAACTGTCTGTCTGCAGAGAAAAATAGTTAATTCAGAAGTGTTGATACATATCCGTACAGTAAGTGTGATTGGGATAACTTGAACCAGACCAGGTTAAGTTGCCTTGTTTTGGGTCAGGGAGGGAGGGTAGACCATATTTGGGGAGTTGAGAGTAAAGATTTACTTTGATTCAGTAGTCGAGGGCCTTTTGTTTCTCTCCTCCCCTGAGTTCTTAGCCAGGAGGAAATATTGTGTTCTTCCCTGAATTGAATTTAACTTTATTGATCTACAGGGGATTTCAGTCAGCATGTCAATTATAATGGGAAATCCAACAAGGGAACCTGAGGCAACTGCCCAAGTGTCGCAATGCTGGTGTTGGAGGATTGCCATGGCACCTGCGTCCTGTTTTTCTTCCATTTGACAACACTAGAAATTTAACCAGGGTTTTTGGGCTTCTTGCGGTCAATTTGCCAATTATTTGTAATTATGTTCCAGCCCCCCGACCGTCCGCTCAAGAAAAGTTGATGATCCTTGATTTGGGGTAACTCACTCTGCAACATTGTGAAGGCGTCTGGCCACTGATCCCACCAACCCACGCCTCTATTTTTATCCAGCAGCTCAAAGCTTTTATGATGTCAGAGAAACTTCAAACGTCAGGTTTTTACTGACCAGAATCATGACACAGCCAGTTGGACGTCACTTCTGAGAAGAGGCTTGACTTGCAATAACACCTAGATAAATAAACTCAGTCTGAAGAGCTTAGTTTATACCCCCTTTTTCTGGACGTAGGTCTACTTTGTAGCTCTGGGCTGTGTGTGTCTGGTGTGAAACTAATGAATACACTGGCCTGTCCCTGCACTCTTATCTATAATCTAAAAAGGGTTCTTTGGCTGTCCCCATAGGAGAACCCTTCTGAGTTCTATGCAGAACCCTTTACACAGAGAGTTCTACATGGAAACCAAAAGGGTTCTACATGGAAACCAAAAGGGTTCTACCTGGAACCAAAAAGGGTTCTACCTAGAACCAAAAACAGTTCTCCTATGGGGACACCCAAAGAACCATTTTGGAACCCTTTTTTCTAAGAGTGTGCTCATAGGTTGATACTGTCTGTTTGCCACATTGACTCAATCATAAATTCAGGTGACCTTTTCCATGAGAATATTTGGTTCGCTCAGTTTGTTGTGACAGGGCACAGAGAATCAGACCAGGGTAAAGTTTAAGGCAGAATAGCAATATACAGTGCGTTCGGAAAGTATTCAGACCCCTTTACTTTTTCCACATTTTGTTACGCTTTAGCGTTATTCAAAAATTTATTAAATACTTTTTTCCCCCTTCTCAATCTACAGACAATACCCCATTAATGACACAACAAAAACAGGTTTTTAGAAAATGTTGCAAATTTATCAAAAATAAAAACAGAAATACCTTATTTACATTAGTATTCAGACCCTTTGCTATGAGACTCGAAATTGAGCTCAAGTGCATCCTGTTTCCATTGACCATCCTTGAGATGTTTCTACAACTTGATTGAAGTCCACCTATGGTAAATTCAATTGATTGGACATGATTTGGAAAGGCACACACCTGACTATATAAGGTCCCACAGTTGACAGCATGTCAGAGCAAAAACCAAGCCATGAGGTTGAAGGAATTGTCCGTAGAGCTCCGAGACAGGATTGTGTCGAGGCACAGATCTGGGAAATGGTACCAAAACATTTCTGCAGCATTGAAAATCCCCAAGAACACAGTGGCCACCATCATTCTTAAATGGAAGAAGTTTGGAACCACCAAGACTTCCTAGAGCTGGCCGCCCGTCCAAACTGAGCAATCGTGGGTGAAGGGTGTTGGTCAGGGAGGTGACCAAGAACCAAATGGTTACTCTGACAGAGCTCTTGAGTTCCTCTGTGGAGATGGGAGAAGCTTCCAGAAGGACAACCATCTCTGCAGCACTCCACCAATCAGGCCTTTATGGTTAGAGTGGCCAGATGGAAGCCACTCCTCAGTAAAAGGCACATGACAGCCCACTTGGAGTTTGCCAAAAGGCACCTAAAGGACTCTCAGACCATGAGAAACAAGAATCTCTGGTCTGATGAAACCAAGATTGAACTCTTTGGCCACGTCTGGAGGAAACCTGGCACCATCCCTACGGTGAAGCATGGTGGTGGCAGCATCATGCTGTGGGGATGTTTTTTAGCGGCAGGGTCTGGGAGACTAGTCAGGATCGAGGGAAAGATGAACGGAGCAAAGTACAGAGAGATCCTTGATGAAAACCTGCTCCAGAGCACTCAGGACCTCAGATTGGGGCGAAGGTTCACCTTGCAAAAGGACAATGACTCTAAGCACACAGCTAAGTCAACGCAGGAGTGGCTTCAGGACAAGTCTCTGAATGTCCTTGAGTGGTCCAGCCAGAGCACGGACTTGAGTCTGATTGAACATCTCTGGAGAGACCTGAAAATAGTTGTGCAGCGTCGATCCCCATCCAACCTGACAGAGCTTGAGAGGATCTTCAGAGAAGAATAAGAGAAAGTGCCAAGCTTGTAGAGTCATACCCAAAAAGACTCAAGGCTGTAATCACTGCCAAAGGTGCTTCAACAAAGTATTGCGTAAAGAGTCTGAATACTCATGTAAATGTGATATTTTATTTGTAATAAATTTGCAGACATGAGGAAAGTGTGTGAAGCATTTATCTGTGCTCTGTGAAGCATTAATTTGGGCTGCAATTTCTGAGGCTGGTAACTCTAATGAACGTATCCTCTGCAGCAGAGGTAACTCTTGGTCTTTCTTTCCCTTTTGCAGTCCTCATGAGAGCCAGTTTCATCATTACGCTTGATGGTTTTTGCGACTGCACTTGAAAAACGCTCAAAGTTCTTGAAATTTTCCGCATTGAACGACCGTCATGTCTTAAAGTAAGGATGGACTGTGGTTTCTCTGCTTATTTGAGCTGTTCTTGCCATAATATGGACTTGGTCTTTTACCAAATAGGGCTATCTTCTGTATACCACCCCTACCTTGTCACAACATAACTGATTGGCTCAAACACATTAAGAAGGAAAGAAATTCCACAAATGAACTTTTAACAAGGCACACCTGTTAATTGAAATGCATTCCAGGGGAATACCTCATGAAGCTGGTTGAGAGAATGCCAAGAGTGTGCAAAGCTGTCATCAAGGCAAAGGGTGTCTACTTTGAAGAATCTCAAATATATTTCGATTATTGTTTAACACTTATTTGGTTACTACATGATTCCATTTGTTATTTCATAGTTTTGATGTCTTCACTATTATTCTACAATGTAGAAAATAGTCAAAATAAAGAAAAACCCTTGAAAGAGTAGGTGTGTCCAAATTTTTTGATTGGTACTGTATTTTCTACATACTTTATATCTGGTTTGAGTCTTTTAAGTTTACACTGAAAACGTTTTACCATCCAGAAAATGTTTTATTTTTTTATATACAGTATATTTTTTTGGAGTGGCGGTCCACCACTACTAAATAAATTTAAGGGAAACACTGTTTCACCCCTTTATGATAAATCTAGACAAATAATCCAGAGTTATGATTAGGGTTGCAAAGGGTCGGAAACTTTCCTTAACTAACCGGTGCCCCCGGTATATAGTCCCACTATTGTTATTTTACTGCTACTCTTAAATTACTTGTACTTTTATTTCTTATTCTTATCCGTATTTTTTTTAAGTGCATTGTTGGTTAGGGGGTCGTAAGTAAGCATTTCACTGTAAGGTTTGTTGTATTCGGCGCATGTGACTAATAAAATTTGATATGATTTCCGGTAAATTTCCAGAATTTTCCCAGAAATTTTCATCGGGAAGTGAAGCCCGGGAATTTGGGGAATTTTGCTTAAATTCATCAAAAAGGTTAGCTTTATAACAGTGAACCTTTTTTTTGTGGGATACACAAGGCAATTCTAGGTCTTGTGGCATATTTTGGTTAAACTATCCCCAATTCAATGGAATTGCAACCCTCTGCATGCACAGTGCATTCTTCCATCACATGTGCAGTGCACTCTTCCATCACATGTACAGCTGATTCTCAAGACCTTGCACACTAATGAGATGCTATTGAGCCCACACTACTACATGTCTGAGCCAAGGACTACATGCTTTCTGGTAAGTTTTGATTACAATACTGGGTGGGGTGAATATATTTTACATGACATACATGATTTTTTCTTAACTAGTCAATATTAGACTACAGCAAGGTGTGTTTAAATAATTTCTAACTTGTTAACAATTTTTGCTTGTTAGTTTTTGCTAACATGTGGGTTATAGCTTGCTTGAGCCTGCTAACTGAGGAGTGTTAATTCACCTGTTTCCATACATGTTTAATTTTAAAACATTTATCTTACAAAGGAGTTATCTAACTGCTTAACTATTTATCTGTACATGGAATTCTATTTTTTTTTTTACAATTTTCTTTCTAATCTTTACAGGAAAATGCCACAGGCACTATCTGATGTGTGGAGACATTTCACTGCAGCTAATGTAGAAGGAAAAGCTGTGCACATTTGCAAATACTGTGCCAAATCATATGTTGGACCACAGAAGGTATTTGCACTGGTGACAGACAATGCTGCAAACATGAAGGCTGCTTGGTCTAAAGTGGAGGAGTCCTACCCTCACATCACACCCATTGGCTGTGCTGCTCATGCATTGAATCTGCTCCTCAAGGACATCACTGCACTGAAAACAATGGATACACTCTACAAGAGAGTCAAGGAAATATTTAGGTATGTGAAGGATCATCAAGTTATAGCAGCAATCTACCTCACCAAGCAAAGTGAGAAGAATAAGAGCACCACATTGAAGCTGCCCAGCAACACCCGTTGGGGTGGTGTTGTCATCATGTTTGACAGTCTCCTGGAGGGAAAGGAGTCTCCAAGAAATGGCCATATCACAGTCTGCCAATATGGACAGCACCATAAAGAGGATCCTTCTGGATGATGTATTTTGGGAGAGAGTGGTAAACTGCCTGAAACTCCTGAAACCTATAGCAGTAGCCATTGCACGGATCGAGGGAGACAATGCCATCCTGTCTGATGTTCAGACTCTGCTTGCAGATGTAAGAGAAGAAATCCGTACTGCCCTGCCCACTTCACTGTTGCTCCATGCATAGGAATCTGCAGTTCTGAAATACATCAAAAGCGTGAAGACTTCTGCCTGAAGCCCATACACGCTGCAGCGTACATGTTGGACCCCACATATGCTGTTAAGAGCATCCTGTCTGGTGCAGAGATCAACAAGGCCTATGGTATCATCACTACCGTGTCTCGCCACCTTGGCCTGGATGAGGGCAAGGTTCTTGGCAGTCTGGCGAAGTACACTTCCAAGCAAGGGCTTTGGGATGGAGATGCAATATGGCAGTCGTGCCAACATATCTCATCAGCCACCTGGTGGAAGGGACTTTGTGGATGCAGGCTCTTTCCCCTGTTGCCTCCATTATCCTCCAAATCCCACCAACATCAGCCGCCTCAGAGCGCAACTGGTCCTTGTTTGAGAACACACACCAAAGCATGCAACAGGCTGACCAATACAAGGGTTGAAAAATTGGTGGCCTGACAACGAGCCATCCTCAACAGGGTTGGAAAGTGATGAGTCTGATGTTCAAGAGGTGGACATTGAGGAGGTCCAGGGAGAAGACATGGAAGCCTGAGAGGAAGACAACCAAAGCTTTAGTTTCTAGACAATAATTTTACAGATGTATGTTAAACGTTTTTGGGAGATGCGAAGGATCATTGGGGATCATTCAATATTCCCTTTTTGTTGTTCAGTGAAATCATCCCATGTGAAGAGTCAACTCATTTAATTAAAGTTCAATTTGTATTTATATTGGAAGGATTTAATCATTTGCAATTATGTCTACTTATGATAAGGTAAAAGGTTTATGTTTCTGTCTCCATATGATATGGTAAATATATCCAATGCAAACATCTACATTTAAATTATATTAATTTGCATATATTTCTGTTAATTCCCATATATTCCCGTTAATTCCCACGGAAAGTTTCCACCTCTGAATAATCCCCAAAATGTGCAACCCTAGTTATGATGCAGTCTGAAGCCTTGAGTAAGATGAATCATCAGCCCTGTGCCTGTCGTGACTTCCCACAAACCATGGCAGTTCTCTATAGTCTTCCCTGACGGGCTGCAACTGAAACTGGGTCTGGCAGTGACGAACTGATGACAGAGCCGTCCCTCCAAACTTCGGAGCTCTCTGGCACATGACGGCTTCCCTCTAAGTAGTCCCGCGTGAACCTGGCATTCCTACCATAAAAATGGAGAAGCCAACTCCAGTCCACGCTGGAGCTCATGTTTCATTTACTGAGATTGAAGAGTATGTAACGCTTCTTGATTTACAGTCTAGCTGACTGTGGATTCCCCTGCTAGGATAGCTTAAACAGCTGCCAAACAGTGGAAGGAGAATACCAGGGAGCGTTTAAGTGTGGTTTTGTGTTGGGCCTACCAAGTTTGCTTTGTGGCCAGAGCTCAGAAGTGGAGACACATTCTGAAATGCAAGCAGAGGACAAAAAAGACCCAAATGTGAGCTGGTTTTCAATGACTAATGCTTTAGAGGCTTCAGCATCACTGATTGGCTTGGGCCGGTCCCATAGAAATACAATAGATTATATTTCTATGGCCAATCCGCCATATATTGAGCCAATTTTCCGTTCTTCCCCTCTCCCTGAAGTGTGCGCAGGTTCACTCCCCCTCAACTAGTGTATTTAAAAAATCATTGAGTTGGTGTGCAGATAGAGTGTCTACCATTTTGGTATTCTTATACCAATTTAATGTTCTTAAATCCTTGAGGGGAAGTGAATGAGTACACACCCTAGGTTACAGTCTCCCTCCAGTACCCTCAGCCGGGTGGCTCACAGTCTCACAACTCTGCTTTTGTCACTTTTTTAAATCGACTCATTGTAATATTCCCTGAAGAGTTACTCATTTATAATGAAGCGTCACTTTTCTACAAATGATGTGTTTTATTTTGTAGATCACTGAGAAGGTAATTTAGAGGGACTACATAGCTGTGAATTTGTCTCGGCTGGGGAATAATGGAGCCTGTTTCTGTCATGTTGAGAGTCATTAGTTGTGGTGACGAGGCTGAGTAATCCTCTGAATTAATGCCCTTATGCGTCATCTTCAGAATGGGGCTGAAGCTGAGAGTCTGGCACAAAGTATGTCTACCCCTATCTTGAGTGCCAGACTTTACAGCTACGGTGTTGGAGTAGCCTATATGCAATATTTGGAGCCACTTGTCTAGCTCCATGGAATTATTGTCTTCCACTTTCAAACCCAATACATGTTTAACATTTGGATTCATAAAAAATGCATACTTCCTCTCCTTCCTTCCTTAAGTTGGAATGCTGATCTGAAATGATTGGATAGGTGAAGACAACCTTTCTTTCTCCATCCTAGTTCTGTCAGATCAGTGAAATATGCAAGGAAGAAAGGGAACTATACATTTTTAAAATGTTTGCATGGGGCCATAGGTGACACAATCCCTTTTCCAGATGCCAGGGGTTTATTCAGTGATATTGTGAACGTTGAGAATAGAAATAGAATAGAATGAAATATAATTATATTCTAAAAATAGAATGAATAGAACTGACACAATTCCATATTATATCTGACAGACAATCATATCTGTTCTACACCATACATTTTTATCTTAATGTTCTGTAACGTAACATCCTCCTGAACAGGCCCCAAGGTTAGTGGGATGTGTCAGGATGTGTTGGAGGAGCTCAGGGATGGTTGAGATGAAGTCAGGAGCTTGTTTCACCTCATTCCTCACCCTGCTCTACTGTCTACAGTGCTCCTCAGCTGTTGTGAACATGTGTGGAATTGACTCAAGCTGTGGCAGGCGAATGCAGTATCAGTACAAACAGAATTCACATCATTGTTTGATAGGTTTGTTTAAGTACTTGCTAGAGACAAGACATTCTCGCTCTTCTCCTACAACACTGTGATATGTTTTAAAGAGTCTTTCTGTGACCAATTTTTTTTCCATTAATCCACTCTCTAGAACAACTGTGGTTTTGGCCAGCTCTTCCTTTGACTTTCTACCTGTGGTTTTTGACAGTGTCCATGTTTGTTTTGTTGAAGGTGATTGGAGGGTCAGGGCTGCTGTACACCTGCTACACCTCCTGTCACTACTGCTCCTGCCCAGCCTTCGCCTACACTGTGCTCAGGAGGAACGAGAGCCTGCTGGTGAACACAAAGACATAATCCATGTTTTAATAATTAATAGAGCACACAGCCATAAACTACAAAGACATTAGACAAAACCTACACACACACGAACCACAGACACACACACCACCTGTTCTAGTCATGCATAACTGAGCAAGACAAGATGTGGAATTCCACCATTCAGGGTTTCCCCCCCAGAAGGCAGTCACATGTTGATCTGTATAGCAGTTCATTATTAGCAAGACCCTGGCACTAGTGTTTGTTTTTTGCATCTCATTTAAACATGTTCATCCCGTTTGACTCTCAGGAGCACAAAGCCAAAAAGTCCCTGAAGTCCCGTAAACTCTCAGCTGCCTCTGAATATTTCCCTGAATACAGAATCTATCCATACTTCACAGTGAGGTTGACAACACTACTCCCCCTCTCTCCCACATATAGCCAGAGCTGTCTGTGTTGTTTTAAGGGCACTGCAGAACCTGTCATCGTCATTGCGACCCCGTCATGGGTTAGTTAGGGCAGACCATTGGCAGGGCCACAGTCTCCACTGGGGGTTTCGCATGGAGCCTATTGCCTGGACAGTCTACAAACCATGACCCTGCTCTAGGTCCACAGCCCAGCAGGAGACACCACTGTACTGTACTGTACTGTTACTCTGAGAAGTCTCCCTGAGCTTATTTCTGCCCAATGTTTTGGGAGAATATAATACATTCTGCCTACCTTTATTACATTGGTATGACAAATACTCATTGTAGAAGTGTTATTCATTTTTTATAAATGTAATAACTATACGTTTTTTTAAAAGTCATACATACAGGTAACTGTCAAAATAAAGGAATCGCCAACATAGTGACTTAACAGGGCATTGGCTCACCATGAGCTGCCAGAACAGCTTCAATGCGCCTTGTCACAGATTCTACAAGTGTCTGGAACTCTATTGGAGGAACGGGACACCATTCTGTTTTGTTGGTGGTGGAAAACACTGTCTCAGGCCTGCTCCAGAATCTCCCACATGTGTTCAATTGGGTTGATCTCTGGTGACTTGAGACTGACACACACACCTTTTAAACCACCTATGCTCCTTTGAGACCCCACTTTCAAAGTCTCTGAGATCTTTTCTTCTAGCCATGGTTAGCCAAAATAATGGGCAACTGGGCATTTTATACATGAACCTAAGCATGATGGGATGTTATTGCTTAATTAACTCAGGAACCACACCTGTGTGGAAGAACCTACTTTCAATGTACTTTCTATCCCATTTACTGAAGTGAATGGGATAGAAAGTATTTTGGCAGTTACCTGTATATTAATCATAATTTTTAAGCATCTCTGCAAACTTGCCTGAACACACACAAAAGAAAAGCTGCATACTCTCATGACTCCAATCCAATAGATTTACTAAGCTGCCTTCATCAGGGTTTATTCTCTCTCACTCACTCACATCCCCCCCCCCCCCCCTAACATTCCTCCTCCTGTGTCAGTGCAAGCACATCCTGGCTGCCTACCTCAGTCAGGCCATGGAGCTGTCCCAGCAGGAGGCCCTGTCTGACCAGCAGATGTCCAGCATCCTTTCTGGGAGAGCAGCAAGAACTGACACGTAGAGCACCAGACCCCCAGGTCACTCATCCAGACCTACATGTAGAAGACCAGACCGCAGCTACAGACCCAAAGCACAACCCAACAGGTCACTGATCCAGACTCAAAGCCACACAGCACCATCTGAGACCAAGCTACAACAGCACATCCTGAGGAAAGATGTTTAAAAAGCAAAGCCTACTGCTGCTGTATGGTCTCCTCCAGTCTGTCTGCATGTGTGAAGATTACTTTTATGGCTTTTAGGTCATTGTACTGTTCTTCTAGAACTCTGGTGTGGTTCTCCGCTTTCTGAAAATCAAAAGACAAATTTTTTTGCTGTTTTTTGTGAGTGTTCGTGTTCTTAATCTGTTGCCAGAGAATATGCATCTGTTCATTGACTATTTTAAGACTCTCCTTTTATATGAAAATGGTCGTTATATGTAGGTTTGTAAACTCTTCTTGTAAGAATATGACTCTGACTTGTAACAATATGAACATTTTATTTGTATTTTTTATTTAACCTTTAACTTTATTTAACCAGGCAAGTCATACATAGCTTTTATTGACAAAATAATTCACCATACAGATTTTTCTCATGTTAAATAGCAGTATTGGTTTAGTTGTCAGTTGAGTGAAATAATAATTGAACATCATTGACGTTCAGACATTCTACTGCACTGTTGGAGCTAGTAACATAAGCATTTCGCTGCACCTACTATAACACCTGCAAATATGTGTACACAACCAATACACTTTGATTTGAACCACAGTTGACTGTTTAGGCTACTGGTTAGTGACATCAATACTGTAACACATTTGCAAACACACAGGTTGGAAAACTACATCAGCTTGTTCTTGTATGGTTTTCTTCTTAAATCGTTGGAAGCCTTCATTCACAAGTCAGGCTTGTTGAAGGCTTTACAACCCACAGTATCTTGCAGGGTTGGGGCAATTCCATTTCAATTCAATCAACTCCGGAAGTAAACAAACACCAATTCCACATTTTTCTCAGTAAGAAGCATTTAAGGAAATTGGAATTTCAGTTTACTAAATTGTAATGGAATTGAGCCCTTATCTTGATGCTAAGGTCACATTTGAATGAACAAATAATAGTAATACCAGTACAGTGCATTCTCCAATGGAATGTACTTGAAGTTTGGCACACTCCTATAGTTTAGCCCTTGAAGTTGTAGAGGTGAAGGTTGATGTGTATGGTGAAGAAATGAAAAACTAAGAAATTAAACACAATGGAAATACTGTATTTGTTGGACCCCTGTGCTAATATTCCTTTTAGAAGTTAAAGTGATACTACAGAGGTTTTGTATAATTTCAGGAAGTATTGAAAGTAGTGTTTACTATCAAAAACTGGTCCCCCAAAATTTTCGCAATGACATTTTCACAATATGTTACATCCTGCAATTTGTTTTCCTCTCCTGCCGTTTATATGATAAGTTGCGAATTCCAATTCGTACAATATGTTTGTACAAATTTGTAAGTGCTTAAGATCCCGTTCAATCTAACTTTGTGAACACAAAAACAGTACACAACACAGTTTAATATCACAGCAAGGAGGCCCTTCTCATAGCAGAGGAAAACCACCCTAATTTTAGCACAGATTGTGTGCCGTCACATCCAAACTGGGTCTCGTTAAACTGGATTTATTTTGTAGATGTCTGGTTTCCTGTTTTTGATAGAAAACCACATCTAATTTCAGCCAGTTGAAAGGAAAATAGACTGTCACAGCTTCTTAGAAAAGAGGCCATTGTCCACAATGCCAACCAACACAACAAAGGCAAGCTCATCAGTTGGTGGTCAAGTACAGGGAGACATCTTCAAACCGAGAACGATGCACCGTCTATTTCACAACACTGTGTCAGACTCACTCGTACAAAAATACAATTACAACAATGAAGCATATTTTTGTCTTTCACAGAACAAGGACTTGTAAACCCTACAATATCGTTAGGCCTAGCGTTCCCTGCAGGGTTTGTGTCAATTCAAAATTTCTGAATTTAATTTGTAGGCCACACCCCAAAAGAAGCAGGATTTTAATTGAAGGAAGCAGAATATAAATTTATTGAATTTAATTCTACTTTCTTTAATGCAAATTCAATTCCAATGTTGCTTCCTGTCAGGTGTGGCCAATTCAAATTCAAGAATTGAAATTAAAGAGCAACCCCAACTTGTTTCGTTCAACAAAGAGGGACCTCCTCAGCATTGCATTGACTGATTTGGCTTGGTGTAGTGAAGTGGTGTATTTAGGAGTTCTTACTGAGTGAGGGGAATGGAGCCACATGGCTCTTAGCTGTTATGCTAGGACAGACCGTACACCGTAGAAGTGGTTGATCCTACAGTTTGACAATATTGAGTATTAAAAGCCACCTGGTTTGTTCCAGGACACAGGAATTTGCCAGGTGGGCAAACAATCACAGCTGTGTCCATGTGAGGTGTGTGTGTCAGTCCATGTGAGGGTTGTATTATGGACCTTCTAGGGATGCCAAGGGAAGAGGGTGACATTCAGATGTGTAATATACAGTTGAAGTCAGAAGTTTACATACACTTAGGTTGGAGTCATTAAAACTCGTTTTCAACCACTCCACAAATTTCTTGTTAACAAACTATAGTTTTGGCAAGTCGGTTAGGACATCTACTTTGTGCATGACACAAGTAATTTGTCCAACAATTGTTTACAGATTATTTCACTATCACAATACCAGTGGGTCAGAAGTTTACATAGACTGTGCCTTTGAACAGCTTGGAAAATTCCAGAAAAGGATGTCATGGCTTCTGATAGGCTAATTGACATGATTTGAGTCAATTGGAGGTGTACCTGTGGGTGTATTTCATGGCCTACCTTCAAACTCAGTGCCTCTTTGGACATGGGGAAATCAACAAGACGTCAGAATATATATATATTTTTTTCTCCACAAGTCTGGTTCATCCTTGGGAGCAATTTCCAAGTGCCTGAAGGTACCACGTTCATCTGTACAAACAATAGTACGCAAGTATAAACACCATGGGATCACGCAGCCGTCATACCGCTCAGGAAGGAGACGTGTTCTGTCTCCTAGAGATTAACGTACGTTGGTGCGAATCAATCCCAGAACAACAGAAAAGGACCTTGTGAAGGACCCAGAAAAGGACCTTGTGATATCCACAGTAAACGAGTCCTATATCGACATAACCTGAAAAGCCGCTCAGCAAGGAAGAAGCTACTGCTCCAAAAACCGCCATAAAAAAGCCCGACTACGGTTTGCAACTGCACATGGGGACAAAGATCATACATTTTGGAGAAATGTCCTCTGGTCTGATGAAACAAAAGTAGAACTGGTTGGCCATAATGACCATCGTTATGTTTGGAGGAAAAAGGGGAAGCTTGCAAGCCGAAGAACACCATCCCAACCGTGAAGCACGGGGGTGGCAGCATCATGTTGTGGGGGTGCTTTGCTGCAGGAGGGACTGGTGCACTTCACAAAATAGATGGCATCATGAGGCAGGAAAATTATGTGGATATATTGAAGCAACATCTCAAGACATCAGTCAGGAAGTTAAGCTTGGTCGCAAATGGGTCTTCCAAATGTACAATGACCCCAAGCATACTTCCAAAGTTGTGGCAAAATGGCTTAAGGACAACAAAGTCAAGGTATTGGAGTGGACATCACAAAGCCCTGACCTCAATCCTATAGAACATTTGTGGGCAGAACTGAAAAAGCGTGTCTGAGCAAGGAGGCCTACAAACCTGACTCAGTTACACCAGCTCAATGGGACAAAATTCACCCAATTTATAGTGGGAAGCTTATGGAAGGCTACCCAAAACGTTTGACCCAAGTTACACTCAATTTGGTAGCATTGCCTTTAAATTGTTTCTGTAAACTTCTGACCCACTGGGAATGTGATGAAAGAAATAAAAGCAGAAATAAGTCATTCTGACCTAAAACAGGTTATTTTTACTAGGATTTAATGTCAGGAATTGTGAAAAACTGAGTTAAAATGTATTTGGCTAAGGTGTATGTAAACTTCCAACTTCAACTGTATAACAATAAGTAACACAGATTTGTTTTCTGATATGATTTAGGCTATGTTGAACAAGACTCCCAAAAAATGTCAGCATTTTGTTAGGAATAATAATGTAAATCTATCATTTTAAAAAGGGAGATTACATAACTAAGTAATCAAGAATTTCAAATAATGAGGCATGTATTTGTAAGTTAAAAGGTTGACGTGATTTTCTTGCGAATCACTAAATATCCTGTTTCTGAATTTTAGATGAATTTTTTTCACATTACTCAGTCTGCCCACCACATACTGTATATTCCTGAGCTTTCTCCATGAAGCTAAAGAAGCCATGATATTTGCAAAATTCAAGCAGAGCACAATAACACCACAAGTTTATATTATGTGTAAATATACTTTCCCAATCCGAGCTGTGTTGTTTGACATGTTGCTGTTTAGTCGAAAATGGTTCCACTGGGCAGAGTTTCCGATGTATGTTTTTATGCAACACCAGTACTGAAGAAGTCCGATATAGCCCATGACGAACAATACAATACACACCTCAGCCAGGTTTCTCAAATTTTAGCTACATGACTAATCAAATACCAAACAGTAAACATTGAACACTTGATGCATATTATTTTTTGAAAGTTAAGACTTAGAAAAATGTGTTTTAAGTTATGATATGGTCAATGTGTAGGAATGGTAAATTAGGTGTTCTCATAGTAATGAATTCATCAGTGGATTAATTTCACAGTCCTGCAAATCCAGTTAGCTTCAACAAAATAAAATAAAAATCCTTCAACAGTTAAAGCTGGAATCCGCATTAGGTAGAACAGTGCCACTGTTCGCCCCAGAGCATGTGTTATTGTTTTTGTTTTGTTGATGAAACGGAGGAGAGGAGCATCCAGCATCGTAGTAAAAACAATTGCAGTAGGCCTACATACTCTGCTGTTCTATCGTGCGTGCAATGATGTCAGAGGGGGAAAAGAATATTCGTTGTTTGAAGTAACTTTGTTATTGTAATATTGCAAACGTACATGGCAGTTTTACCAAGTACAGATTCCAGCTTTAAAGTACATTTTCACTAGCCTGGTCCCAGATGTTTGTGTGGTCTTGCTAACTCCTATGGCCATGACAATGAGTTAGTAAGACGGCACAAACAGATCTGGGACCAGGCTAGCTTTTCATCACCTGGCCTGATACTCATCTTAACTCATAAATAATGCTCCACATTCAAGGCATATTTGACAGATCTATTGTCAATCTATTCAGCTTCATACAGTGGCTTGCATTTTTCATATTTTGTTGCCTTACAACCTGGAATTAAAATGGATTTTTGGGGGGTTTGTATCATTTGATTTACACAACATGCCTACCACTTTGAAGATGCAAAATATGTTTTGTGAGACAAACAAGAAATAAGACAAAAAAACAGAAAACTTGAGCGTGCATAACTGTTCACCCCCCAAAGTCAATACTTTGTAGAGCCACCTTTTGCAGCAATTACAGCTGCAAGTCTCTTGAGGTATGTCTCTATAAGCTTGGCATATCTAGCCACTGAGATTTTTGCCCATTCTTCAAGGCAAAACTGCTACAGCTAATTCAAGTTGGATGGGTTCCGCTGGTGTACAGCAATCTTTAAGTCATACCACAGATTCTCAATTGGATTGGGGTCTGGGCTTTGACGAGGCCATTCCAAGACATTTAAATGTTTCTCCTTAAACCACTCAAGTGTTGCTTTAGCAGTATGCTTAGGGTCATTGTCCTGCTGGAAGGTGAACCTCCGTCCCAGTCTCAAATCTCTGGAAGACTGAAACCGGTTTCCCTCAAGAATTTCCCTGTATTTAGCGCCATCCATCATTCCTTCAATTCTGACCAGTTTCCCAGTCCCTGTCGATGAAAAACATTCCCACAGCATGATGCTGCCACCACTATGCTTCACTGCAGAGATGGTGTTCTCGGGGTGATGAGAGGTGTTGGGTTTGCACCAGACATAGTGTTTTCCTTGATGACCAAAAAGCTCAATTTTAGTCTCATCTGACCAGAGTACATTCGTCCATATGTTTGGAGAGTCTCCCACATGCCTTTTCGCGAACACCAAACGTGTGCTTATTTTTTTCTTTAAGCAATGGCTTTTTTCTGGCCACTCTTCCGTAAAGCCCAGCTCTGTGGAGTGTACGGCTTAAAGTGGTCCTATGGACAGATACTCCAATCTCTGCTGTGGAGCTTCGCAGCTCCTTCAGGGTTATATTTGGTCTCTTTGTTGCCTCTGAGTAATGCCCTCCTTGCCTGGTCCATGAGTTTTGGTGGGTAGCCCTCTCTTGGCAGGTTTGTTGTGGTGCCATATTCTTTCCATTTTTTAATAATGGATTTAAATGGTGCTCCGTGGGATGTTCAAAGTTTCTGATATTTTTTTATAACCCAACCCTGATCTGTACTTCTCCACAACTTTGTCCCTGACCTGTTTGGAGAGCTCCTTGGTCTTCATGGTGCCGCTTGCTTGGCGGTGCCCCTTGCTTAGTAGTATTGCAGACTCTGGGGCCTTTCAAAACAGGTGTATATATACTGAGATCATGTGGCACACAGGTGGACTTTATTTAACTGTGTGCAATCTAATTATGTGACTTCTGACGGTAATTGATTGCACCAGATCTTATTTAGGGGCTTCATAGCAAAGGGGGGTGAATACATAAGCATGCACGACCTTTCCGGGGGGGGGGGGGGGGGGGGTAATTTTATTAACAAGTCATTTTTTGGGACTAATTTGTGTATGTCCCTTACATGAAATCCAAATAAAAATCCATTTAAATTACAGGTTGTAATGCAACAAAATAGGAAAAACACCAAGGGGATGAATACTTTTTCAAGGCACTGTATATCATTATACCCCCACGCTTTGTTCTGTAAACATTTCTAATCTCACTTAAAATGGCATTCAAAAATAAAATACAACAAAAACATGAACACAGGTAGTGTTTTGAGCTACACGGCTGGCCTGGGGCCCCACCTATGAAGTAAAGGGTCAATGGTCGGCAGGACTAGTAGCCTCATGCCCCCGTTGCCTGCCCTTACAGTAAAGGCTCATGCCCCCTGCAACCCCACCCCTCAGAGTAATGGGTCAATGGTCATGTGGATCTGGTCTCTGCTCCGCCTGCTTCCATTGGAGGAGTGGAGGTAGAGCTCCTCCCTCTGACACAGGACTTGACGCGTCAGGATCTTGCGGAAGGTGTTCCTGAAGTCCTGGATGCCGTAGGCGTAGATAATGGGATTGACAGCGGAGTTGGCGTGCGACAGCATGATGGCTATGAACATGACTGGGGCCGGCTTGTACAGGTCCTTGTAGAACAGGGTCAGGCAGTTGAGGATGTGCACGGGCAGCCAGCATAGGGCAAACAGCCCCACGATGATGGACAGAGACTTGGCGGCACGGATCTCGCGCTGAAGCAGCCCGTGATGGTGGCTGCACCTATTGCTGCTCACCGAGCACTTGAGCTCAATTTGGTGCATCTGCATGCGGGCCACAGTGAAGATCTTCACATAGATGCCCAGCATGATGAGCAGAGGAGGCAGGACACAGCCAAAGAAGTTGAAGTAGACCATGTAGTGCATGTCCACCACATTCTCAAACTGGCAGGTGAGCTTGATGCTGCTCAGATCGTCCACCAGAGGGGCGATAGTGGTACTGGTTTCCCCCACAGAGCTGCCATTTGTCAGGCTGCTGGAGACATTCTGACGGCAGGAAGAAACTTTCAGGTTCCAACCCAGGAACGGGATGAGGCCGATGACAAAGGACAGGATCCATAAAATAGCAATGATTCTTCTGGCCCTCGTGCCTGTCACCAGCTCCTTGTACCTGGATAGGGGGACATGCAGAGACCAAAAAGACAGTGTTAACGTCTGTGGGGGTTATACATGGGTCTTATTTTCTGTTCCCTAATAGTTGTGACCGAGTGCCCTTAAAGGCCACAGTGGCCTTTATCAAGAATTCTGGCACTAATGCTGCACATTCATTCATGAATAAAATAACGTAAGGAGTAACAGAAAGGCAATAGAGAACAAAAACATGCGGTCCTAAAAGTTCGACCAACTGAGCATTAAATTAGGTAGGGCCTGTGACAGGATTAATCTATCATTTCCATGATATTGCCTAAAGCAGGATACCAAAAGATAACGAGGCGTCATTCCAGCAGACTTCTATCGATCGAGGTCTGGGTGAGAATGCCATTGGGCTCCATGTGTTGGAAGACATGGAAAACATATTGATAACAGCAGCACACTGCTGTATGCGTCTTACAGTGTAGACTACCTACATCCTGTCTGCTTTACACAGACACCAGGTATCCTGCTGTACATGTAGCCTCTCTTTGCCTTGTCATGTGCTCTGTTCCAGTATCTATAGCATACCACTTATGAAGCAATGTGTTGTATTGGGCATGCATTCAAAGTGGTATGCTAGTATGGATATTGGAATGTTATGTAACCCATGGTTGAATCAATGTAAGGATCTGGATCATTTGTTTGTGACACTCTCTCAGAGCAAACAAGCTGGCTCTGCTGCAGTGAACTGGATATTGCACAGAGAATAAGAATTTGGCAATTTGAGCAAGTAAGATGTTGCATTTCACTGAGCACATTTGCACATTAACTTAAGAGACAGGGATGTGATAGAAAAAATCCCAGAGTCCAACTCATCTCCTCTCAAAACATGATGTCTGCAGGACCTAGCCCAGTCACACTGAGGTTAACCTTAATAGCTAGCATATGAAGAAGGATGAGATAAAAATAGAACAGTCTATCTATACAGTGTTGAACACAGACAAATAAGGGGTGCTTATATTTGTCCTGTTTCACACGTGTGTAACCTGTGTGGTATGACAGCTACCGCCTCCAGCTAGGTATATTTAGAACCACTGTTTTGCATTGAGCCACAGATTTCTCAGGCTAAATCATGACAATACAGCAGATATACAGAAGATAAAGGATAATCATGAACTTATTGTCAGTGCTCATGTGATTTCACTCGCTTTGATTATAGCATGTAATAATGACATGTACTGTATAAGCATGTCAATTATATTTCAACATGATATTTCCTATAGTACAACAAATATCAACTACGGTACTATTAAAATAGACAGACTAATAATTTAGTACAATGGGGAAAATAGCTTTTTGGTTTTATTCAAGAAGTGGAAGAGGAAGTGGTCGTTGTGTGCTGGAAATGTTTTTTCCCTCCTCGTCATGAAACAGATGCTTTTTCACGTGGTCAATTTGCCAGTAAAATGACTGTCAGCCATGTGCCATTTCACAGAAGTTTAGTTTCACAGGTAGCAGCAGCTCATTTGACTGATAACCCTCTAGCCCTTCAGACGTCAAAGCCTCAAAACAGACGGGGACTTTTGTGATGCAGCAGTAAATTATTAATCATGGGTCCCTGGGTTCTACCTCTGTCCCTATTTCTCCATTGCCCATCCCTCTCTGAAGGATGCTGTGGCCCCAGTGACATCAATAATCTACAGACAGCCATGGCCATGCTTAGGGACCTGAAGTGATGGGCCCTAAGGCTATTCATGGGTTGCATGTTTCGTCACAATATTGTTTTGAACATTTGTTTTGGACTGTTGCCCAACTGAGCATTCTACTCAATGCATCGTCAATGAGCACTGATGAACATTTCATCAAAAGTGAATTACAGTGGCTTGGAAATACAATTCCATTCAAATGGAGGCAAATAATTAGTAGTAAAACCTTTTGATGTCACCAGATTGCCTTTAGATACAGTATAACAATAGCTAGTTAGCTAAAATTGAGGGGAGGACACTGGATTTTAGCTGCTAACATTGGCATTCCTAGCTATTTTTGATGAATTTTGCTAGCTAATGACAACATTGCCATCTGTCTAAAGGACATTTGACGACATGATAATGAAGGCAAAGTTGTTTCCTACTAAACATTTGACTACTTTAGCAATGTAATCGTATTTCCTGCCACTATAATGCAATTTAGACTAAACAGTCATTAGCCTCTGTCCAGAATGATTGGGCTTATCACGATTTTAGGGCACCACTATTGGAGAGAGGCTTGAGAACGTACATAACAATGACATGACCCGACCCGAGTGATGGAGGTGGGTGGATACACTGCATGCATCTCCCCATATTTCTTCTTCTCTAACCATCCATCTCGGTCTCTCTCCTCCTCTTAGTCCTATAACCTTTCAGCCAAGAGAGGTATGAGTTCCAGGCAGGGACTATTATCTGGGGGGATAGACAGCTCTCTCTCATTCTCTCTGTCTCTCTCACACGCTCTCTCTCGTTCTCCCTCTCACACACACACTGTCTCTCTCTCTGCTTCTCTCCCCTGTCTCTGTCCCTCTCTCTTTCTCCCACTCTCTATCTCCCTCTGTCCCCTCTCTCTGTCTCTGATGGGTTTGGTGGCATTCCTCTGCAAGGGCCAGTGAATTGTCGGCTGAGCGGATTAATTCTGGCATGACGACAGCACGCTGGCATCGTCTCTCTCGGTCTCCCTTTCTTCTGTTCCTTTCTCCCCACACCTCCCTTTTCTAACCCCACTGTTCATGTGGTTCCGCCTGGGGCACATTGCAGCCAACAAACCTCTGCCAGAATAGTACAGTGTCAACAATCACTTCACAGCACATCCGCTTAAAAAAAAAACAGTATAACCTCAAAGGGATGAGGTGTTTCTCTTTGCTCCACTGGCAACCCCATCAAATTTTGCCTACACTTAAGATTTGCATGCAAAGTACGCAAATATCCTGCCCTCACATGGCATATGGCACCAGCACTAATTAGAGATCCACTCAAGAGATGTGTGATATCTCTACGTGAGATAATAGGCCTATTATCTGTCGTTACAGGCCAAACTAGTACAGATTCATAACAGGAGTTAGAGGCTTGGATTCAGGGCGATGAAGTGCCACATGTTGTGAACGCAAGTGAGCACAGCCCATCTCACTCTAGGCTGTATCACAACCAGCCGTGATTGGGAGTCCAATAGGGCGGCACACAATTGGCCCAGCGTCTCCGGGTTTGGCCGGGGTAGGCCGTCATTGTAAATAAGAATTTGTTCTTAACTGACTTGCCTAGTTAAATAAAAGGTTAAATACAAACATACAAAACAAATAGATGAGAGTAGGCCTGACAGCAATACTCTCACATAACCCCGGATCTATGCTAATATATGAGTGAGGTCACTCAGTATGGGTACGCCTTCGTTGAGCGTAGTGTCGTAGCTGAATCAGAATTAGTTAGGTAAGATAGATAAATAAGATGTTTTATTTACTTTATACTTGTCATTAGAATGTCTTCTTTTGGACTATACTGTTGGCAGTTGCATTTTCCTTTCTTCTCTAGGGAAAAGTCACTTGGGGCCCAGAGAGGGGAGAGGTCAGGCTTGTCTTTTACATGTCTGGTAATAGGCAGAATATCAGAAAGGGAGAAGTCAGGTTTGAACATTGTCTTCATAATGAATATATCTGTGAAACCATGTGAAGGGCTCCACTATGTCTGCATGCCAGTCATACCCTCCTTTTCCCATTGGGGGGAGGAGTATGGCAGTGTCTGGAACCATTATACCACCCCTCTGATGTTGAACTTATCTTTCATAGTAGATGACCTAGAGGTTCACTCCCCTTAGTGAGCTTCTCCAGGAGTGGGGAGAAGAGGGGGTGTATTTGACATGGGAGTATCTAGAATTGACATATGCCATTGGATGAGGTAATGTTTTGGTACTAGGAAGTACCAAGAACGAGAAGTAGAACCTCGTCTAAGAGACCAAACTGAACGATAATTTATAGCTAATGCTATCTGGCTATGGGATACTCCTCTTTCAAGTAAAAGGCCCTTTGTGAAGTTTCTAAGATCTGTGGTTCATCATGTGAGTTGAGAGGGGTGTATCTTGGCTATAAAAGATACTAAGAATTATTTTGTAAGCACTCAGAGAATTCATTTATAGACACTGAATTGATCTGAGAGTCAAAGGGCTATGGTGAAGCTCATATAATTAAAGATGGACTTTAAAATATAACTCTGACTTGTGTGTGGTTTGTAAACTCTCATTTAGTAATACAGGAAATTACCATGACAGTAGTCACAAGGATCTCCTATCACACAACGTCTGTGGTAGACAGACAGGAGCGACAGCCAATAGGGGGACCCCCACTCCTTTATAAAGCGCTGTTGCTCCATCTCGCCTCACTTTCCATTCTTCCTTATGAAGTTGTAATACTCCTAAATATTCTCCTCAGCATCAACTTGGACTAATGCTTTCATGCTAAACTGTTCACGGGCAAAAAGGTAAGGATTCGCTACAGAGCTTAGGAATTAGGTTTCTCGTCAAGAGGATTGAGCACTTTTGCCAAAAGGAACATTTACTTCTCAGTCTCTGGCCAGTTAGGGCAGAGCTAGCCGTGTGCCGCTAACAGCCCACCTAACTACAATTTTGTGCTGCTTATTCCCACCGAGGAGGAAGAAAGGATAGAGATGAGAGTCGAAGCTTGCTCACGAAGAACGCACACTCTTCAGCTAGCAGTGTGTTAGTATGAGCCAGACTACTAAACCTCCGGCGAACGCTAGCTTGCTATGCCAGGACTAGCTAGCTACACAGATAAGCCTTGGCGAACACACGACTAGAGCTAGCTCTCTCTACCTACACGGTAGCATCCCTACTTTTTTTATTTCACCTTTATTTAACCAGGTAGGCCAGTTGAGAACAAGTTCTCATTTACAACTGCGACCTGGCCAAGATAAAGCAAAGCAGTGCGACCCAAACAACAACACAGAGTTACACATGGAATAAACAAACGTACAGTCAATAACACAATAGAAAAAAATCTATATACAATGTGTGCAAATGAGGTAAGATTAGGGAGGTAAGGCAATAAATAGGAATTACAATTTAGCAATTAAACACTGGAGTGATAGATGTGCAGAAGATGAATGTGCAAGTAGAGACACTGGGGTGCAAAAAAGCAACAACTAAAAAATAACAATATGGAGGATGTGGTAGTTGGATGGGCTATTTACAGATGCAATGATCTGTAAGCTGGTGCTTAAAGTTAAGAGGGAGATATGAGTCTCCAGCTTCAGTGATTTTTGCAATTCATTCCAGTCATTGGCAGCAGAGAACTGGAAGGAAAGGTGACCAAAGTAGGAATT
This sequence comes from Salvelinus alpinus, assembly GCF_045679555.1. Classification (NCBI taxonomy): domain Eukaryota; kingdom Metazoa; phylum Chordata; class Actinopteri; order Salmoniformes; family Salmonidae; genus Salvelinus; species Salvelinus alpinus. The sequence goes on from NC_092086.1 coordinate 84,998,515, forward strand.
GGCTTTGGGGATGACCAGTGAAATATACCTGCTGGAGCGCGTGCTACGGGTGGGTGCTGCTATGGTGACCAGTGAGCTGAGATAAGGCGGGTCTTTACCTAGCAAAGACTTATAGATAACCTGGAGCCAGTGGGTTTGGCGACAAAAATGAAGCAAGGGCCAGCCAACGAGAGCATACAGGTCGCAGTGGTAGGTAGTATATGGGGCTTTGGTGACAAAACGGATGGCACTGTGATAGCAAATTGGATGCAAGTCTGAGTAGAGTGTTGGAGGCTATTTTGTAAATGACATCGCCGAAGTCAAAGATTTGTAGGATAGTCAGTTTTACGAGGGTACGTTTGGCAGCATGAGTGAAGGATGCTTTGTTGCGAAATAGGAAGCAGATTCTAGAGTTCATTTACAGAGCTTAATAGCACCTTCACTGGCTGGTCTTGCCTATAGGTACCGCGGTCGTGGGAGATGATCTAGCCTGTAGAGCAATGCACCGCGTGGTGCTCTCCAGTTACTGTGTGCCACCTACAACCAGACTTTTAGCCCCAGGCTTGTAGCTCACTCCAGCAGAGTTATGGGTACCTCTTCCCAGTGTGCTTGCAATAGCGACAGCGCCTTATAAAGGAGCGAGGGTCCCCCCTATTGGCTGTTGCTTCTGTCTGTCTACCACAGACATCGTGTGATATGAGTTCCTTGTGACCACGCCCAACGTAGGTGTACCCATACTGAGTGACTGAATGTTTATTTGAAATGGAACTGGTCTGGTGAATGAAATTATCATCAACCCTTTAATGCAACCCAGAGCCAGAGTCAATGTATTGCTTGGATGCAAACTTTGAATAATGCTGGTGTGTGGGAGGCTACACTTTTGGGTTTTGTACAAACACAATGAATTTGAATTTCCTTCAGTAGTGTTGCAGAAGTGTGTTAGTAAACCACTCCTCACCACCTTTATCCTATTCACGCTCATTGTTGCTGTATTTACATCACATCTATTATGTGTGTGTAGTAAGGAAGACCTGTTGCCACACCTATTTCCTCTCATGCCATTAAACAACTGCAAAAGCCAAATGACAAAGTTTATTGAAACAGCCTCACAGTGTTTGGGGCTCAATAGTGGCAAGTCATTATGATGTAAGTCCACACACTTAGTTTGGCAATGCCATCCTTTTTTTTTTTTAAAGCCTCTGAAAACATTTTAGTCTCAGTAGCAGCATAGAGGAAACCAGCTTTTCAAGGACGCAACACTGGTTCTTTCAAAGCATAGAGAAAGACGTGGGGCCTGAGAACAGAACTGAAGAGAGACAGCTAGGTGAAGAGGCCTGGCAGGTTTGTTAGCTGGGAACATAGTAGCCAGAGGTTACGCTATTGGATATTTTCCTCCAGACAGTCTGGTGTGTGTGACAGAAAATACAGAAATAGCTTGAGAAACATGAAAAGAAAATAAAGGCCCTAAAATGTTTGAGTATGTGCGCATGTGTGTAGTCAGTGGGTGCCGAACAGAGCGCCATCTCGCAGGGTTTGAAGTATCTCGTCTGCCCTTTCACATCCACCAGAGTCAGCTGTGAAAACAGTCTGATCTAAGGGAACTACTGTCCCACAAGACTAAGTCCCTGCCGACCGAACACACAAACACTAAAGAAATGGCTAGAGAACAGTACATTTTGCTGACCGCACACTCTTCTCATTACCACGCCACGTGTGTGAGAGTCTGGGTCTTGGTTAAAGGGGCAAACCGTAAAATAGAAAATCATGTTTCAATCTGGCTTGCTTTTTGAAAGGAATGTTCTTGTTGACTAATGCATTTGCTGGCATAGACGGGTTAGCTGACACGTCACAAACGATGTGCGCGTCAAAGGGGCAGAAGGTTGTGTGTTATGGTATGCAGTGAATCATAAGTGGCTCGTTTGATATTTTTATTGATACCAGGTCTTGTTTTGAGATGTTTTGACTGATGTTACATCTATGCTAATATGGCTAACATTCGCTAGCTAGCTAACCAACAAATGTAACGATGTATTTGAGAGACAAGTGCTCATTCAATAGACATCGGAGACGAAAATATAGTTTACATATTATCAACAATCCAAGCCAACCCCATCTGTCTTGCCCCATAGTTGCGCATGCATCAGTTTTGTTGCTAAACAACTAACCCGTCTATTGAGCAGCAACATTTCTGTATGTGATGATATGTTCTTTTAATAACATCCCCCTGTAGAATATTCCATCTGATTTTTCACCCATCCTGGGAATAACATATTGGGGAGGGGATGGTAAAGAATGCTGTTGCTTTCCTGATTAAGTTCATTCTTGGAAAACCACTGTAAATGGAAAAGCAACCGTTTGCCTTGTTATTTCACACACACCGGCACTGAAATCTGATGTGGTAGCAAGTAAGAGGGCTTCTTACATAATGTCATAAGAAGTCCTGTGAGCAGGAAAAACTCCTGGTCTTAGTTACAGTGAGGTCAGAAATTATTGCCACCCTTGTTAAAGATGATAAAAAATGAATGTCTAAAATGAATAATTCAAATACTGAGCTATATTGTATGCAAAAAAAACGGGAAATTACATTATTTTAATACAATTGCCCAGAGAAAGAGATTTTGTTGAAAACAATTCTCAAAGGTAGGGGTCCAAATTATTGACACCCTTGTTTTCAATACTTCAATATGCAAGGATAACGGGCACTGAGCTTTCCCCAAAAATGTTTGGGAGGGAACTTAGACCATTCCTCCATGCAGAATCCTTCCAGATCCTTGATATCCTTTGTCTATCAATTCAAACCACAGGTTTTCAATGAGATTCAAGTCTGGAGACTGAGATGGCCATGGCAAAATGTTGATTTTTGTGGCCAATTAACTATTTCTTTGTGAATTTGTGTGTGCTTGTGATTATTGTCTTGCTGGAAGATCCACTTGCGGCCGAGTTTCAGCCTCCTGAATCCTGCCAGAGGCAACCAGGTTTTTGGCAAAAATATCCTTGTACTGGGTAAAGTTCATGATTCCGTTGACCTCAACAAGAACCCCAGGACCAGCGGAAGAAAAATAGCCCCGTAACATCAAAGATCCACCACCATATTTTGCAGTAGGTATGGGATTATTTTCTGCTCATTCATTCTCATTTTGATGCCAAACCCACCACTGGTGTGCGTGGCCAAAGAGCGCTATTTTCATGTCATCTGACCAAAGCACCAGTTCCAATCCAAGTGCCAATGCTGTTTAGCAGACTCCAGGAGTTTACATTAGTTGGGTGACATGAAAATAAAGCTCTTAGGCCATGCTGAAACTTGTCTGTAAGTGGATCTTCCAGCAAGACAATAACCCCAAGAACACATCAAATCCACAAAGAAATGGTTTAGCCACAAAAATCAACATTTTGCAATGGCCATCTCAGTCTCCGGACTTGAAACCCATTGAAAACCTGTGGTTTGAACTGAAGAATGTAGTCCATAATCACAGACGAAGGATTTCAAGAATCTGGAAGAATTATGTATGGAGAAATGGTCTAAGATCCCTCCCAATGTGTTCTCCAACTCATAAAACATTTTAGAAAAATGCTCAGTGCTGTTATCTTTGCATGGTGAGGTATTGAAAGGTAATGAAAACAGGGATGTCAATAATCTTTACACCTACTTTGAGAAAAAACATTTGTTAAACAAAATACTTCTGTGCAATTGTATTAGTATAAAATAATTTAATTTCCAAATATTTTTAGCATACAATATAGCTTAGTAATTGAATCATTTATTTTATACAGTAATTTTTGCTCATCTTTATCAAGGGTGTCAATAATTTCAAACCCCAATGTCTACTGAAACCTTTTATACTCTGATGCTGCCTCTTGTCTTGTCTCACAAATAATGATTTTCTCTATCTGAACCAATTTGTCTCATCTATCGTCGGGCTGCCAGGGTGGCAGACTCTGCTACCACCACTGTGCTCCTCTACCATCTCCAGCTCTATATCAATGATGACACGGAGGCCAGCAGGCTAGTTATCGATCAAGTGGGCCCACCCATTGTCTCAGAGTCTGAGGGAGAGAGGTGTGATGATCTATTATAGCGCCTTTTAAAGTGTACCAGGGGTGGTGCCTCACAATCTACATCAATATACCATTGGAAAATTAGCTACCTTGTAAAATGTATCTATTGTAAAGCTGCTTATCCAATCTCTTCAGGCACCCATGTCCTTTGAAAAACAAGCCAGAGCCCCCCAAACCATAACATAGGTTTCATAGGGTTATCTACACAATCAAGATTTACAGTCATGAGTGAGACCTCAAGAATGCTTTGGTTCAGCTGTGTTGTAGCCTGTATGTGTAAATGACTAGTCTCAAGCTACTTCGACTGCAGGTTTTTGAAGTTGACTTGACTTTGGAAATCTCAGGGCAGAGCAAGGAGGTGCATTCCGGGCTCCATTTTCGGCCGGCGCCAAGATAGGATAGGACTGCAATTTTGTCATGTAAAAACTGCCGCAATGGCATTTTCCAGCCCTAACGCCAGGTCCGGCAATTTACCTGTCTAACATCAGCTCGCTTGCGCTGAGGTGTGGCAATATTTGAGGTGTTTCCTTAAAAACAAGCGCAAATGTGACAATTTTATGCAGCGCTAATGGGAAGTTAAGACCTCCTTTTTGTGTAACACAGTTGATGATGGCATGGATTTTGAGAACTGAAGCGCAGCCTATCCAGCCATGACGCACAGTGCCCATGGAAGGAAGATGTGCCTTTTGATCTCGTATTTAGAAACAAAACAAAGTGATTGGTCCCCCCCCCCCAACTCATTTAATTTGATTAAAACCAATCATTGCCCACCCTCCCCGTAATCAAGGCTGGTTAGCAGCATTGCATATGCGTCTTTTTATTCTGGCCATTTGCTAAAAGTACACAGAACAGCGCAAACTGGCCCTAACCAGAATAGAAAGGAGTGGGAGGCCCCTGGTGCACAACTGAGCAAGAGGACAAGTACATTAGAGTGTATAGTTTCAGAAACAGATGCCTCACAAGTCCTCAACTGGCAGCTTCATTAAATAGTACCCGCAAAACACCAGTCTCAACGTCAACAGTGAAGAGGCGACTCTGGGATGCTGGCCTTCTAGGCAGAGTTCCTCTGTCCAGTGTCTGTGTTCTTTTGCCTATCTTAATCTTTTCTTTTTATTGGCCAGTCTGAGATATGGCTTTTTCTTTGCAACTCTGCCTAGAAAGCCAGCATCCCGGAGTCGCCTCTTCACTGTTGACGTTGAGACTGGTGTTTTGCGGGTACTATTTAATGAAGCTGCCAGTTGAGGACTGGTCTTATTAGATTTGTCCTGTTGAGGACTTGTGAGGCGTCTGTTTCTCAAACTAGACACTCTAATGTACTTGTCCTCTTGCTCAGTTGTGCACCGGGGCATCCCACTCCTCTTTCTATTCTGCTTAGAGACAGTTTGCGCTGTTCTGTGAAGGGAGTAGTACACAGCGTTGTACAAGATCTTCAGTTTCTTGGCAATTTCTCGCATGGAATAGCCTTCATTTCTCAGAACAATAATAGACTGACAAGTTTCAGAAGAAAGTCTTTGTTTCTGGACATTTTGAGCATGTAATCGAACCCACAAATGCTGATGCTCCAGATACTCAACTAGTCTAAAGGCCAGTTTTATTGCTTCTTTAAAATCAGCACAACAGTTGTGCTAATGTAATTGCAAAAAGGTTTTCTAATGATCAATTAGCCTTTTAAAATGATAAACTTGTATTAGCTAACACAACGTTCCATTGGAACACAGGAGTGACGGTTGCTGATAATGGGCTGTACGCCTATGTAGATATTCAATTAAAAAAATGTTTTTAAATCAGCCGTTTCCAGCTGCGACTGGCACCTACTACCACACCCAGTTCAAAGGCACTTAAATATTGGGTCTTGCACATTGACCCTCTGAATGTCACACATACACAATCCATGTCTCAAATATCTCAAGGCTTAAAAATCCTTCTTTAACCTGTCTCCTCCCCTTCATCTACACTGATTGAAGTGGATTTAACAGGTGACATCAATAAGGGATCATCAAATCTAGATGAAAGCTATCTCATGGAAAGAGCAGGTGTTCCTAATCTTTTGTACACATAACATATATTAAAAAACAACAAGAAAAATACAGTAAACAACAAATTCTCAATAAAATGCCCAAGATATCAGTGGTGTAAAGTACTTGAGTAAAAATACTTTAAAGTACTGATTAAGTATTTTTTTGTGTATCTGTACTTTTTTTTTTTTACTTTGCCACGTTCCTAAATAAAATAATGTACTTTTTACTCCATACATTTTCACTGACACTTAGAAGTACTTGTTACATTTCGAATGCTTAGCATGACAGGAAAATGGTGCAATTCACACACTTATCAAGAATACATCCCTGGTCCTCCCTACTGCCTCTGATCTGGCAGACTCACTAAACACAAATGCTTCATTTGTGTGTTGTAGTGTGCCCCAGGCTATCCTTATAAGCAATTTGAAATGATTTATAATTTTACTTTTGATACTTAAGTATATTTCAAACCAAATACTTTTAGACTTTTACTCAAGTAGTATTTTACTGGGTGACTTTCACTTGAGTCATTTTCTATTAAGTTATGTTTACTTTTACTCAAGTATGACAATTGGGTACTTTTCCCACCACTTTAAGATAAATATATATCCCAAAACAGAGGTTTTTGTGAATTTGTTGTCTACTGTATTATTATTGTTCCTTTTTTAACGCCATTTTAATCGTGTACATGATAGGCTACTGCAACACATTTTCCCCGCCAGTAAAGTATTCCTACTGTCTTGAAAAACATGTCTATTTGTCTGGGCTTTTCCTTAATTACTTGTAAGTAAATACTATTAATTTTAAATCACAAAACACAGAAGTTCAATGTCGGTCTAGCAATGAAAATCCCAAATAAATAGGTACTCACCTGAGGGGTATATTGATGGCCAAATATCTATCAATTGCAACTGCAAGGAGGCTGAAAATTGAGCTTTGAGTCAGTACCAAAACAAAACAGGCAAGAAAAAGACATCCATAGAAGTCCAAAAGGATACCGATGCTTATGGTTATGGCAAAGGGGATGGCAAGGCAACCCACCAAAATATCTGCCACAGCCAAAGACACCAAAAAGTAGTTAGTTGCTGTTTTCAGAGTGGTGTTGATGGCGACAGACCAGCAAACCAATACATTGCCAGATATGGACAAAATTGCTATTAATATCTCAAATACTATGTAGTACGAATTCATCTCCGCAAATATTTCAGAACATGTAGTCGGTCTTCGAAAATAAGTGTCATGAGGGACACTGTTCTAGTGGGTCCAAAAGAGAAATAAAGTATTTTTGCAATAATCCAAGAACATTCCAAAAGTATGGTTTGCGTAAACAGCCATCTGTGAAAAGGAAAAAGAACATAGGATACTTTACTTTCCTCCAAAGCAAACCCTGTAATTACAATTGTTTGAAATGTGAATTATTTCCGACTTCGTATCGCTTATCATGAATCTAACAAAAATGCGATAGTATGCTACTACAATCACTCTAACCAAGCCACATGTTATCAAATATACATTCAAAACATAACTTTTATCTGCAAACAATTTCTTAAATAGCTTTGTTGCTTACCCCTCTTGAAACAGTGCATTATTTGCCAGTCCTTTACTTGTGCGCCCGGTCCCTTCAAGCCAAGCATCTGTTGCGCGGCGGTTGTGCATGGTAGTATTGTGGAGATTCACTACGTCACATGGTTTTTCAAGTAACGAAAAAAATGTCATTACACAAAGTAGGCTAGCCACGCCTCAAATTCAGCGATTTCTACAGACGTGTGATGCTGTAAACAACAGCTCCACTTTAATGAAGCTCAGACAAGTCATCACTTTTTAAAGCGTATACGCACCTATTAAAGTTGGTGTAAACAATGAACCGTAAACAATGAACCAGCATTCTTTCAGGTTGATGTAGTCGTTTTTTCGTTTTTTATTGTGCTGGCAATAACCCACTCAAGACATCTACATCTTTTCATTTCAAGGCCATCCCTCCACCGATGTCTAAAATGTGTGAATTGACTCATACACAACTCCCACCCAGTTGTTCTCCCTCAGCAGCCTGGTCTCATAGACTAGACTTAACATAGTAAACGTAGATCCGGGACACTGATATGATTATGTTACATTTGAAAGAAGGTTATTAAGGCAATGAAAGGAGGGTGGTTGGTCGGGGTGGACTGGTAGGTGTATAACGCAAACGTCTAGTAAACCAAAGGTTGAGTGTTCAAATCTCATCACAGACAATTTTAGCTAATTAGCAACTTTTTAACTCCAACCATTTTAGCTAACCCTTCCCCTAACCTTAACCCTTTAACCTAACTCCTAGCTTAGTTCATGTTAGCCAGTTAGCAATGAAGATGTGTTCAGTCTAGGATAATTTCCTTCTTTTTACACTGAACAAAAATATAAACGTAAAAATGCAACAATTTCAAAGATTTTACAGTTCATATAAGGAAATAAAATAATTAGGCCCTATTATATGGATTTCACATGACTGGGAATACAGATATGCATCTGTTGGTCACAGATACCTTAAAAAAAAAAGGTAGGGGCGTGGATCTGAAAACCAGTCAATATCTGTTGTGACCACCATTTGCGTCATGCAGAACTTCACAACTCCTTCACATTGTGTTGATCAGGCTGTTGATTGTGGCCTGTGGATTGTTGTCCCACTCTTCTTCAAGGGTTGTGCGAAATTGATGGATATTGGCGGGAATTGGAACACGCTGTCGTACACGCCCAGAGCATCCCAAACGTGCTCAATGGGTGACATCAAATCAAATTTGTTTATATAGCCCTTCTTACATCTGCTGATATCTCAAAGTGCTGTACAGAAACCCAGCCTAAAACCCCAAACAGCAAGCAATGCAGGTGTAGAAGTACGGTGGCTAGGAAAAACTCCCTAGAAAGGCCAAAACCTAGGAAGAAACCTAGAACCAGGCTATGAGGGGTGGCCAGTGCTCTTCTGGCTGTGCCGGGTGGAGAATATAACAGAACATGGCCAAGATGTTCAAATGTTCATAAATGACCAGCATGGTCAAATAATAATAATCACAGTAGTTGTCGAGGGTGCAACAAGTCAGAACCTCAGGAGTAAATGTCAGTTGGCTTTTCATAGCCGATCATTGAGAGTATCTCTACCGCTCCTGCTGTCTCTAGAGAGTTGAAAACAGCAGGTCTGGGACAGGTAGCACGTCCGGTGAACAGGTCAGGGTTCCATAGCCGCAGGCAGAACAGTTGAAACTGGAGCAGCAGCACGACCAGGTGGACTGGGGACAGCAAGGAGTCATCATGCCAGGTAGTCCTGAGGCATGGTCTCAGGTCCTCCGAGAGAGAGAAAGAAAGAGAGAAAGAGAGAATTAGAGAGAGCATACTTAAATTCACACAGGACACCGGATAAGACAGGAGAAGTACTCCAGATATAACAGACTGACCCTAGCCCCCCGACACATAAACTACTGCAGCATAAATACTGGAGGCTGAGACAGGAGGGGTCAGGAGACACTGTGGCCCCATCCGATGATACCCCCGGAAAGGGCCAAACAGGCAGGATATAACCCTATAAAGCACAGCCCCCACACCACTAGAGGTGTGGGGGCTTCAACCACCAACTTACCATCCTGAGACAAGGCCGAGTATAGCCCACAAAGATCTCCGCCACGGCACAACCCAAGGGGGGGCGCCAACCCAAACAGGAAGATCACGTCAGCGACTCAACCCACTCAAGTGACGCACCCTCCTAGGGACGGCATGGAAGAGCACCAGTAAGCCAGTGACTCAGCCCCTGTAATAGGGTTAGAGGCAGAGAATCCCAGTGGAGAGAGGGGAACCGGCCAGGCAGAGACGGCAAGGGCGGTTCGTTGCTCCAGAGCCTTTCCGTTCACCTTCACACTCCTGGGCCAGACTACACTCAATCCTATGACCTATTGAAGAGATGAGTCTTCAGTAAAGACTTAAAGGTTGAGACCGAGTCTGCATCTCTCACATGGGTAGGCAAACCATTCCATAAAAATGGAGCTCTATAGGAGAAAGCCCTGCCTCCAGCTGTTTGCTTAGAAATTCTAGGGACAATTAGGAGGCCTGCGTCTTGTGACCGTAGCGTACGTGTAGGTATGTATGGCAGGACCAAATCGGAAAGATAGGTATGAGCAAGCCCATGTAATGCTTTGTAGGTTAGCAGTAAAACCTTGAAATCAGCCCTTGCCTTAAGGGAAGCCAGTGTAGGGAGGCTAGCACTGGAGTAATATGATCACATTTTTGGGTTCTAGTCAGGATTCTAGCAGCCGTATTTAGCACATGTCTGGTGAGTATGAAGGTCATGGAAGAACTGGGACATTTTCAGCTTCCAGGAATTGTGTAGAGATCCTTGTGACATGGGGCCGTGCATTATCATGCTGAAATATGAGGTGATGGCGGCGGATGAACAGCACGACAATGGGCCTCAAGATCTCGTTACGGTATCGCTGTGCATTGACATTGCCATCAATAAAATGCAATTGTGTTTATTTTCCTTAACTTTTGTGCAGCAATTCTTCAGTTGTGCAAAACCACAGTTTCATCAGCTGTCTGGGTGGCTGGTCTCAGACAATCCCACAGGTGAAGAAGCCGGATGGGGAGGTCCTGGGCTGGCGTGGTTACACTTGGTCTGTGGTTGTGAGGCCGGTTGGACATTTTGACAAATCCTCTAAAACGATGTTGGAGGCGGCTAATGGCAGAGAAATGAACATTCAATTCTCTGGCAACAGCTCTGGTGAACATTTCTGCAGTCAGCATGCCAATTGCACACTCCCTCAAAACTTGAGGCATCTGTGGCATTATATTGTGTGACAAAACTGGCCTTTATTGTCCTAAGCACAAGGTGCACCTGTGTAATGATCATGCTGTTTAATCAGCTTCTTGATATGCCACACCTGTCAGGTGGATGTATTATCTAGGCAAAGGAGAAATTATTACTAACAGGGATGTAAATACATTTGTGCATATGGATAATTTCTGGGATCTTTTATTCCAGCTCATGAAACATGGGACCAACACTTTACATGTTGCGTTTATATTTTTGCTCAGTGTAAGTGTTATTCATAAAGGATTGTTTGGAGGATATGGAGAATGCACTCACCTGTTTGTAAGGCTCGCACCAGCCTGTCTGCACTATGAAGTAACTTTAGAAATCTATTAGGATATAACAATGGCCCTGATGGCAAAACAAAAATACCTCCCCATTTTCCACTGTCTTCCCATACACAAACACTTTTACAACCCTGGCACAGAGGTTTAATAGGCTTTCTGGAAACTGTGGTGGCATTTTCATGTATTACCAAATGAGGAGAGTTACAAACCACACACCAGTCAGAGTTATACTTAAACTTAATCTTTAATAATATGAGCTTTACAATAGCGCTTTGACTTTCAACAATTCACTATCTATAATGAATTTTGAGAGTGACTACAGAAAAATAGCCAAGATACACCCCTCTCAATTTACATGACGAACCACAGATCTTAGGAACTCTTCACAAAGGGACTTTTACTTGAGAAAGGAGTATCCCTTAGCCAGATAGCATTCGCTATAAATTATCGCTCAGTTTGGTCTCTAAAACGAGGTTCTAATCTCGTTCCTGGTACTTCATAGTACAAAAACATTACCTCATCCAAGGCATAACTCAATTGTCAACTCTAGATACTCCCATCTCAAGCAAACCCCCTCTTGACCCCACTCCTGGACAAGCTCACTGAGGGGAGTGAGCCTCTAGGTCATACACTATCCCAGGACAAGCGCACAGACATTGTGGAGACAAGTAATTGGTTCCCCATTAATCACGCCATCCCTTCACATGGTTTAAGAATAGGTAAAGACACATTCACATATGAAGACAATGTTCGATTCTGTCCTCTTCCCTTTCTGATATTCTGCATATTACCAGGGACATGTGAAAGACAGGCCTGACCTCTCCCCTCTCTGGGCCCCAAGTGACTGAGCCCCAGCTTAGGGAAAAGTGCAACTGCCAACACTATAGTCCAAAAGGATACATTCTAATGACAAGTATCTCACATAGGCATATTATATAAATAAAACATCTTATTTATCTATGTTACCCAACTAATTCTGATTCATCCGCCACAAAACCCAATTAAAAGTGGTACCATCCAGGGCGATGGACACACAACACTGACTACAACCTTGCTGCATCACACATCAAATAATATTGTTATGTTGAAAAGCTGTAACATAACATCCCATGTGGTGTATTTTACTCTAATTTATGAAAGCTACTCTAATTCTGGATTAGAAACACCTGTCCACTTCCCACTATAACCCTTAACAAAAGGAGAGGGGAAATTAATACATGGGTACCTACAGTAACTCACTCAAGCACCATACCTGGTTCTAACATGCATCCTTATTCCTGATCTTGTCCACATTCTGACAGGTGTAGATAATCAAAAGACACATGGTGATATGACGTGATCAGATCTCCCTGCCCACTTCCTGAGGTAGTCAGGCATACATTGTGTCTGGATATCTTACAAGTGTAGATGAATCTGGACATTTTAATCTGTCCGCTCAAGAGGAAACTTCTTACTGTGCCTGTAATCTGGTTCAGGTTATTAATTATTAATCAACCTACCAGGGTGTTTACAAACACTACAGGAACAAGATCATCCACATGTATTGATCACATTTTTACTAATACTGTAGAACTTTGTTCTAAAGTTGTATCCGTACTCATTGGATGCAGTGATCACAATATAGTGGCTATATCCAGGAAAGCCAAAGTTACAACAGCTGGGCCTAAAATAGTGTATAAGAGATCATACAAAATACTTTGCTGTGAATCTTATGTGAAAGATGTTAAAAATATTTGTTGGTCTGATGTGATTAATGAGGTGCATCCAGACGCTGCACTTGATGATTGGTTCTTCCAATTATTGATAAACATGAACCTGTTAAGAAACTGACTGTTAGAACTGTTAATGCTCCATGGATTGATGAGGAATTGAAGAACTATGGTTGAAAGAGATGGGGCAAAAGGAGTGGCTAATAAGTCTGACTGCACATCTAACCGGTTGACTTACTGCAAATTAAGAAATTATGTGACTAAACTCAACAAAAAGAAGAAGAAACAGTATTATGAAACCAATATCAATGGAGTACTTTGGAGTACTTTAATTGAAATTATGGTCAGAAAGACAAATTTATCTGTAACGCTCGTCTTTATGTGGAAGAGAGGAGGACCAAGGCGCAGCGTGGTGAATGTTCATGATGTTGAATTTTAATGATTTCCAACAAAACAGAACACTGACAAAATACAAAATAACAAAACGACGTTAACAGACCTGAACTTGAGAACATAAAATATGAACGCACGAACAGGAAGGAACGCACGAACAGGAACGAACGAACGAAACAGTACCGTGTGGCGAACAAACACAGACACAGCAACAATCACCCACAAACAAACAGTGAGAACAGCCTACCTTAATATGGTTCTCAATCAGAGGAAACGTAAAACACCTGCCCCTGATTGAGAACCATATCAGGCTAATACAATGAACCCAACATAGGAACACATAACATAGAATGCCTATCCAGGTCACGTCCTGACCAACTAAACAAGGCTAAACAAAGGAAATAAGGTCAGGAACGTGACATTATCTAAATCTTTCATCGAATCAGATGGCTTATTCATCACAAAACCATTTGATGTTGCCAATTATTTTTATGATTACTTCATTGGCAAAGTGGGCAAACTTAGGCAGGAAATGCAACAATGAACAGTGAGCCATCGTATTCATGCATAAACAACTAATAATGAAAGAAAAGCATCGCCAGTTTGAATTCTGTAATGTTAGTGTGGGAGAGGAGGAAAAATTATTATCGATCAATAATGACAAACCTCCTGGCATTGACAACTTAGATGGAAAGCTACTGAGGATGGTAGCTGACTGTATAGTTACCCCTTTCTGTCATATCTGAGTCTAGGGGAAAGTCTTTGTCCTCAGGCCTGGAGGGAAGCTAAAGTAATTCCGCTACCTAAGAGTGGTAAAGCGGCCTTTACTGGTTCTAACAGCAGACCTATAAACTTGCTACCAGCTCTTAGCAAACTGTTGGAAAAAATTGTGTTTGACCAAATACAATGCTATTTCTCTGTAAAAACAAATTAACAACAGACTTTCAGCATGCTTATAGAGAAGGGCACTTAACATGTACTGCACTGACACAAATAACTGATGATTGGTTTCAAAGAAATTGATAATAAGAAGATTGTGGGAGCTGTATTGTTAGATTTCAGTGCAGCCGTATTATTGACCATAAACTGTTGTTGAAAAAACGTATGTGTTATGGCTTTTCAACCTCTGCCATACTGTGGATTCAGAGCTATCTATCTAATAGAACTATAAGGGTTTTCTTTAATGGAAGCTTCTCTAATGTCAAACATGTAAAGTGTGGTGTACCGCAGGGCATCTCTCTCACAGCTAATGAAGTCTCTGAAACCCTTAACAAAGAGTTGCAGTCTGTTTTGGAATGGGTGGCTAGTAATAAACTGTTCCTGAACATCTCTAACACTAAGATAATTGTATTTGGTACAAATCATTCCTTAAGTTCTAGACCTCAGCTGAATTTGGTAATGAATGGTGTGTCTGACAAGTTGAGGAGATTAAATTAATTGGCGTTACCTTAGATTGTAAACTGTCATGGTCAAAACATATAGATTCAATGGTTGTAAAGATGTGGAGAGGTCTGTCTGTAACACCACACTCCACAAAGCAAGTCCTGCAGGCTCTAGTTTTATCTTATCTTGATTATTGTCCAGTCATGCAGTCCGGTGTTGCAAGGAAAGACCCAAGTTAAGCTGCAACTGGCCCAGAACAGAGAATCACGTCTTGCTCTTCATTGTAATCAGAGGGCTGATATAAATACTATAGATGACATTCTCTCTTGGCTAAGAGTTGAGGAGAGACTGACTGCAACACTTCTTATTTTTATAAGAAACATTAATGTGTTGAAAATCCCAAATGGTTTGTATAGTCAACTTACACACAGCTCTGACACACACACTTACCCCACCAAACATGCCACCAGGGGTCTTTTCACAGTCCCCAAATCTAGAACAAATTCAAGAAAGCGTACATTATTATATAGAGCAATTATTGCATGGCACTCCGTTCCATCTCATATTGCTCAAATAAACAGCAAACCTGGTTTAAAAAAACAGATGAAGCAACACCTCACGACACCGCCTCTCCCCTATTTGACCTAGATAGTTTGTGTGTATGTTCTGATATGTAGGCTATGTGTGCCTTTAAAAAAAATGTATGTAGTCCTGTCTTTGAGCTGTTCTTGTCTATTAATGTTCTGTATTATGCCATGTTTCATGTTTTGTGTGGACCCCAGGAAGAGTAGCTGCTGATTTTGCAACAGCTAATGGGGATCCTAATAAAATACCAAAATACCAATACCAAACCATTTAAATCATCAATACATACAAAAATATATAGGCTAACTCACTCTCTGGTCTGAATTCTCTTGTAGGGGAGACAGAATCAGGAGTGCACTGCACTCTAAACAGAAGGTAGTTAGTAGAGCCAAGCAATCCACAGATGGTGTTTAGCTAAAAGGAAGCCTTTACAACATCTATTTCACCAGTCACTTCTATTTCAAATACTTTGGTTTGTTGCTAAAAGTTGGATGTCAAGAGGAAACCTAGGGGCTCTATTCAATCCGCATCGCGGAAGTTCAGCTTTACAGTGTGATTGAAATTTAAAGGCAATGTTCCCGCTTTAGCAGAGCCTGCATTCGCAGTAAACACTGCATATGTCGGCTCAATTGGAAATTACGTTTACATTTCATTTCAGCTCTTGACCCGCTCCATCGCATAATCTATAAAGCTTCAGCGTTACAGATTGATTACAATCCTAGTTGGCTGTTGACTGATGTAGGTAGCAGCTAGTTAGCTAGCTAACAAGAAAAAAATGAGGAATAGGGACAAGCAATGGACAGAAACAACTCACGTTTGTGAAATAATCAATCTGCATTTATTGCTGTTATAATAAAGAGCCATAGTAGTTCCATAATGCTTTTCCAAATCCTGAATCCATCCAAACGATTTGTCTTGGTTAAGCTACCGCCTGGGTAAAATAAAGCAAGTCTGCTAGCCAGTAGGTGGGACATAGAGTTGGTAGCTCATTTGAATATCCAAGTGTATTCACTTCGAATTGGCTGAGCTGGCAAATCAGCTGTTTTTGATCGGTACAAGCCCAAACCATTCTGTTGTTTCCTCACAGGCCTTGCAGGGGCACAGAAAATAACAGGTTTTTAACATCCTTAATTATACTTTTTGGGAACGAAATCTATTTAATTCACATTGTAATTAATTCTAGGTTATACTTCATAGAAACCTGCAACACTGGACAGCTACTTTAATGATTGAAAATGTGAATGTGGAGAAGATCAAGACACAGGACACCTGTTACATGTTATAAACAAGGCTTTAGATGACAACCGATCACATCTAACACACATGCAGGCACACACACACACACACAATAGAGAGTGTGAGAATGACCAGTGATGATTGACAAAATACTTTATTTAACAATATCCATCTGTCACTTAGTCCAGAGGAGGCTTCCACCTCTGAGCAAATCTCAGAAATCTCTCTCTCTCTGTAGTAGAAAACGCTCACATACAGTTGAAGTCGGAAGTTTACATACACCTTAGCCAAATACATTTAAACTCAGTTTTTCACAATTCCTGACATTTAATCCGAGTAAACATTCCCTGTCTCAGGTCAGTTAGGATCACCACTTTATTTTAAGAATGTGAAATGTCAGAATAATAGTAAAGAGAATGATTATTTCAGCTTTGATTTATTTTATCACATTCCCAGTGGGTCGTAAGTTTACATACACTCAATTAGTATTTGGTAGCATTGCCTTTAAATTGTTTAACTTGGGTCAAACGTTTCGGTTAGCCTTCGACAAGCTTCCCACAATAAGTTGGGTGAATTTTGGCCCATTCCTCCTGACAGAGCTGGTGTAACTGAGTCAGGTTTGTAGGCTTGAGGTCAGGGCTTTGTGATGGCCACTCCAATACCTTGACTTTGTTGTCCTTAAGCCATTATGCCACAACTTTGGAAGTATGCTTGGGATCATTGTACATTTGGAAGACCCATTTGTGACCAAGCTTTAACTTCCTGACTGATGTCTTGAGATGTTGCTTCAATATATCCACATAATTGTCCTGCCTGATGATTCCATCTATTTTGTGAAGTGCACCAGTCCCTCCTGCAGCAAAGCACCCCCATAACATGATGCTGCCACCCCTGTGCTTTGCGGTTGGGATGGTGTTCTTTGGCTTGCAAGCCTCACCCTTTTTCCTCCAAACATAACGATGGTCATTATGGCCAAACAGTTCTACTTTTGTTTCATCAGACCAGAGGACATTTCTCCAAAAAGTACGATCTTTGTCCCCATGTGCAGTTACAAACCGTAGTCTGGATTTTTTATGACGGTTTTGGAGCAGTGGCTTCTTCCTTGCTGAGCAGCCTTTCAGGTTATGTCAATATAGGACTCGTTTTACTGTGGATATAGATACTTTTGTACCTGTTTCCTCCAGCATCTTCACAAGGTCCTTTGCTGTTGTTCTGGGATTGATTTGCACTTTTCGCACCAAAGTACGTTCATCTCTAGGAGACAGAACGCGTCTCCTTCCTGAGCGGTATGACGGCTGCGTGGTCCAATGGTGTTTATACTTGCATACTATTGTTTGTACAGATGAACGTGGTACATTCAGGCGTTTGGAAATTGCTCCCAAGGAAGAACCAGACTTGTGGAGGTCTACAATTTTTTTCTGAAGTCTTGGCTGATTTCTTTTGATTTTCCCATGATGTCAAGCAAAGAAGCACTACGTTTGAAGGTAGGCCTTGAAATACATCCATAGGTACAACTCTAATTGACTCAAATTATGTCAATTAGCCTATCAGAAGCTTCTAAAGCCATAACATAATTTTCTGGAATTTTCCAAGCTGTTCAAAGGCACAGTCAACTTAGTGTATGTAAACTTCTGACCCACTGGAATTGTGATACAGTGAATTATAAGTGAAATAATCTGTCTGTAAACAATTGTTGGAAAAATGACTTGTGTCATGCACAAAGTAGATGTCCTAACCGACTTGCCAAAACTATAGTTTGTTAACAAGAAATTTGTGGAGTGGTTGAAAAACTAGTTTAAATGACTCCAACATAAGTGTATGTAAACATCCGACTTCAACTGTACATCCGACTTCCTGCATCATTCTCACATTTCTGAGCACATATATAAATAAATACTGTACTGCAGTACTTCCTTTATCAGAGACTAACCATGACTGAAGCTAAACATTCAGGGTTGTTGGTTCATTCCGGATTGTCTCTCATGGTACATTTGGATGACATCTTCGGAATTGTCCTAGTTTCAACACCTTTTGCAGTTATGTTCCCTCGACCATCCCCAGTATGATAGCTACAGCTGAAAGAGGCTTGCTGGAGACAAAATCATATTGCTGTTCAAAACCCCAAAACAACAGTTGCTAAAGGACACCATATAATGGTTTAATTGAGTCAGTCAGTCAGGCCCACAGTGCTTAAACAGCAAAGACATTCCTTATTAATAATAACACATTTTCATTAACTAGTGTGACTGTAAAATATTATTCAGAGCTACATGTAGTGTTGTCAATTCATTGTAGTGCCAATAGATGGCAACTTGGGTCTGTCTCGTAAACAAAAACAAAGGCAATGGTTTATTTTGGACGAATGGAAAGCAGTCAATTTGATTTGATAGGCTTCTCCTTTAAAGGGATAGTTCACCAAATTACAATATGATGTATTCGTTTCCTTACGCGTTAAGCCAGTGGTATTCAAATTCGGGGTCGCAACTCCTAGAGGGGTCGCGGGGGATGTATTATTTGGTTCAAAAAATTTGATGAGCGAGATGAAAATGTAATGAATTGAAGGTTATTTGTTGATGTAAAAATATAAATTTTCAGATTTTAAGGTTGTGTTGTTAGATTTGGGGGGGGGGTGGGTCAGCAGAAATTCTAGTTGTTTGAAAACCCCCCAAAGGATTGAAAATCCATAACATTTTTGTTGTGATGGTTTAATTCAATGTTTCATTCAATGTGTTTTATTTTATTTTAGTTCGTTTTGGAGTCAAAGATAATAGTTTCAGTATAGTTTTAGTTTTTCAAACGGGTTGTTAATTAATTAATTAATTAATTTTTTTACTCAATCATTTATAATGATTCGTTTTTGTTTTAATCTCAGTTTTAATTTACCACAATAACCTTGGTAAGTGGTCTATGGAGACGGTATGACAGGAATCCATGCTTTGGTTTAGTTTCCCTGGCGCTGTTTCCAAATGATAATGTTTTAGCATGTGTGGCACAAATCCCATTCAAGTAATGGTATTAGCATTTTTCGCCAATCATGTTTAAACCATCTATAAGTGACTTTGTTGAGCTCATAATCCATTTTAGATACTTTCGGATAATTTGGACATGTGCGAACAATGCTAATATCGGTACCATTACTTGAATGGGATTTGTGCCACAAATGCTAAAACATTAGCATTTGGAAACAGTATCAAGGAAACTAAAAAAATGCATGGGTTGCTGTCATACCTTGTCCATAGACTGCTTACAGGATAAGGAAACCCATATGTAATTTTGTAATTTAGGTGAACTATCCCTTTAAATTATTATTTCTAAATAATCATTGGACTTCAACATAAACAATAAAAAATAATTGCATCATGTCTTTCCATGTAAGGGCTAACAAGGTTTTATATTTCTTATTTGCAGTCACAGATCTCAGCATTTTAACACAAAGTGTCGATTGTACCATTATGTATGTAGGAAAAACAGTAACTCCAAGCAAGTTCAAACTTTTAGTGTTGAGGAGGATGTGAGGGTCAGTTGAGGGGGTTTAGTCAGTGTGATTGAGGAATAAGGGTTCTAGGGTTCCATGTTGAGAGAAGGGGACATGGACCGTACAGAAAGTGCTGCGGTGCATCCTTTCTTCCTCCTCCTCCGCCCCCTGTTCTCTGGTCAAGTCTCAAAGTACTTGTAGATCTGAGAAACGTACTGCATGACACTCTGCCAGTCCGGTCTGTCCGTGTGCATCAACTCATCAATGTCCTGAAAGGACAGACAGACATATAGACAGAGAAAAAAACAGTTCACTCAACAGTTTGATGTAGGAGCATAATACAACATTTCATACATGGATGCTATACACTGAGTGTACAAAACTTTTGGAACACCTTCCTACTGTAATATTGAGTTGCACCCCCTTTTACCCTCAGAACAGCCTCAAATCGTCGGGGCATGGACTCTACAAGGTGTCGAAAGCATTCCACAGGGATGCCGGCCCATGTTGACTCCAATGCTTCCCAAAGTTGTGTCAAATTGGCTGGACGTCCTTTGGGTAGTGGACCATTCTTGATACACACAGGAAACTGTTGAGCAACCCAGCAGCGTTGCAGTTCTTGACCTACTCAAACCGGTTTGCCTGGCACCTATTACCATACCCCGTTCAAAGGCACTTAAATCTTTTGTCTTGCCTATTCACTCTCTGAATGGTACACATACACAATCCTTGTCTCTAATGTCTCAAGGCTTAAAAATCTTTCTTAAACTGTCTCCTCCCCTTCATCTACACTGACTGAAGAGGATTTAACAAGTGACATCAATAAGGGATCATAGTTTTCACCTGGATTCAGTCTATGTCATGGAAAGAGCAGGTGTTCCTAATGTTTTGTACACTCAGTGTATATAAACATGAACAAATTCTACATAATTATATAATATACAAGATTGATTTTCATCATTATCGATTATGCAGATCAATTCAAACTCAGTCTGGACAGACAAAGTTGTGTGTGTGTGTGTGTGTGTGTGTGTGTGTGTGTGTGTGTGTGTGTGTGTGTGTGTGTGTGTGTGTGTGTGTGTGTGTGTGTGTGTGTGTGTGTGTGTGTGTGTGTGTGTGTGATTTGGATCTCAATCCTTGGCCACAGATCGTGGTTCAGACACAAATCAGGTACGAGATAATAATGTTGAGAGAAAAACAGACAGTGAAGGCTGAGCCTTAGAGACACAGACAGGCCAGCATTTACAGGGTCAGGATACCTGTCTTGTCCTGTGACACTACTGTCAGAGCAGCCCTAGCCAGTGTTGGGTCAGCTTTACGTAACAGCCTTAGATTTGGTGGTGTTTAGTAGTGAGTCACCACCACCATACTGTTTACTGTCAAATGTCTGATGTAAACAATCAGTCTTCTGGGATGAAACCGTATGTTTGATTCCAAGGCAATGGCATAGACCTGGGGAACCCATAAACAATCAATATATCTGTCTTTAACATGGTGATGTGTTTTTCTTACTCCACCTCATGAAGCTTGAGGGATGATTATTCTAAGACTGGGTTGGTTGGCAAATGTCTTGACTCAGACATCCAGTGGGGTTGGACTTCGTAATGTCATGGCATTCCTGACGTTCCATTGTAACCTCAACTATGACTTCCCCTGCACTAATAGCAGAGTGAAGTGAACCATAGTTTCACATTAAGCACTTAAGCCTGACTTAATTCCTTATTTAGGTCCCTCGTGTCTGTGAGTGCTTTGGATTTGAACTATCCTTGAGATTTGTGTATTTGGAAAGTTCTCTCTCAGGGAGTAATTTTAACATTTGCATGAGTTTAAGAAAGATGCAAGGACCCAACTGGGATCCTGACTGTAACAAACTTGGGTTCAAATACTATCTGAAATCTTTCAAATACTTTGAGTGTTTGCCTTAGCCTGTCTAGCGCACCAGCTGGGCAGGGTTTGCACTTTTTAAACTATTCTATTAGGTCCATAGTGTCAGGCATGCTCAATCAAGCCCATCTAAAGTATTTGCAGTGATTCCAAATAGCATTTGAACCCAGGTCTATGATCCTGACTATCCCAAGCACCCAGCTACCATAGTGTGCCTTGCTCTTCGCATGCAATGAGGGCAAAACGCCACTAAAGAATGTAGGACATGGAAAATACCATTGTCAATCAAGTTAAGTTAAGAGCCAACATACACTGTCCTAAAGCACACATAGTGTACCAATGCCTACAAAAGGGTTCCAAAAGGGTTCTTCGGTTGTCCCCATAGGATAACTTTTTTTCGGTTCCAAGTAGAACCCTTTTTGGTTCTAGGCAGAACCCTTTTGGGATCCATGTATAACCCTCTGTGAAAAGTGTTCAACATGGAACCCAAAAGGATTCTACCTGGAACCCAAATGGTTCTTCAAAGGGTTCTCCTATGGGGACAGCCGAAGAACCCTTTTAGGTTCTAGATAGCTCCTTTTTTTATAAGAGTGTAATCCTGCTACGTCCACACCGATATTCCCTCCACTGTCCTCTAAACACCCACACATTCACTATACAAAACTGGGCAGGTTTAAAATAATATCTCATTCCATGTCACGCCTTAGCCTATCCATTATTGGCATGACAACGAACATGACAGGGGAGCTGGCAAAGGCACAGAATGAGCTAGGTTTACGGGAATTAACAGTAAAAATATTTATTTTAAAGCAGCAATCAGCAGTAGTTATAATAACAAAGCGTACTCCCTGCCCATTTCTGTAAAAAGCTGAGGGATGGGGCTGAAGAAATGTTAACACTCTCAAATTCATAGACAGATCTATGGATGCAAGGACTGACCATCCATGATATCAGAATTATAGTTTTAACCATCTTTTATGGCTATATAGTGTTTGTTTACATTTCATTTAACACTGGAGTAAAACAACCCTATATTTTGTATTCTGATGAGGCGTGACAGTTGAACTAAGTTCCTGAGGCATTTATAAGTTATATTCTTCAAGAATCAATGGGAACATATCATTCATTTATAAGTCCAAAAATGTATGCAACAACTGCTATTTGCACCTTTAAAATAACTATTATTCAAGGTGATACATACCCATCCATACCCACTCGTTGTATAATCAGTAGAATTCACACCATGCATGTGATACTTTATAAGCAAGCCTTATTTGACATAAAGTATTGCTGATATCTGAAGGAATGCTGACAGAATGTAGGAAATAAATGGAGCCTATTCCCCATTTAGTGGAACTGAAGGGAGGAGGGAACACAGTAAGGCTAGCTACGTGGACAGTTACCATCACTGCTGCTTTCTTATCAGGCTCTGAGACCTTACTGTTACTATTTCAAAATGGCTGCTGGTTTGGAGTCAGACCAAATCAAAACTGGATCTATGATTTTCCTGACACGTATGCACATGCACACACTCAAGCATGCACGCTCGCACAGAAACACAGACACACACACAGACACACACTGCTAAATGCAGCTGTTTGCTCTACACCAGGGATCATCAACTAAATTCAGCCGCGGGCTGATTTTTTCTTGAGCAGATGGTCTTGGGGCGGAACATAATTTAAAATAATTGGCAGACTACAAGCCCAAACAGATATAATATTTGACTAACATGTAATCATTTGTATACAATCACGTGTCTCTCTATTATGAGTGGGAATACTTGGGAACAGATTTCCAAAATTAAAATCACTTGGAGCTGATTTCCTGGTGTTTTTACAGTCTTTTATGTCCAACAACAACAACAAAAAATATTATAATTTGCTCAGAAAACTTGGGGGGCCTACGGACCGCCAGTTGGGGAACCCTGCTCCACACAGTAGCCGTGTCCGAATACCCATACTTGTGTCCTAAATAGTAAGCCATTTGAATATGTGGAAATGTTTAATAGTATGCAACATTTTGAAAATCGAGTATACTTTAAATGCCTGGATGTCATAGTAATCACTTAGATATGGGGATGTGCTACTGAAATCAATGAATAGCAGGAAACAGCGTAATCGCGCATTACACCTTCTCAGTATGCAAAAAAGGAATGTGTTATAGTAGGCCTATGTGAATTTTCGAAAATCTAGTATATTTTAAATGCCAGGATGTTATACTCATTCCGCTCTTCATCTAGCAGAATTTAATGCACACTTTTCCACAATGCATTGGAAGAGGTGGGCTGCGAGTGATAGGCCCTAGTTCTGTTCAAGTAGCCAAACCATTAATTAGGCAAGATGCCAAATAGTGAAACTATGTAGTTTTTGTTCTCCTTAAAATGACCACGAGTAGGCTATTGCATCTTAAGCTACAACTGAAGACAGACTTATTTTAAATTTTTTAAGTGGATTTCTGTTTTCTCATTGAAAAGTGTTTCTTGTTCTCTTGTCCTTTGCCAGTACTAAACCATATTTCTGAATGTGTCTTTTGATTTCTGAATGTGTCGGCACCGGGGACTCAGGATGTGGCTGAGTTATTGATGTCAAGTTAATCAGGCCTTTTAATTTAAACATATAGATTGTAGGCTAGGCTATCTATTTAATGATTTAATTTATGGATCATGCCTTAGCAGTCACTCTGATCTTGTTCCCAATGATCAGTGGTTTAGTTTACTATGTTGCTGTCCAACGGTTCTGAATTTGCGATGCATCCGCCTGTACATGTTGTTTTGTGCATTAGCCTTTTGATTTGAACATTTAAAAAGTGTTGGTGTGTGCACTAGGCTATTTAATTGAATTTATATAAGTTTCAACACTTTGGTTTCACTAATAAATATGTTGAAATGGAACCAAATTATATGTTTCTGTCTTTAGTCCTTTTTAAATAGGATAGATGGGCTATATGGGCTATGGTTTAGGTTGAATGTGATATTCTGCCTATAACCATCCTGAGTAGGCCTATAACTCCATTCCTATTCTATACAGAGTTTAGAGAAATTAATCGAATTGGAAATGAGCTACAGAATTATCAGGATGGTTAATGTGATGCATGTCTGTTGAATTTGGAAAACTCTTGCACTTGGCCCTGCCCTACCTAAACAGTCAGTCAGAAGATTCTACTGAGCTACTGCATTTCGGCCGTGGCATACTGCATACTTTTTAACTAAACGGTATGTGCTAAATAGTATGTAACGATGCGTAGCCTATGTATGTAGTACGCTAGTATGGGTATTCGGACACAGCCACTATATTGACTTCTTAAACGGTGTTGCACTGAAGCAAATCCAATGGCAGATGACAATGCCAAGTTAAAAAACAAGTCTATACGGTTTCACGTCATAAAACATATAAATCTGACATCTACGCCTTCTATTGATTGGTCAAAGACAGATTTATAAAAGGCGCAGCACGTCTGTTCATGTTTTCTACATCACTGGTTTGTGTGTGTGTGACTCTGTGTTTGCGTGCGTAGGCCTGTGTTGACAGTGGTAAATGCCTTGAGTAGTTCTGCAGGGGTGGTTTGTGCATGTCATGATAACAGTCTGCTCCAGAGGGAGAGAGAGAGGACTGCTGCAGTCAATGATGGGTTTGAGGGGCTCTGAATATGGGTCTCTGGAACAAGTTGGACCTGCCGTGGTAAGGTGGGGTGTGTGTGAGGGGAGGTGGGGATCCTAAGACGAGCAAGGATCCTGACGCCCATATGTGCACAAATGTCACTCACACACAAACAGGCCAATAACATGCTCTGATTTGTTTGTTCATGAAATATTGTTTGTTCATGCTCCAATTTAGTTTGTTCATGAGAGAGGATCCCTGCCACCCATGTATGCAGATGTCAATCAAGCACGAATGGCACCAGTGGCATGACACCTATTTCATCTGCATCTAAAACATTTATATACATTTTTTTTATGTAATATGGATGAAAAATAGTAACAAAAACAAAAACAAAACAAAACATTGCAGATTTTATAGACACAGTGTGGGAACAGATGCTTGAGGCATTTCAACCAACTCTATCAGAAATGTCAAATCAAATCAATGCTAATTTGTTGCTTGCACAATACTAGGTCAGATAAATTCAAATAAAAACACACAAGAAATAAAACGCACAAGAATGTACGCTAATTACAAGGTCAGTACCAGTACCATATGTGCAGGGATACAGTGGTAGTTGAGGTTGATTCTGTACAGTTACTGTACTCATTCAAGGGTTTTTCTTTTTTTAAACTATTTTCTACATTCTAGAATAATAGTGAACACATCAAAACTATGAAATAACACCAAAACCAAAAAAGTGTTAAACAAATCAAAAGATATTTTATATTTGAGATTCATGACAGCTTTGCACACTCTTGGCATTCTCTCAACCAGCTTCACATGGAATGCTTTTACAACCGTCTTGAAGGAGTTCCCACATATGCTGAGCATTTGTTGGCTGCTTTTCCTTCCCTCTGCGGTCCAACTCATCCCAAACCATCTCAATTGGGTTGAGGTCAGGGGATTGTGGAGGCCAGGTCATCTGATGCAACACTCCATCACTCTCCTTCTTGGTCAAATAGCCCTTACACAGCCTGGAGGTGTGTTGGGTCATTGTCCTGTTGAAAAACAAATGATAGTTCCACTGACCGCAAACCAGATGGGATGGGGTATCGCTGCAGAATGCTGTGGTAGCCATGCTGGTTAAATGTGTCTTGAATTCTAAATAAATCACTGACAGTGTCACCAGCAAAGCACCACCACACCACCACACCTCCTCCAAGCTTCACGGTGGGAACCACACATGCAGAGATTATCCGCTCACCTACTCTGCGTCTCACAAAGATACGGCGGTTGGAACCAAAAATCGCAAATTTTGATTAATCAGACCAAAGGACAGATTTCCACTGGTCTAATGTCCATTGCTGGTGTTTCTTGGGCCAAGCATGTCCCTTCTTCTTATTGGTGTCCTTTAATAGTGTTTTCTTTGATGTTGATGTTGAGATGTGTTTGTTACTTGAACTCTGTGAAGCATTTATTTGGGCTGCAATTTCTGAGGCTCGTAACTCTAATGAACTTATACGCAGCAGAGGTAACTCTGGGTCTTCCTTTTCTGTGGCGGTTCTCATGAGAGCCAGTTTCATCATAGCACTTGATGGTTTTTGCGACTGCACTTGAAGAAACTTTCAAAGTTCTTGACATTTTCCGGATTGACTGACCTTCATGTCTTAAAGTAATGATGGACTGTGGTTTCTCTTTGCTTATTTGAGCTGTTCTTGCCATAATATGGACTTAGTGTTTTACCTAATAGGGCTATCTTCTGTATACCACCCCTACCTTAACTTTAACTTTTTACAAGGCACACCTGTTAATTAACTTTTAACAAGGCAAACCTGTTAATTGATGGTTGGGAGAAGTTGCTATCAGAGGATGTGTTGGTACCATTCTTTATTCATGGCTGTGTTCTTAGGCAAAATTGTGAGTGAGCCCACTCCCTTGGCTGAGAAGCAACCCCACACATGAATGGTCTCAGGATGCTTTACTGTTGGCATGATACAGTACTGGTGGTAGCGCTCACCTTGTCTTCTCCGGACAAGCTTTTTTCTGGATGCCCCAAACAATCGGAAAGGGGATTCATCAGAGAAAATGAGTTTACCCCAGTCCTCAGCAGTCCAATCTCTGTACCTTTTGCAGAATATCAGTCTGTCCCTGATGTTTTTCATGGAGAGAAGTGGCTTCTTTGCTGCCCTTCTTGACACCAGGCCATCCTCCAAAAGTCTTCGCCTCACTGTGCGTGCAGATGCACTCACACCTGCCTGCTGCCATTCCTGAGCAAGCTCTGTACTGGTGGTGCCCCGATCCCGCAACTGAATCAACTTTAGGAGACGGTCCTGGCGCTTGCTGGACTTTCTTGGGCGCCCTGAAGCCTTCTTCACAACAATTGAACCGCTCTCCTTGAAGTTCTTGATGATCAGATAAATGGTTGATTTAGGTGCAACTGGCAGCAATATCCTTGCCTGTGAAGCCCTTTTTGTGCAAAGAAATGATGACGGCACGTGTTTCCTTGCAGGTAACCATGATTGACAGAGGAAGAACCACCCTACTTTTGAAGCTTCCAGTCTGTTATTAGAACTCAATCAGCATGACAGAGTGATCTCCAGCCTTGTCCTCGTCAACACTCACAGCATTGTGTTAACGAGAGAATCACTGACATGATGTCAGCTGGTCCTTTTGTGGCAGGGCTGAAATGCAGTGGATTGTTTTTGTGTGGATTCAGTTAATTTGCATTGCAAAGAGGGACTTTGCAATTAATTGCAATTCATCTGATCACTCTTCATAACATTCTGGAGTATATGCAAATTGCCATCATACAAACTGAGGCAGCAGACTTTGTGAAAATTAATATTTGTGTCATTCTCAAAACTTTTAGCCACGACTGTATTTGTCACAATTTAATCAACTCAAAGTTCTGTCAAAGTCACCACGCTATTTCGTTGATGTAAATTAGTTTAAATGTAGGCCTAAAATATTATGTGATTATTGGACTACAGTCTCGTGAAAATTACATTTGTGTTAGCTTATCTTTGACTGAGCTTGTTGGTACTTGTCTCTCCCCTTGCACCTGGCTATCAGGGGAATCTTGGAAGGTTGTGGCTGTTTATACTTTATGATAACCCACTTATTGTGGTGATTTTGTCACAGGGAACATATCAGATTCTCCACTTAACAACCAGACAAGCAAATAGGCCTAGTAGCGGTGACTCAGCACCAGTAGCAGAGATAGTGCCCCGGTACAACAAATCCCTGCGAATCTAGTGAAGCCTGTGCACTCGCTTTTGTTATTGTAACATCATGGAACAAAATGTCTATTTCCTCGAGCGTGTTTGTGGACACAATGTACTAGACATTTTGTTAACAGTGAGTAGTCCTAGCTGCATTTTATATGTTGAGCGTCTGCCTTTGGCACAAAGCTAGATTGGAGATTTCATGAATGTAAGATGGAGATTACCTTCAGTAAACTGCGTTGAGAGGTCGCGTGTAGGTTACATACACTATATATACAAAAGTACGTGGACACCCCTTCAAATTTGTGGATTTCAGCCACACCTGTTGCTGATAGGTGTATAAAATTGAGCACACAGCCATGCAATCTCCATAGACAAACATTGACAGTAGAATGGCCTTACTGAAGAGCTCAGTGACTTTCAAAGTACCACCGTCATACGATGCCACCTTTCCAACAACTCAGTTCGTCAAATTTATGCCCTGCTAGAGCTGCCCCTGTCAACTGTAAGTGCTGTTATTGTGAAGTGGAAATGTCTAGGAGCAACAACGGCTCAGCTGCAAAGTGGTAGGCCACACAAGCTCACAGAGTGTTGAAGCGCGTGGCGTGTTAAAAATTGCCTGTCCTCGATTGCAACACTCACTACTGAGTTCCAAACTGCCTCTGGAAGCAACGTCAGCACAATAACTGTTCATCGAGAGTTTCATGAAATGGGTTTCCATGGATGAGCAGTCTCACTCAACCCTAAGATCACCATGCGCAATGCCAGAGCAGGTACAGTTAATGACGATAGTCTGTGGGTGAGGGTGGGCAGCCATTGGTTAGCTGTTCAACAGTCTTATTGCTTAGGGATAGAAGCTGTCTTGGAGCCTGAGAACAGTCCATGGCTGGGATGGTTGAAGTCTTTGGCAATTTTCTGGGCCTTCCACAGACACGCCTGGTATAAATGTCCTGGATGGCTGGTAGCTTTGGCTCAATGATGTACATGGGCCGTCCGCACCACCATCTGTAGAGCCTTGCGGTCAAGGGTGGTAAAGTTGCCATACCAGGCAGTGATGCAGCTAGTCAAGATGCTCACGATGGTGCAGCTGTAAAACTTCTTGAGGATC
Source organism: Salvelinus alpinus (assembly GCF_045679555.1). Lineage (NCBI taxonomy): Eukaryota > Metazoa > Chordata > Actinopteri > Salmoniformes > Salmonidae > Salvelinus > Salvelinus alpinus. The sequence goes on from NC_092086.1 coordinate 85,028,264, forward strand.
TGAGGGCCCATGACAAATCTCTTCAGTCTCTTGAGGGAGAAGAGGCGCCGTTACAACCATGTTATCTGGACACCGAGGAACTTGAATCTCTTGACCCTCTCCACTTCAGCCCTATTGATGTGGAGGGGGTCATGCTCCCCCCACTGTTTCCTTCTTGGTCTTGCTAACATTGAGGGAGAGATTGTTGTCCAGGCACCACCAAACCCACTGCCAGGTCTCATCGCTGTCAGTGATCAGGCCTACCACCGTCGTCAGAAAATTTGATGATGGTGTTGGAGTCGTGTGTGGCCACACAGTTGTGGGAGAACAGGGAGTACACGAGGGGGCTAAACACACACCCCCGTGTTGAGGGTCAGCTTGGCGAAGATGTTGTTGCTTACCCTCACCACCTGGGGTCTGCCCATCAGGAAGTCCAGGATCCAGTTGCAGAGGGAGGAGTTCAGTCCCAGGGTCCCGAGCTTGCTGACGAGCTTGGAGGGCACTACAGTATTGGACGCTGATCACTCGATCACTTGATAAAATTCAATCATCTAATCAAATGTTGCTTCTGTAGATGACCAAATCAAAGCATGCTATTCATTCTGTAGTTAATCAAATCAGGTCATTTGTTTAGCAATAAACCAGATCAAAGCGTCTATGCTTCTTTGGTGCATTGTCTGGTCTCTGGTTGTTCAGTCCAACTCACCAGGGAGGGTTTGATGCCAATGCTCTCTGCAGCCTGAAACGCCAGGGACAGATTCCGGCCCTGTAGGAAAAACATACAGGGTTGATGATTACAAGGTCTTCCTCCTCCTATTCCTACTCTTCCTCATTCATTACACACTACAGAGTGTCCCTCCTCCTCCTATACCTCCTCTTCCTTACTCATAACACACTGCAGGGCCCCCCTCCTCCTCTCCTCCCGTCTTCTCTTCCTCCTCTTCTTCCCCCTCCTATTCCCCCTCTTCTTCCACACTTATTACCAGACAGAGCGCTGAAAACAGCAACAAACAGCACACATCTCCACAAATAAACCCTTTTAAACACCCAAGCCATATTCCCTCTGGGACCAGGCCAAAACGTCTGCCTGAGGTGGAGGGAGAGAACAGTCAAAGAGTCACTGACCTGCCGAACTGCTAAAACAGAGGGCGACCTACAACGAGGTGAGTTCCAAGCTACGCAAGCTAAATCTGTGCAAGCTAGATGAGGCTTCATCCACCCGGCAAAACTCATCTTGACCTTCCAGAACACAATACACATGTTTTCCACTGTCAAGACATCTTTAAGAATCACATCAAACCCAACACACAAGGGGACAAGTCGACAGATGGAACCCCATCATGACTGGCTCAATATTCAGGTATGTTATCCATGCATGATCACTCAGCCTAGCGCTATGATTCTGCCCTCAGAATAAGACAATGACGAGGACCCAGCCCCCCCACTCCCCAATTGGGTACAAGGAACATTAATACTATTTTTGCTGAGCATTGGATTTTGTTGTTATTATATTGCCTATGGTTCAGGACATTACAACAGTGATCACACCACACCAATTAATGGACAATGGACAATATACTGAGGTGTTCCATATGGAACATATCCCTGACTGTCTAGCTTTAATTTCGGTTATTGTTAGCAAGCTGGACACAGTCAAGAAACCATTATCATTTCTACACTGTTTCGATTTGATTTTAGTAATTTACAAGTATATTGAGTTTGTTTTACTACACACAAAAAAGAAGACAAAAAATTAAATAACAATAATAATAAATACATGTTTTACTCAGACCACCTGCGGGCCGGATTGGATGCCCTTGCGGGGTGTCCAATCTGATTTAGAATATATGATTTAGAATATAGACTTCACTTCTTGTACATACTCTCTTATCTCTTTATTTGTACATAGTATAGAGCACTTAAATGCTTATGAATGCCATTGTGGACATGCAGGACAAATCTAATAAGACCAGTCCTCAACTGGCAGTTTCATTAAACAGTACCTGCAAAACACCAGTCTCAACGTCAACAGGGAAGCGGCGACTCCGGGATGCTGGCCTTCAAGGCAGAGTTGCAAAGAAAAAGCAATATCTCAGACTGGCCAATAAAAACAAAAGATTAAGATGGACAAAATAACACAGACACTGGACAGAGGAACTCTGCCTAGAAGGCCAGCATCCCGGAGTCGCCTCTTCATTGTTGACGTTGAGACTGGTGTTTTGCAGGTACTGTTTAATGAAACTGCCAGTTGAGGACTGGTCTTATTAGATTTGTCCTGTTGAGGACTTGTGAGGCATCTGTTTCTCAAACTAGACACTCTAATGTACTTGTCCTCTTGCTCAGTTGTGCACCGGGGCATCCCACTCCTCTTTCTATTCTGCTTAGAGACAGTTTGCGCTGTTCTGTGAAGGGAGTAGTACACAGCATTGTACGAGATCTTCAGTTTCTTTGCAATTTCTTGCATGGAATAGCCTTTATTTCTCAGAACAAGAATAGACTGACGAGTTTCAGAAGAAAGTTATTTGTTTCTGGCTATTTAGAGCCTGTAATCGAACCCACAAATGCTGATGCTCCAGATACTCAACTAGTCTAAAGAAAGCCCGTTTTATTGCTTCTTTAATCAGGACACCAGTTTTCAGCTGTGCTAACATAATTGCAAAGGGGTTTTCTAATGCCCTTTTAAAATTATAAACTTGAATTAGCTAACACAAAGTGCCATTGGAACACAGGAGTGATGGTTGCTGATAATGGGCCTCTGTACGGCTATGTAGATATTCCATTAAAAAATCATCCATTTCCAGATACAATAGTCATTTACAACATTAACAATGTCTACACGGTATTTCTGATCAATTTGATGTTATTTCAATGGACAAAAAATGTGCATTTCTTTCAACAACAAGGACATTTCTAAGTGACCCCAAATTTTTGAATGGTAGTATATACAGTGGGGAGAACAAGTATTTGATACACTGCCGATTTTGCAGGTTTTCCTACTTACAAAGCATGTAGAGGTCTGTAATTTTTTATCATAGGTACACTTCAACTGTGAGAGACGGAATCTAAAACAAAAATCCAGAAAATCACATTGTATGATTTTTAAGTAATTCATTTGCATTTTATTGCATGACATAAGTATTTGATCACCTACCAACCAGTAAGAATTCCGGCTCTCACAGACCTGTTAGTTTTTCTTTAAGAAGCCCTCCTGTTCTCCACTCATTACCTGTATTAACTGCACCTGTTTGAACTCGTTACCTGTATAAAAGACACCTGTCCACACACTCAATCAAACAGACTCCAACCTCTCCACAATGGCCAAGACCAGAGAGCTGTGTAAGGACATCAGGGATAAAATTGTAGACCTGCACAAGGCTGGGATGGGCTACAGGACAATAGGCAAGCAGCTTGGTGAAAAGGCAACAACTGTTGGCGCAATTATTTGAAAATGGAAGAAGTTCAAGATGACGGTCAATCACCCTCGGTCTGGGGCTCCATGCAAGATCTCACCTCGTGGGGCATCAATGATCATGAGGAAGGTGAGGGATCAGCCCAGAACTACACGGCAGGACCTGGTCAATGACCTGGAGAGAGCTGGGACCACAGTCTCAAAGAAAACGATTAGTAACACACTACGCCGTCATGGATTAAAATCCTGCAGCGCACGCAAGGTCCCCCTGCTCAAGCCAGCGCATGTCCAGGCCCGTCTGAAGTTTGCCAATGACATCTGGATGATCCAGAGGAGGAATGGGAGAAGGTCATGTGGTCTGATGAGACAGAAATTGAGCTTTTTGGTCTAAACTCCACTCGCCGTGTTTGGAGGAAGAAGAAGGATGAGTACAACCCCAAGAACACCATCCCAACCGTGAAGCATGGAGGTGGAAACATCATTCTTTGGGGATGCTTTTCTGCAAAGGGGACAGGACGACTGCACCGTATTGAGGGGAGGATGGATGGGGCCATGTATCGCGAGATCTTGGCCAACAACCTCCTTCCCTCAGTTAAGAGCATTGAAGATGGGTCGTGGCTGGGTCTTCCAGCATGACAACGACCCGAAACACACAGCCAGGGCAACTAAGGAGTGGCTCCGTAAGAAGCATCTCAAGGTCCTGGAGTGGCCTAGCCAGTCTCCAGACCTGAACCCAATAGAAAATCTTTGGAGGGAGCTGAAAGTCCGTATTGCCCAGCGACAGCCCCGAAACTTGAAGGATCTGGAGAAGGTCTGTATGGAGGAGTGGGCCAAAATCCCTGCTGCAGTGTGTGCAAACCTGGTCAAGAACTACAGGAAACGTATGATGTCTGTAATTGCAAACAAAGGTTTCTGTACCAAATATTAAGTTGTGCTTTCCTGATGTATCAAATACTTATGTCATGCAATAAAATGCAAATTAATTACTTAAAAATCATACAATGTGATTTTCTGGATTTTTGTTTTAGATTCCGTCTCTCACAGTTGAAGTGTACCTATGATAAAAATTACAGACCTCTACATGCTTTGTAAGTAGGAAAACCTGCAAAATCGGCAGTGTATCAAATACTTGTTCTCCCCACTGTATACAGTACCAGTCAAAAGTTTGGACACACCTACTCATTGAAGGGTTTTTCTTTATTTTTACTATGTTCTTGTCACGACTTCTGCCGAAGTTGTTGCCTCTCCTTGTTCGGGCGGTCGACGTCACCGGTCTTCTAGCCATCATTGATCCATTTTTCATTTTCCATTGGTTTTGTCTTGTCTTCCTACACACCTGGTTTCAATCCCATTTATTACCTGTTGTGTATTTAACCCTCTGTTTCCCCTCATGTCTTTGTCAGAGATTGTGTTTATGTCAGTGTTGTATATATGTTTGTATAGGTGTGCGACGGGTCCTCGTTTTGTTTTTTATGTACATTTAGTGTTTGGAGTATGTTTAGTGGACTTCTATTAAAAAGACTCCATTACACTCCATTTGACTCCTGCGCCTGACTTCCCTGCCACCTATACACACGACTCTGACAGTTCTACATAGTAGAATAATAGTGAAGACATCACAACTATGAAATAACACATATGGAATCATGTAAGAAGCAAAAAAGTGTTTTGACATTCTTCAAAGTAGCCACCCTTTGCCTTGATGACAGCTTTGCATTCTCTCAACCAGCTTCATGAGGTTGTCACCTGGAATGCATTTCAATTAACAGGTGTGCCTTGTTAAAAGTAAATTTGTGGAATGCATTTCCTTCTTAATGCGTTTAAACCAATCAGTTGTGTTGTGACATGGTAGGCCTGCTATACTGAAGATATCCCTATTTGGTAAAAGACCAAGTCCATACTATGGTAAGAACAGCTCAAATAAGCAAAGAGAAACCACAGTCCATCATTACTTTAAGACATGAAAGTCAGTCAATATACAGAAACTTTCAAAGTTCTTGAAATTTTCTGTCACGCCCTGACCTTAGAGATCCTTTTTATGTCTATTTTGGTTTGGTCAGGGCGTGAGTTGGGGTGGGCATTCTATGTTTTGTGTTTCTATGATTTTCTATTTCTATGTTTTGGCCGGGTATGGTTCTCAATCAGGGACAGCTGTCTATCATTGTCTCTGATTGGGAACCATACTTAGGTAGCCTTTTTCCCCATCTGTCTTTGTGGGAAGTTGACTTTGTTTAGGGCACATAGCCTTTGAGCTTCACGGTTTGTTTTTGTAGTGTTTATTGTTTTTGTTCAGCGTCTTGTTTAATAAAGGAACATGTACGCTCGCAACGCTGCACCTTGGTCCTCTTTTTCCAACAGTCGTGACAGTTTCTTCAAGTGCAGTCGCAAAAATCATCAACTGCTATGATGAAACTGGCTCTCATGAGGACCGCCACAGGAAAGGAAGAACCAGAGTTACCTCTGCTGCAGAGGATAAGTTCATTAGAGTTACCAGCCTCAGAAATTGTAGCCCAAATAAATGCTTCACAGAGTTCAAATAACAGACACATCTCAACATCAACTGTTCAGGGGAGACTGCGTGAATCAGGCCTTCATGGTCAAATCACTGCAAAGAAACCACTACTAAAGGACACCAATACAAAGAAGAGACTTGCTTGGGCCAAGAAAAACGAGCAATGGACATTAGACCAGTGGAAATCTGTCCGTTGGTCTGATGAGTTCAAATTTGAGATTTTTGGTTCCAACCTCTGTGTCTTTGTGAGATGCAGAGTAGGTGAACGGATGATCTCTGCATGTGTGGTTCCCACCGTGAAGCATGGAGGAGGAGGTGTGATGGTGCTTTGCTGGTGACACTGTCAGTGATTTATTTAGAATTCAAGGCACACTTAACCAGCACGGCTACCTCAGCATTCTGCAGCGATACCCCATCCCATCTGGTTTGCGCTCAGTGGAACTATCTGTTTTTCAACAGGACAATGACCCAACACACCTCCAGGCTGTGTTAGGGCTATTTGACCAAGAAGGAGAGTGATGGAGTGCTGCATCAGATGACCTGGCCTCCACAATCACATGACCTCAACCAAATTGAGATGGTTTGGGATGAGTTGGACCGCAGAGTGAAGGAAAAGCAGCCAACAAGTGCTCAGCATATGTGGGAACTCCTTCGAAACGGTTGGAAAATGATTCCAGGTGAAGATGTCTGAGAGAATGCCAAGAGTGTGAAAAGCTGTCATCAAGGTAAAGGGTGGCTACTTTGATGAATCGAAAATCGAAAATATATTTTGATTTGATTAACTCTTTTTTTCTTACTACATGATTCCATATGTGTTATTTCATAGTTGTGATGTCTTCAATATTATTCTACAATGTAGAAAATAGTAAAAATAAAGAAAAACCCTTGAATGAGTAGGTGTATCCAAAATTTTAACTGGTACTATATTTTTTTTTTAACCATTTTCTTTATTTTATTTCACTTACTCCTGCATGTTGGAGCTCGGAGCCTAATATTTTCACTGTACCCTGCAATTACGCCTGCAACCCTGTACATGTGACTATTAAACACTCTGAACCTGAATCTGCTCGGATTTATTCAGAATCACTACAAGCATTAGACAAGGCAATCCGATTTGTCCTCTGCTATTTTTATTATCAATGGACCCCCTGGCCAATGCAATTCGTAAATTAATGGAAATGACACCAATTGCCCTCAAATCTGCTGATCACGTCATCTGATTATGCACAGACACTATTTTACTATATTTAGACAATGTATTTCAATCACTCCCAAACGCATTGAAGTTTCTAGATAAATTCAGCATCATCTCAAGTTATAAAATGTATCTAACCAAATCAGCCCTACTGCCTCTCAAGACTTATGGAATCCCAATTGTTTCTCATTTTAAATATTTGTGAGTAGATATATTTCCTTCCTTAGATAAAACCATTGGCAGAAACTTTAACAGAATGCTCCAATCAACTCAATCTGATCTCAGTAGATGGACTAACATCCCTGTTCCTATAACTGGCAGAATATCTATTGCCGAAATTAATATATTGCCTCGGCTGAATTTCCGTAGTTCAATACGCCCCATGTGTCCCCATTCTGGCTTTTGGGATAAAATGCATTGTGCTGTTTCAAAATGTATATTTCAGTTAAGCGATCCGGGATAAAATTAACAAACTTACAAAGAGGGAAAGACGTAAGAGGACTATCCGTACCAAACTTTAAATTGTATTTCCAGGCACTAGCATTTCGCCCCATCTTAAATTGGTTTAGACATGATTATTCTGGCTGAGTATAGTGAAAAATATGGTGTCTCCTATTGCTCTGGAAGAGGTGGTCTTCACTGATATATCCCTTAAACAATTGCTCACATAATTTATATTGAAAAAATTATGTAACTGGGAATCAAAAGGGCATGCCCATACTCCAATATTTAACAATAATGCCTTGCGGTCTTTAGCATCCCCTCAATGGTACAAATGTGGAATCTGTATCCTTGACAATATCATGGAAGTAATGGTTTGAGAACATTCCAAGATTTGAAAGACATTACCAGGCAACTCCTTTCTTCTATATTTACAACTTAGGTCAGCTACCCAACTACCGAACCATCCACATTTCTAAATACATTATCTAGGCTCCCGAAAGTACTGACCTCAATCTTCTTTTGGAAAACTCATATTCTGAGTTAGCCATTCAAAAGTTGGGTCCACAGATCTACAGTATTCATACCCTTTGAAAGTATTCATACCCTTTGACATATTCCACATTTTGTTGTGTTACAGCTTGAATTCAAAATGGATTAAATATAAATTTATTCTCTCACCCATCTACATTCAATACCCCATAATGACAAAGTGAAAACATGTTTTTATAATTTTTTGCTAATCTATTGAAAATGAAATACAGAAATATCCAATTTATATAAGTATTCACAGAGTCAATACTTTGTAGAAGCACCTTTGGCTGCGATTACAGCTGTGAGTCTTTATGGGTAAGACTATAAGTTTCCACACTTGGATTGTGCAAAAGTTGGCCATTACTTTTTTCAAAATTCTTAATGCTCTGTCAAATTGGTTGTTGATCATTGCTAGACAACCATTTTCAGGTCTTGCCGTAGATCTTCGAGCAGCTTTAAGTCAAAACTGTAACTCGGCCAATCAGGAACATTCACTGTCTTCTTGGTAAGCAACTTCAGTGTAGATTTGGCCTTGTGTTTTAGGTTATTCTCCTGCTGAAAGGTGAATTAATCTCCCAGTGTCTGGTGGAAAGCAGACTGAACCAGGTTTTCCTCTAGGATTTTGCCTGTGCTTAGCTCTATTCCATTTATTTTTTATCCTGAAAAACTCTCCAGTCTTTAATGATTAAAAGCATACCCATAACATGATGCAGCCACCACTATGCTTGAAAATATGGAGCTTGGTACTCAGTAATGTGATGTATTGGATTTTCCCCAAACATAACACTTTTGTATTCAGGACAAAAAGTGAACTGCTTTGCCACATTTTCTGCAGTATTACTTTAGTGCCTTGTTGCAAACAGGATGCATGTTTTGTAATATTTTTATTCTGTACAGGCTTCCTTCTTTTCACCCTGTAAATTAGGTTACTATTGTGGAGTAACTACAATGTATTTGCTCCATCCTCAGTTTTCTCTTATCACAGCCATTAAACTCTGTAACATGGCCTCATGTTGATATCCCTGAGCGGTTTCCTTCCTATTCGGCAACTAAGTTAGGAAGGACGCCTGTATCTTTGTAGTGACTGGGTGTATTGATAGACCATTAAAAGTGTAATTAATAACTTCACCATGCTCCAAGGGATATTCAATGTCTGCTTTATTTATTAATACCCATCTAGCAATAGGTGCCCTTCTTTGTGAGGCATTGGAAAACCTCCCTGGTCTTTGTGGTTGGATCTGTTTGAAATTCACTGCTCGACTGAAGCTTGCCATGACAAAGGGTTGAATACTTATTGACTCAAGATATTTTAGCTTTAAATTTTTAATTGATTTGTAAAAATGTAAAAAAACATAATTCCACTTTGACATTAAGGGGTATTGTGTGTAGGCCAGTGACCAATAAATCTAAATTTAATCTATTTTAAATTCAGGCTGTAACACAATAAAATGTGGAAAAAGTCAAGGGGTGTTCGGGAAAGTATTCGGAAAAGTATTCAGACCCCTTGACTTTTTCCACATTTTATTACGTTACAGCCTTATTCTAAAATTGATTACATCTTTTTTTTCACCTCATGAATCTAAACAGGGTCGTTGTCCTGTTGGAAGGTGAACCTTCGCCCCAGTCTGAGGTCTTGAGTGCTCTGGAGCAGGTTTTTATCAAGGATCTCGCTGTACTTTGCTCCGTTCATCTTTCCCTCGATCCTGACTAGTCTCCCAGTCCATGCCGCTGAAAAACATCCCCCCAGCATGATGCTTCCACCACCATGCTTCACCATAGGGATGTTGCCAGGTTTCCTCCAGACGTGAAGCTTGGCATTCAGGCCAAAGGGTTCAATCTTGGTTTCATCAGACCAGAGAATATTGTTTCTCATTGTCTAAGAGTCCTTTAGATGGACTGTCATGTGCCTTTTACTGAGAAGTGGCTTCTGTCTGGCCACTCTACCACAAAGGCCTGATTGGTGAAGTGCTGCAGAGATGTCCTTCTGGAAGGTTCTCCCATCTACACAGAGGAACTCTAGAGCTCTGTCGGAGTGTCCTTCGGGTTCTTGGTCACCTCCCTGACCAAGGCCCTTCTCCCCCAATTGCTTAGTTTGGCTGGGCGGCCATCTCTAGGAAGAGTCTTGGTGATTCCAAACTTCTTCCATTTAAGAACGATGGAGGCCACTGTGTTCTTGGGGACCTTCAATGCTGCAGACATTTTTTGGTACCCTTCCCCAGATCTGTGCCTTGACACAATCCTGTCTCGGAGCTCTATGGACAATTCCTTCGACCTCATGGCTTGGTTTTTGCTCTGACATGCACTGTCAACTATGGGACCTTATATAGACAGATGTATGCCTTTCCAAATCATGTCCAATCAATTGAATTTACCACAGGTGGACTCCAATCAAGTTGTAGAAACATCTCAAGGATGATCAATGAAACCAGGATGCACCTTAGCTCAATTTTGAGTCTCATAGCAAAGGGTCTGAATTCTTATGTAAATAAGGTATCTGTTTTTTATTTAGAATACATTGTTTTCAATGATTGAACTGACCTCTTGGAGACCTAGAACCGGTTCTCCCTAGGTCTTCAAGAGGTCAGTTCAATCAATGTAGTTTGCAAAGGAAAAAGGAGAGACAAATAATTGACCCTCCACCCCCAACCCCATTTCCCCAACCCCACACGTCCACGCTCCACTCTCCCGCCCCCCTCCCGACGACCCCATAATGACAAAGCGAAAACAGGTTTTATTGAAAATTTTGCCAAAGTGGTTGTCTTTGGCTGGGACTGGGAGACATGCACATTCAAGACTATTATTATTTCTATACTATTTTTGAACAGATAGCCTCTGTTGTTTGCTTTGGACAGGCCCATGATGTCAGCTGCACGGCGTGAAAATGATTTATTAATAAAGGATGAGAGCTGAGATTGGGAAACCAAAGAGGCTGAACCTCATGGTGTTGGAGTCTAACAGTAAATAATGTTTGATAAATAACCTTATTTCGAGGCATGACAGAGAGCTTTGATAAATGGAATGGAATGATAGAAGATCTAAAGAACATTCTAGGAAAGGAGCACTCTAACTTCTGCTTTCAAAGGGGGCCTGTAAGTCTAGAAACTAGGAAGTCACTCAACAGAACACATTAAAGCCAACACACAGCCCTCACTGAATAATTCACTGGGGATGGGCTAGCTTTGTCTGTCATCGGGAAGGCACAGAAAGGTTTTACCATAGTAATCAGCCTGGCTAATTTGTCACGTATAGCATGCAGCATCGGATGTGTGTTTGTGTGTGTGTGTGCCGAAGTGTCGTCCTCTTTTGTTTATAGTGAGCTGGTCGAATAAACACAGGGGTGCTGAACCCAACACATGGCACGAAGCGGAGCCTGTTTGCTGTGATTTTGTGCCCTTCTCTCTCCTCTCTATATGCCACCTGCATATACATACAGCAGGACTGTCTGTCAACACTAATACATAGCCGCTTCTCTTTAACACCAAGTGATAGAGGGTGGCTTTAAAGGTACATGCTTGTCATACAAAAGCCCTTAGGGCTGGATTCATTCCAGACCGCAGAAGATCCACGTATGTAGTGTTTACCGTGAACGCAGCCTTCGTAGAACACAGAAACATTGCATTTAAAATTAAAAATTGCGCTATAGCGCGGATCTTCCACTGTCCGGATTGAATCTAGGCCTTAGTCTAAGGCAGTTATTCCCAAACTGGGGTACGCAATGCCATCGGGGGTACGCCAAATAAAAATGTGATTCACATTTTTTTTTCACATTTTCAAACAGTGCTATACATTTGGGTGAGGTTTTTTTCTCGCCTGAGTAGCCTCGTTTTACTGCCAAAAATATAATCTAGTGTAACAACAAAATATAATCTAGCGACATAACAACACAATGTCAAATATAGGAAGCCTAGTCAAATAATTAACATCCAATCACATTAACCGTTACTCTCTTGTGGAGAGTGAAGGACTTAATTATTCCTGTTGCCGCAGATATGGCTGGGACAATGCTGGGGGAAAAAATATACAGACAATGTCAGCATCAAACATCACTGTTTCACGATGCATCAGTGACATGGCAGGAGATGTTTTGAAACAATTACTGCTTCGCAGATTAGCCAGTGAATTATATGCATTACAGCTGGATGAGTCAACAGACGTGGCGGGCCTGGCACAGCTCCTGGTACATGTCCGTAACGTTTATGGGGGGTCAATTAAGGAAGACATCCTCTTCTGCAAACCACTGGAAACCAGGACAATAGGAGAGGATATTTTTTAAGTACTGGAGAGCTTTGTGACATCAAATGGACTTTGGTGGTCAAGATGTGTTGGTATCTGTACTGATGGCGCAAAAGCCATGACCGGGAGACATAGTGGAGTGGTAACGCACGTGTAAGCAGTTGCTCCCGACGCCACTTGGGTACACTGCAGCATCCACCGAGAGGCGGTTTTGAACACTACAGTGAAAATGGTTAACTTTGTTAAAGCAAGGCCTCTGAACTCTCGTTTATTTTCTCCACTATGCAATTATATGGGCAGCGACCATGTAACGCTTTTACAACAGACAGAAGTGCGCTAGTTATCAAGGGGCAAAGTATTGACAAGTTTTCATTACTGACCATATTTTTCGCTTGTCCGACCGCTTGCATGATGACGAGTTTCTCACACAACTGGCCTATCTGGGTGATGTTTTTTCTCGCCTGAATGATCTGAATCGAGGATTACAGTATATGCAACTACAGTATATATATATATTTTTTTATTTAACCAGGTAGGCTAGTTGAGAACAAGTTCTCATTTGCAACTGCGACCTGGCCAAGATAAAGCATAGCAGTGTGAACAGACAACACAGAGTTACACATGGAGTAAACAATAAACAAGTCAATAACATGGTAGAAAAAAAAGAGAATCTATATACAATGTGTGCAAAAGGCATGAGGTAGGCAATAAATCGAATAATTATAATTTAGCAGATTAACACTGGAGTGATAAATCATCAGATGATCATGTGCAAGAAGAGATACTGGTGTGCAAAAGAGCAGAAAAGTAAATAAATAAAAGCAGTATGGGGGGTGAGGTAGGTAAATTGGGTGGGTAGTTTACAGATGGACTATGTACAGCTGCAGCGATCGGTTAGCTGCTCGGATAGCAGATTTTTAAAGTTGTTGAGGGAGATAAAAGTCTCCAACTTCAGAGATTTTTGCAATTCGTTCCAGTCGCAGGCAGCAGAGAACTGGAAGGAAAGGCGTCCAAATGAGGTTTTGGCTTTAGGGATGATCAGTGAGATACACCTGCTGGAGCGCGTGTTGCGGGTGGGTGTAGCCATCGTGACCAGTGAACTGAGATAAGGCGGCACTTTACCTAGCATAGCCTTGTAGATGACCTGGAGCCAGTGGGTCTGACGACGAACATGTAGCGAGGGCCAGCCGACTAGGGCATACAGGTCGCAGTGGTGGGTCGTATAAGGTGCTTTAGTAACAAAACGAATGGCACTGTGATAAACTGCATCCAGTTTGCTGAGTAGAGTATTGGAAGCTATTTTGTAGATGACATCGCCGAAGTCGAGGATCGGTAGGATAGTCAGTTTTACTAGGGTAAGTTTGGCGGCGTGAGTGAAGGAGGCTTTGTTGCGGAATAGAAAGCCGATTCTTGATTTGATTTTGGATTGGAGATGTTTGATATGAGTCTGGAAGGAGAGTTTGCAGTCTAGCCAGACACCTAGGTACTTATAGATGTCCACATATTCTAGGTCGGAACCGTCCAGGGTGGTGATGCTAGTCGGGCGTGCGGGTGCAGGCAGCGAACGGTTGAAAAGCATGCATTTGGTTTTACTAGCGTTTAAGAGCAGTTGGAGGCCACGGAAGGAGTGTTGTATGGCATTGAAGCTCGTTTGGAGGTTAGATAGCACAGTGTCCAAGGAAGGGCCGGAAGTATATAGAATGGTGTCGTCTGCGTAGAGGTGGATCAGGGAATCGCCCGCAGCAAGAGCAACATCATTGATGTATACAGAGAAAAGAGTCGGCCCGAGAATTGAACCCTGTGGTACCCCCATAGAGACTGCCAGAGGACCGGACAACATGCCCTCCGATTTGACACACTGAACTCTGTCTGCAAAGTAGTTGGTGAACCAGGCAAGGCAGTCATTAGAAAAACCGAGGCTACTGAGTCTGCCGATAAGAATATGGTGATTGACAGAGTCGAAAGCCTTGGCCAGGTCGATGAAGACGGCTGCACAGTAATGTCTTTTATCGATGGCGGTTATGATATCGTTTAGTACCTTGAGCGTGGCTGAGGTGCACCCATGACCGGCTCGGAAACCGGATTGCACAGCGGAGAAGGTACGGTGGGATTCGAGATGGTCAGTGATCTGTTTGTTGACTTGGCTTTCGAAGACCTTAGATAGGCAGGGCAGGATGGATATAGGTCTGTAACAGTTTGGGTCCAGGGTGTCTCCCCCTTTGAAGAGGGGGATGACCGCGGCAGCTTTCCAATCCTTGGGGATCTCAGATGATACGAAGGAGAGGTTGAACAGGCTGGTGATAGGGGGTGCGACAATGGCGGCGGACAGTTTCAGAAATAGGGGGTCCAGATTGTCAAGCCCAGCTGATTTGTATGGGTCCAGGTTTTTCAGCTCTTTCAGAACATCTGCTATCTGGATTTGGGTAAAGCAGAAGCTGGGGAGGCTTGGGCGAGTAGCAGCGGGGGGGGCGGGGCTGTTGGCCAAGGTTGGAGTCGCCAGGAGGAAGGCATGGCCAGCCATTGAGAAGTGCTTGTTGAAGTCTTCGATTATCACGGATTTATCGGTGGTGACCGTGTTACCTAGCCTCAGTGCAGTGGGCAGCTGGGAGGAGGTGCTCTTGTTCTCCATGGACTTTACAGTATCCCAGAACTTTTTGGAGTTAGAGCTACAGGATGCAAATTTCTGCTTGAAAAAGCTGGCCTTTGCTTTCCTGACTGACTGCGTGTATTGGTTCCTGACTTCCCTGAACAGTTGCATATCGCGGGGGCTCTTCGATGCTATTGCAGTTCGCCACAGGATGTTTTTGTGCTGGTCGAGGGCAGTCAGGTCTGGAGTGAACCAAGGGCTATATCTGTTCTTGGTTCTGCATTTTTTGAACGGAGCATGCTTGTCTAATATGGTGAGGAAGTAACATTTAAAGAATGACCAGGCATCCTCAACTGACGGGATGAGGTCAATATCCTTCCAGGGTACCCGGGCCAGGTCGATTAGAAAGGCCTGCTCGCAGAAGTGTTTTAGGGAGCGTTTGACAGTGATGAGGGGTGGTCGTTTGACCGCGGACCCGTGGCGGATACAGGCAATGAGGCAGTGATCGCTGAGATCTTGATTGAAGACAGCAGAGGTGTATTTGGAGGGCAGGTTGGTCAGGATAATGTCTATTAGGGTGCCCATGTTTACGGATTTAGGGTTGTACCTGGTGGGTTCCTTGATGATTTGTGTGAGATTGAGGGCATCAAGCTTGGATTGTAGGACTGCCGGGGTGTTAAGCATATCCCAGTTTAGGTCACCTAACAGAACAAACTCTGAAGCTAGATGGGGAGCGATCAATTCACAGATGGTGTCCAGGGCACAGCTGGGAGCTGAGGGGGGTCGGTAGCAGGCGGCAACAGTGAGAGACTTATTTCTGGAGAGATTAATTTTTAAAATTAGAAGTTCGAACTGTTTGGGCATAGACCTGGAAAGTATGACAGAACTTTGCAGGCTATCTCTGCAGTAGATTGCAACTCCTCCCCCTTTGGCAGTTCTATCTTGACGGAAAGTGTTATAGTTGGGTATGGAAATCTCAGAATTTTTGGTGGCCTTCCTAAGCCAGGATTCGGACACGGCAAGGACATCAGGGTTGGCAGAGTGTGCTAAAGCGGTGAGTAAGGCAAACTTAGGGAGGAGGCTTCTGATGTTGACATGCATGAGGCCAAGGCTTTTTCGATCACAGAAGTCAACAAATGAGGGTGACTGGGGACATGCAGGGCCTGGGTTTACCTCCACATCACCCGAGGAACAGAGGAGTAGTAGGATGAGGGTGCGGCTAAAGGCTATCAAAACTGGTCGCCTAGAGCGTTGGGGACAAAGAATAAAAGGAGCAGATTTATGGGCGTGGTAGAATAGATTCTGGGCATAATGTGCAGACAGGGGTATGGAGGGGCGCGGGTACAGCGGAGGCAAGCCCAGGCACTGGGTGATGATAAGAGAGGTTGTATCTCTGGACATGCTGGTCTCAATGGGTGAGGTCACCGCATGTGTGGGGGGTGGGACAAAGGAGGTAACAGAGGTACGGAGAGTGGAACTACAGGGTCCATTGCAAACCAAAACAATGATAATGATAACTAGCCTGAACAACAGTATGCAAGGCATATTGATATATGAGAGAGACATACAATAAGGCATAAAGTGATTGCAGGTCTTGATTGGGAGAGCTAGCTAAAACAACAGGTAAGATAACAGCAGCAATAACAGGGTGCTAGTCTAACACAGCAACAACAGGTAAAAATGGTGACGACTCGGCAGAGAGGGTCGGATTAACTACACACAGATCCTGAGTTAAAGCACAGAGCCGACAGATAAAACACAAATAAACAGAATGGAGTACCGTGAATTAATGGACAGTCAAGCATGCATCAGCTATGTAGCCAAGTGATCATAGTGTCCAGGGGGCAGCCGTAGATGGAGCAGGGAGGCCTCCACTAAGCTAGCACGCGGCGTTTAAAGTTAGTAGCCCGGGGGGTGGTCTGCTCAGACGGAGGGGGTCTGCTCAGACGTGGTCGTGTCGACAGAGAATCCAAGCCGGATGGCGAAAGAGAGGTTGTGAATTGTAGAATTGTGTTTGCTAACTGGTGCTAGCTTCGTGGCAGTGGCGCTAGCTGCGCTAGCTGCAAGCTAGCTGTGAGGATCAGAAGTAGTGGCTCAGGGATTACGGCAGGAATCCGGCGTTGTTGTCGAGAGACAGTCCGATGCTGGTAAATTGGTGAGTAATATCCAGGCTAATAACAGGGCTGGTGTCTGTGCAGAAGGTAAAAGCTACTAGCAGCGGCAAAAAAATGGCTAAATTAGCTTGTAGCTGATTTAGACCAGTTGTGATGGATTGGCAGGGCTCTGTGTCGGCAAAAAAAAAAAAAGGTCCAGTCCAATTGGCAAAAGAGGTATTGTAGCCCAAGAATTCGCTGGTAGACCTCTTCGGCTAGCCGGCAGATGGGCCTAGCTCGAGGCTAGCTCAAGGCTAACTGGTGCTTGCTTCGGGACAGAGGTGTTAGCCAGTAGTAGCCACTCGGTTGCAGCTAGCTAGCTGTGATGATACGGTGTAATTGTCCAGAGCTTGCGTCAGGAACCCGGTGATGTGGTAGAGAAAAGCAGTCCTATATGCTCTGGGTTGATATCGCGCTTGCAGACTGGCAGGTATTGGCCCGGTATTGAAGCTGGCAGTGTCCGAGTTGAGGGTGAAGACCGCAGCAGTGGCTAACTGACTACTAGCTAGTGGCTAGTTATCTGGCTAGCTTCTGATTGGGGTTACGGTTCTAAAGTATAAAAAAATAGCAGGTCCGTACCACATTGGGTGAGGCGGAATGTAGGAATGTATATTCAGTTCCTAGATGGAAAGTGAAATTAAAATATATACGAAATGTATACGAAAAATACGAAGACTATTTACACGGGACAAGACAAGACAAGACAAAGACACGTCCTACTGCTACGCCATCTTGGATTCGAGACATATGCAATGTGCGGAACAAAATTGAGGCTATGATTAAGAAGTTGGAGCTCTTCTCTGTTTGCATTAGGAAAACACACAGGTCTTTCCATCATTGTATGATTTTTTGTGTGCAAATGAACTCAAGCTTACGGACAATGTCAAATGTGATATAGCGAAGCACCTGAGTGAGAGTGAGCCGGGTGCACAATTACGCAGGTACTTTCCAGAAATGGACGACAAACAACTGGATTCGTTATCCCTTTCATGCCCTGCCTCCAGTCCACTTACCGATATCTGAACAAGAGAGCCTCATCGAAATTGCAACAAGCGGTTCTGTGAAAATTTGATTTAATCAGAAGCCACTGACAGATTTCTGGATTGGGCTTCGCTCAGAGTATCCTGCCTTGGCAAATCACTGCTGTTAAGACACTGATGCCCTTTGCAAACACGTACCTATGTGAGAGTATATTCTCGGCCCTCACTAGCAAGAAAACGAAATACAGGCACAAACTGTGTGTGGAAAATGATTTAAGACTGAGACTCTCTCCAATACAACCCAACATTGCAGAGTTATGTGCATCCAAGTCACTGACGTGATCTTCCTGTCTGGGTTGGCGCCCCCCCTTGGGTTGTGCCGTGGCGGAGATCTTTGTGGGCTATACTCGGCCTTGTCTCAGGATGGTAAGTTGGTGGTTGAAGGTATCCCTCTAGTGGTGTGGGGGCTGTGCCTTGGCAAAGTGGGTGGGGTTATATCCTTCCTGTTTGGCCCTGTCCGGGGGTATCATCAGATGGGGCCACAGTGTCTCCTGACCCCTCCTGTCTCAGCCTCCAGTATTTATGCTGCATTAGTTTATGTGTCGGGGGGCTAGGGTCAGTTTGTTATATCTGGAGTACTTGTCCTGTCTTATCCGGTGTCCTGTGTGAATTTAAGTATGCTCTCTCTAATTCTCTCTTTCTCTCTTTCTTTCTCTCTCTCAGAGGACCTGAGCCCTAGGACCATGCCTCAGGACGACCTGACATGATGACTCCTTGCTGTCCCCAGTCCACCTGGCCGTGCTGCTGCTCCAGTTTCAACTGTTCTGCCTGCGGCTATGGAACCCTGACCTGTTCACCGGACGTGCTACCTGTCCCAGACCTGCTGTTTTCAACTCTCTAAAGACCGCAGGAGCGGTAGAGATACTCTTAATGATCGGCTATGAAAAGCCAACTGACATTTACTCCTGAGGTGCTGCACCCTCGACAACTACTGTGATTATTATTATTTGACCATGCTGGTCATTTATGAACATTTGAACATCTTGGCCATGTTCTGTTATAATCTCCACCCGGCACAGCCAGAAGAGGACTGGCCACCCCTCATAGCCTGGTTCCTCTCTAGGTTTCTTCCTAGGTTTTGGCCTTTCTAGGGAGTTTTTCCTAGCCACCGTACTTCTACACCTGCATTGCTTGCTGTTTGGGGTTTTAGGCTGGGTTTCTGTACAGCACTTTGAGTTATCAGCTGATGTACGAAGGGCTATATAAATAAATTTGATTTGATTTGATCCTTTCAAGCACACCCTTCTCATTAACCTGTGATGAGTTATTCCCAATTTTCTATGAACAAATTCGTTTTTTTATGTAAGATGGTTAAATAAAGAGCAAAATGATTAATTATTATAATATTATTATTTGTGCCCTGGTCCTATAAGAGCTCTTTGTCACTTCCCATGAGCCGGGTTGTGATAAAAACTCACACTCATTCTTATGTTTAATAAATGTATCGTATAGTGTGTGTGTGTGGCAGGCTTACAATGATGGCAAAAAATAACATTTGAGAGTGCGCTGACCCTGGTGCTAGAGGGGGTACGCAGCTGGAGGTTGAATGTTCAAAGGGGTATGGGATTCTAAAAAGTTTGAGAACCACTGATCTAAGGGATTAAAATGTGTCTTTATCAATGGTGCTTTGGAGGATCTCCCAAATGTAAAGGAACATGCTCCACCACATTTAGTTGGTTTTACATGCTGTAATGCTTACGCACCCGTTTAGTAAAATGTTCACCACAGTAAAATGCTATTTAACACGCAAACAGCTTGTGTGCCCCTGCATACCTTTAGTAAATCTCAGCCTATGTTTCTCATACAATAGACTTTAGTGTAAGGTATTAAAGTTTTGCGCTATGAATGATGCTTTGGAGGTACTCTAAAAGGTTCTTGAAGAAGAAATGAATTGAGAAAGTAGAAGGTCACATCAGTGTGGGTGTCCATGTTCATGAGCTCTTAATTGGAATGATAAATGAATGAGTGTGTGTGTGTGTTCGTGCAGTTGTCTGCATGTATGCATGCATGTATGTGTGTGAGATGGGTACCTTGTCTTGACTGATGAGTTCCTGGTAAGGGATGTGTGCGGGCAGGTAGGTGTGGAGGAGAGCACAGAATGCCAGGCCATCACTCCAGCTGCTGCTGAAGTTTGTCACATCAATGTTCTACAAGAGAGATAGATGGAGAGAGAAAGAGAGAGAGAGAGCGATTGAGAGCGAGAGAAAGAGATATGTATAGAGAGAGGAAGGTGTCATTCTTATTCTAGTACCAGCAGTGGATGTGTCAATAAGAAAGTCTAACAACAATAACAAGCTTAAATGAAAAATGTATT